>NC_142870.1:82468275-82774482 GCF_051225735.1 Oryctolagus cuniculus | reverse complement strand
GGCACCAGTTAGACGTATCTTCTTTCTTGGACCAAGTGACAGGATTTCTGGGTGAACATGGGCAACTGGATGGACTTTCTAGCAGCCCCCCTAAAAAATGTGCCCGCTCAGTAAGTATGACCAGAAAATGGTGATGGGCAATTCAGGGTGGTTGTATGGCAATTTCTTGTGTAAAATAATGGCAGGGATAACACTGGAAGATAGTAGACAATTACCATAAGTGACTGTATAACATCTTAGACACCCATGTTGTATTTTGATATTTTCTCGAATAAGGGTTCCATCTTCATGAAATCCCAAGGCGTGTATTTCTAGTCTTTCGCAAGTTAGGGTGCAGACATATTAACTAACATCTGGATCTAGAAGTAAACTATGGAGTGTGTAGAGCAGGAGGTCTGACTTGGCAAGCGTGGTGGTAGAGGCTTCTGCTTCCTCAGGCATCAGCAAAAGGCTTTTGGTATCCAGATCTAGCAATGGAAGTGATATATTTACTATAACAACTCTTGTGGTTCAATTGGCCTTTACTACTGGCTATATAGCTTCAGAGCCTGAATCTGTGTACCCCTTTTAGAGATTATTTCTAAGCTTGATTTCTAAAGTATGTTTTTATTAAGCCAATGTATTTGATAATTGGTTTCTAGAGTACGTTAGGTAAGAGACCTTCAAAAATGCAGCAGTCTCACATTGATTGTAGTTGCTATTTGGGATGATGGTAGTGAGAATAGAAATGATTTTATGCTTTTATGACTTTGGTAACCCACATCAGGTAGTGATGAAATAATTCCTTAAGTTACACCTTGAAATGCCTATTTAAGAAAAAGCTTTAAAAGGTAATATAGAGAAGTCTTTTTTAAAGCATTAAAAAAACCCTCCTTTTTCTTTCTTTTTTTTTTTTTTCTTCATTTATTTGAAAGGCAGAGACAGAGATCTTCCATCCATTGGTTCACTCACCAAATGTCCCCAACAGCTAGAGTTGGGCTAGGCTGAAGCTAGGAGCCTGGAACTCAGTCTGAGTCTCCCATGTGGGTGTCAGGGACCCAAGTTCTTGAGCCATCACCTGGTATCTCCCAGAGTGTGCATTACTGGGAAGCTGGAGCAGAAGCAGAGGTGGAACCGGAACCCAGGCACTCCAATATGGGATGCAGGCCTCCCAGGTGGTATCTTAATTCATCTCCCCTGCGGTGTTTCTTAAATTGCCATTGAGGGTTTCTTACCTTTTGTATTCATAAAGCTGGTATTTTAAAAACAGCAGAGCCTGAGCCTGTGAGTTTCTAGATTATGGCATAAATTTTTAACCTTACCATGTCTCTTAAAAATTAAATCCCTTATTGGGAGAGTGGGGTCATAAAATTGGAACAAATAAATAAGAATAATTTGGATAATTGGTACTGTAGACCCTACTTCTAATACCAAATTCTCTGCTATAAAATTTATGAAACTGCATGCAAGAGAAACCCAAAAAAATGACTTATACAAGGAAGAAGTTTATTTTTATCAGCAAGATGTTCATATAGGCAGCCTACAGCTTGATTCCTGAAGATCTCTTCTATAAAGAGTGAGGTTCCTCCTGTTTCATTCCCTTCTATGCTTAGAATTGGGTTTCATCTTAGTGTTCACTGTGTAGATGCTACATTGCCAGGTACCATATCTACATTCTAAACGTGGATGAGAAAGAAAGGTGTGGTAACTCTTAGTACAAAGGTAAACAGCCACAGAACAGTTTTGCATAGTTAACTAGACATATTTTCTTGAACAAGTAAAATAGAGATTGTATTAATAAGGAAGTCAAGGAGAATCTTGGAAGATAGGAGATGGGAAGCTAGCAGTGTTATTCTTTAGAAACAGCCTTCAGTGTCATTATGTGTAATCATTCTAAGCCATTTGCATGTCACGTAGGTACATCTATTTTATTTTGTGTGTGTGTGTGATTAATTTGCCTTAAGTGTATTTAAAAAATTTTATGGCTTTATTGAAATTAACATGCAGTAAAATTAAACATACTTACAGTTTGTCAAGTTTTGACACTGAGCATCTTTTCACATACTTTTTTTCCATCTATATATCTCTTGGTGTAGTGTCAATTCAGATCTCTGGCCCATTTTTAAATTGCATTATCTTGTTATTGATTTATGAGAGTTCTTTTTATATTGTAAATACAAGCACTCTTGCATATGATTTACAGATATTTTCTCCCAGTATATTGCTTGCTTATTTTTATAATAGGATCTTTTCAGAGTAAATTTTGAAGTTTTCATGAAATGCAATGTGTCAATGTCTTCAGTTGAAAAAAAAGAGCTCTCCTGTGCTGGTTTCACTCCCCAAATGCTTGCAATAGCTGGGTCTGAACTAGGAACCAAGAACACAGTCCAGGTCTCCCAATTTAGTGTCAGGGACCCAAATACTTGAGCCATTATCTGTTGCTTCACGGATCTGAATTGGTGGAAAGTTGCAATCTGGAGCCAGAGTTGGGACTCAGGCAGGCACTCATTTGGGGTGCCAGTCCTTTTACTGGTATCTTTCCCACTGACCCAAATACCACATCCAACTTTTCTTTTATACTTTGTACTTTGGGATCTAAGAAGTCTTTGCAGAACCCAAGATTTTACTGTACAATTTTTATGATTTTAGGTCTTGAATCTATGATTCATTTCAAATTAATTTTTGTATATTGTTTAAGGTTGAGTTTGGATTTAAAAATTTTTTATTTTGTTGCATATAGCTAGCTATCCACTTATTTCAGCACAGTTTGTTGGCATTGAATTCCTTTTACATCATTGTCAAAAATAAACCAAATATATATTTTGGCTCTGTTTATGGACTCTGTCAATTCCGTTGATTTGGTCTGTCTTTTATAATAGCATTTCACTGTCTTAATTATTGTCACTTTATAATAAGTCTTGAAATCACATTGCCATCAAATAAAAGAAATCACATGGTATAAGATCTCCAGTGTCTTTTAAACAAAACTGTTTTGATTATTTCAGGTCCTTTGCATTTCCGTGTAAGTTTTAGAATCAGCTTGTCACTTTCTACCAAAAGTTACTGAAATTTTGGCTGAAATTGCATTGGCTCATGGATCATTTTGAGAATTAATGTCATAACAATTGAATCCTTAGGTCTATGAACATGCAGTGTACCTCTCTGTTTTTAATCCTTGCAGCAATGTTTTATAGTGTTTGAATACTATGTAGTTTGCAGCCTCACTAAATTCACTTATTAGTTCTAAGTAGCTTCTATATAGATGGTCATATTGTCAGCAAATAAAGACTATTTTACTTCCTTGCCTTTTATTTTTCTTGTCCTGTTGGCAATGGCTGTGATCTCAAGTGCAACATTAGATAGAAACAGTGGTATTAGGCATCCTTACCTAGTTTCTGATTTGAGATGAAAGACATTTAATCTTTTACCATGATGTTGTCTGTAGATATATTTTATTAGATTGAGGAAGGCTCCCTCTCTTCATAGTTGGCAGAGTTCTTATCCTGAATGGACTTGTCATGGTCTTTTTTTTTTTTTTTTTTTTTTTGCATCTATGGAGATAATCTCATGGTTTCTTTTTCTTAAAAATAAACTAGAAATCTTAAAAAAAAAAAAGGGGGGGAGGGGGTGCCAACACTGTGACATAGCAGATAAAGCCACTACCTGCATCTCAATGGGTGCCAGTTCGAGTCCCGGCTGCTCCACTTCTGATCCAGCTCTCTGCTATGGCCTGGGAAAGCAGTGGAGGATGGCCAGAGTCCTTGGGCCCCTGCACCTGCATGGGAAACCTGGAAGAAGCTCCTGGCTTCAGATCGGCGCAGCTCCAGCCTTTGCAGCCAACTGGGGAGTGAACCAGAGGATGGAAGACACCTCTTTCTCTCTCCCTCCCTCCCTCCCTCCCACTCTCCCACTCTCCCTCCCACTCCCACTCTCCCTCTCTCCCTCTCCTCTCTCTGTAACTCTTTCCAATAAATAAATCTTTTTTTTTTTTTTTTTTTTTTTTTTTTTTTTTTGGACAGGCAGAGTGGACAGTGAGAGAGAGAGACAGAGAGAAAGGTCTTCCTTTGCCATTGGTTCACCCTCCAGTGGCTGCCGCGGCCGGCGCGCTGCGCTGATCTGAAGGCAGGAGCCAGGTGCTTCTCCTGGTCTCCCATGGGGTGCAGGGCCCAAGCACTTGTGCCATCCTCCACTGCACTCCCTGGCCACAGCAGAGAGCTGGCCTGGAAGAGGGGCAACCAGGGCAGAATCCAGCACCCCGACCAGGACTAGAACCCGGTGTGCTGGCGCCGCAAGGCGGAGGAATAGCCTATTGAGCCACGGTGCCGGCCTAAATAAATAATGATATTCACCCCCCTTCCCCATCCACCATCTCTCTCTGCCTTTCAAATAATTTTTTTTTAAGATTTATTTATTTAATTTAAAAATTTCTTTAAAAATTATTTGAAAGGCAGAGAGAGAGATGGCGGACGGGGAAGCGGGGTGGATATCATTCGCTGGTTTAATCCTCAATGCCTGCAATAGCCAGGGCTGGGCCAGGCCAAAGTCAAGAGCTGGAACTCAATCTGGGTCTCTCTCATGGGTGGCAGGAACCAGGTACTTGGTCATCACTTGCTGGCTTCCAAGTTTTATATTAGCAGGAAGCTGGAATTGAAAGCAGAGCTGGAACTAAAACCCAGGTACTCTGATACGGGACTCCAAATGGCATCTTAACTGCTGAGCTAAATGTTGCCCCAGAGTGAATTTCATTGGTTGATTTTTAATCATTAAACCTTGCATTCCTGTCTCAAACTCACTTAGTTATAAGCATTAATTTATATATATGTGTGTGTATATATATATAGTTAGTTTTGATTTGCTAAAATTTTGTCAAGAATTTGAATTCATGAGGGATGTTGGTTTGCAGTTTTTTGGAGAATTTTTATTGTGGTCCTTTCTTCTTTGTAATACCTTGTTTTGTCTTTGTCAGGTTTTAGTATCAGGCAAATGCTGCCCTCACAATGAATTAGGAGATGTTTCCACCTCTTGTTTCCATGAGAATTAACATTATTTCTTCCTTAATGTTTTGTGACATTTATCAGTTAAGCCACCTGGACCTACAGTTTTCCTTTGTGGGAAATTTTAAACTACAAATTCTATTTTATTAACAGATAATAGGACTACTCAGATAATCTACTCGGAGTGAGGTCTGGTGGCTTGTATCTTTCTAGGGATTTGTCCATTTTGCCTAAGGGGTCACAAATACTAACAGAGTTCATTTTTTTCTCTTGTTCCTTTAACGACTGTGAAGACTGTTGCTGTTGGTGATTTGTGGCTTCTCTTTTTCCTGACAGTCGGACTAGAGACTGTCCGTGTTACTGATCTTAACAAGTCAACTTATGGTTTCATTGATTTTTCTTCTGTTGGATTAATGTTTTCTAAATCATTAATTTCTGTCCTTTTCTCTCCCTTTCATCTGTTTAGTTTGGACTTAATTTTTATTTTCTTTCTCTAGGTGGACACTGTTTTTGTTTTTTGTTTTTTTTTTTTTTAAGGGAGAAATGAGATCATTAATTCAAGTCCTTTGTCTTGTAAACACGTAATTCTGTAATTTCTCCTTATATACTGCTTTAGATCAATACTGCAGTTTATTTTCCTCTCACAACAAGGGAAGCTAACATGGAATTTCTTAAGTGTACATGTTTTGTTTTATAAACATAATTGAGATTCTGTAAGTAATAAATCAGAGAAGAATGGATATTGGATAGGAATCTAGCAATGTCTGCCATGGCTACGGTCTTTAAAATCAAGCTACATGTTTATTTTGATATTAAAAATATCTATGCTGGAAGCATCAGTATGCTAGTTGCTGTGGTGGTTCTTTATTTTTGTTTTTAAAATGTCCATTCCAATTTGGCTAAGACAAAGTCCTTGCACTCTAGTAGCTTAAATAATAGAAACATTACACCAGAAAATAATAGTGGCAAGCTATTGTATTTCTTATGCTGTGTTTGACTTGACTGTTTCTTGGTTTAACTGGCTTTTTGTTTTGTTTGTTTATTCTTTCCACCTGTTTTATGAATATGTCTCACAGGAAAGCCTTATAGATGCAAGTGAAGACAGCCAGCTAGAAGCTGCCATCAGAGCCTCTTTGCAGGAGACACATTTCGATTCCACACAGACAAAACAGGACAGCCGCTCAGATGAAGAATCTGAATCTGAACTTTTTTCTGGCAGTGAGGAGTTCATATCTGTCTGTGGCTCTGATGAAGAAGAAGAGGTAGAGAATCTTGCCAAGTCCAGAAAATCTCCTCACAAAGACTTGGGGCATAGAAAAGAAGAGAACAGAAGGCCCCTGACTGAGCCCCCAGCTAGAACTGAGCCTGGGACAGCCACAAACCACCAAGGATTGCCAGCTGTGGATCCTGAAATCTTGGAGATGTCACCTGAAAGATCAGATGGAGTAGTGGAGGGGGCAGATGTAAATGGTGGGTTACATCATAGACTTACTCATTTAAAAACTTGAATATTACTGAATGGCTTTGTTTATGTATTTATTTAAATTAATCTTCTGTCTTAAGCATCTGTGTCCCTTTTTTTTTTTTTTAAATCTTTTCATTAGGACCAAAAGCACAGCTGATGTTGCGATATCCAGATGGGAAAAGGGAACAGATCACTCTTCCAGAGCAAGCTAAACTGTTAGTAAGTATCTCTAATTGGATGCATTTGCTTGAAGGAGAGAAAACTAATCAGACAGAGCTAGTTCCATGAATATTGCTGAATGAGCCTTTGAAGTAAATGTTGGGTATTCATCTGATCTCTAACTGGAAACTCGTATCTGTGGCAAATCTTTTTCTTTCTTTCTTTCTTTCTTTTTTTTTTTTTTTTAACATTTGTATTTATTTGAGAGGTAGAGTTAGAGACAGTGAGAGGGAGAGACAGAAAGAAAGATCTTCCGTCTGCTGGTTCACTCCCCAAATGGCCACAATGGCTGGAGTTGCACTGATCTGAAGCCAGGAACCAGGAGCTTTTTCCAGGTCTCCCACGCGGATGCAGGGGCCCAAGGACTCAGGCCATCCTCCATTGCCTTCCCAGGCCATAGCAGAGAGCTGGATTGGAAGTGGAGCAGCCGGGACTAGAACCGGTGCCCATGTGGGATGCCAGCTCCTCAGGCCAGGGCTTTAACCTGCTGCACCACATCACCGGCCCCTATTTATTTGTTTGAAAGTCATAGTTAGAGAGAGGGATAGACAGAGATCTTCCATATACTGGTTCATTCCCCAAATGGTCGCAACAGCTGGCTGGGGTTGTGTCAGGCAGAAGCTAGGAGCAGGGAGGTTCATCTGGGTCTCCTAAATGGGTGGCAGGGGCCCAATCACTTGGGCTGTCTTGCTGTGCTTTCTCAGACACATTAGCAGGGAGCTGGATCAGAATTGGAGCAGCCAGGACTCAACTGGTGCCCACATGGGATGCTGGCATTGCAGGCCGTGGCCTAACCTGTACCTCAACACCAGCACCAGTTCCTAAGATTTAAATTGTGTATCATTCTGAAGCAGTGTGATGACATGTTTCACCATCCCATTCTATTCTTTCCAAGACATGAATCATGCCTTTGTCCAGTGTGTATCCTTACTGTATACACACAACCCTGTTAGTCACCAATCACCTCTTGCAGTGCCTCAGTACTTGTGGTCAAGTAACCCTTATTTTACTTAATGGTCCCAAAGCTTAAGAGTAATAGTACAGCAGCCAGTGCTGTGGCGCAGAAGGTTAACGCCCTGGCCTGAAGCGCTGGCATCCCATATGGGCGCTGGTTCAAATCCTGGCTGCTCCTCTTCCGATCCAGCTCTTTGCTATGGCCTGGGAAGGCAGTAGAAGATGGCCCAGGTTCTTGGGCCCCTGCACCTGCGTGGGAGACCCAGAAGAGGCTCCGGGCTTCGGATCAGTGTGGCTCCAGCCATTGTGGTCATTTGGGGAGTGAAACATTGGATGCAGGACCTCTCTCTCTCTCCCTCTCCCTCTCCCTCTCCCTCTCCCTCTCCCTCTCCCTCTCCCTCTCCCTCTCCCTCTCCCTCTCCTCTCTCTGTGTAACTCTGACTTGCAAATAAATAAAAATAAAAGAGTAATAGTACAGTATATTGTTACAATTGCTCTGTTTTATTGTTAATTGTTGTATGCACTTAGTGTTCCTAGTTTATAAATTAAACTTTAGGATCCTAGAGAGTGTGGTTCTGTCCATGATTTTAGTCATCTAGTAGGTTCTTGAAACATATCTCCCATGGAGAAGGGGGCCCCCACTATACAGACTTTTTTTTCTTTAGAGAGGTTTGTGAAGCTAGAGGGAACAGTGGTCAGTAGTCAGAGGGGAAAGGTGATTGGAGAGTCTGAGCCTGTTTAAGTTTCATGGGGAGCATTTGTGGAGAGGGAAACAGTGAAGAAATTGTGAGGAGATACTCTGTAATAGGTTTCTAAGAGGGCAAGAAGGGATTCACTGCATGGGTGGCAAGATTGGTCATAGGTAGAATGAAGGATGTATTATCCCATCAAGGTGGCATGTACCAATGCCATCTCACTAGTCCAAGTGATCGATTTCAGTTCACAATTGATCACACTGATAGGTCTAAGAGTCAAAGGGATCACACAAACAAGTCTAGTGTCTGCTAATACTAGCTGATAGAATCAAAAAGGGAGAGAACAATCCATCATGGGAAGCGGGATACACAGTAGACTCATAGAATGGCAGATGTCCTAAATAGCACTCTGGCCTCAGAATCAGCCCTTAAGGCATTCGGATATGGCTGAAGAGCCCATGAGAGTATTTTAGGCATGGAAAGCCAAGACACCCTGGGGGTGGAGGGGAAAGAAGACCTAAATGGAAGATCTCTGCGAGTGAGATCCCAGTGGAAAGAATGGGGCCATCAAAGGAGGAGGTACCTTTCTCTGAAGGGAGGAGAGAACTTCCACTTTGACTATGACCCTGTCGGAATAAGATCGAAGTCGGCGAACTCAAAAGACTTCCATAGCCTTGGCAACTCATGACTAGAGCCTAGGGAGATTACTGACGCCATAAACAAGAGTGTCAAATTGTTAAGTCAACAACAGGAGTCACTGTGTACTTACTCCTCATGTGGGATCTGTCCTTAGTGTGTTGTCCAATGTGAAGTAATGCTATAACTAGTACTGAAACAGTATTTTACACTTTGTGTTTCTGTGTGGGTGCAAACTGATGAAATCTTTACTTAATATATACTAAATTGATCTTCTGTATATAAAGATAATTGAAAATGAATCTTGATGTGAATGGAAGGGGAGAGGGAGCGGGAGATGGGAGGGGTGTGAGTGGGAGGGAAATTATGAGGGGGGAAGCCATTGTAATCCATTAACTGTACTTTGAAAATTTATATTTACTAAATTAAAAAAAAAAAAGAATGAAGGATGTATTTTCCCTGATAACAGGAAGGAAGGAAAACAGATAAGATATTTTAAAATAAGGACATCAATTTTATATATAGCAATTGACTTGTTATAGGGGAGATAATTCTGTATATTTCAGTATTACTTAATGGTCCTAAGTTACTGGATACAGATTTATTATCTCTCCATCCAGATGTTTGTATTGATATTTCCATCAATACAAGGGTAAGCTCTGGTTTTCAGAAAGAGTAACTTAAACTTAATATTTCATTTAACATTAAAGAAGAATGTTACTTCATTTGGTGAAAAAACAATTAAAAGTGTGAGTTCATCTTGGTGCACAATTTTAAAACCCATGCAGGGGCCAGCACTGTGGCATAGCAGGTAAAGCTGCTGCCTGCAGTGCCAGCATCCCATATGGGTGCTGGTTCTAGTCCCGGCTGCTCCTCTTCCGAAGAGGAAGAGCCAGAAGAAGCTCCTGGCTTCTGGCTTCAGTTTGGCACAGCTCTGGCCACTGTGGCCATTTGGGGAGTGAACCAGCAAATGGAAGACCCCTCTTTTTCTCTCTCTGCCTCTGCCTCTCTGAGCTCTGCCTTTCAAATAAATAAATAAATAAATATTTTTGGGGAAAAAATGCATAGTTTTCTAATACCACATTTCCTATTTATTACTAAAATTTTTTTGCACCAAAATAAACTCATACTTTAAAATTCAGTTTTCCATGAACTTCTTGGAGTAGCTTCATGTGTTTAATTTGCTACTGTTACTGTGCTCTTTATTTCCATCTAACAGCTTTGTCTTCCTCTTGTTTCTTGTAGGCTTTGGTGAAACACGTCCAGTCTAAAGGGTATCCAAATGAACGTTTTGAACTTCTTACCAACTTTCCTCGAAGGAAACTGTCTCACCTGGACTATGACATTACATTACAAGAGGCAGGCCTTTGTCCTCAAGAGACTGTCTTTGTGCAGGAAAGAAATTAACACCATGGCCTGACCTCTCTCAGCTTACCCCTTTTTCCCTTTGTCCTGTGAGATACCGTGTCACTAAGTATGCATTTTGGCTCATAGGACCAGAGAGCCAAAGCTGGGCAAGCAAGTCACCTACCTTCTCTTTTTTTTCTTGTTCTTTTCTATAATTAGTCTCTTCTCCCACTCCCCCGTCCCCTTCTTTTTCTTGTTCCTTTTTTCTTTTTCACTCTTTGCTTCTAACCTAATCTGGTGACCAAAAGGAAGTATAAGACCTCTCCTAGTACTGGCAGCAGGATATGTGTGTTCCAATAAGTGGTCTCCTGCACAGCAGTTTTTCCGGGATCAAATGATAATGTCACTCCTCAGACCCTCTTTGGCAAAGGAATGGCTAGATTCAGCATAAGAACAACTCCCCTTTTTTCATTTTTAGTAGACAAGAAATTCTCCAGCACATACTTTATTTGTTCTTCATGTAGGAGATATCGCTTAACAAATATCCAGGTTTTTGTGTACAAGATTTAAGATTATTGCTCATCATATTTAATTTTTTTCAAAGGATTCCTATCTTCCGGCTACAAGAATTATTTCCATGATATGTGTTATTGGCAGAATGAGTGCTAAATGTAGGGTGTGTAGCACGAGTGACTTTTAATGTCCCAGCCTGAGATGACCTTCTTCATTATAACTCTGTTAGCTGAATCAATCCTGCTGGTCCTAGGGTGGAACCTTAGTGAGCATACTGTGGTGACTGTGGTAGGAAAATGCTTGCTGTTTTTGCCAGTACAGCAGGGTAGTTCTTTTGGCCCCTCCGTTGTCTGAGTCCACAGTGATCTGTGGGAAGGTGGTTCAGTAATCATGCAGTGCGGTGGCTTGTATTTGTAACCACTCTGGTTATTGATTGTCCTATGTGCTTAAGGCATACTTGTGTCTGTCCCAGGGGAAGAAGAAAAAGCATGCAGCTGAGAGTTGCTAACCATGTTCCTTTGGTTAGAAGTAATGGTTCATTTTTTTGCCCCTCATTGGAATAGTCTCTGAAAGGTTCTGGTTGACTGATTATGGTTAATTCCTCATGCTATTTCCTCTCAAAAGGTATCAGAAACAGAAAGCCTCTCTAAGGGGAAGACCTTTAAACTCAACTCATAAAATATTTAGTAAGGGGGTGGTGGAGAGTATCAGTCATCTTTCAGATGTTGTGGGTGTCTTTCTGCCAACAAAAGCCACGTTCAAATTATAATTGATGGATACTTTCACAGTATTCACCAGAGGCCATCTTGAGTCCACACAGTACCATCATCAGTTTCGCTGTGTGCTCAGTTCGTAATTTGAGCTTTAAATAGAGTCCTCTGAAGGAAGAGCAGTGATTCCGGTGACAAAACCAGAACTTTAATTTGTTAAAAAACTGTAAGCTAGAATTGGAAATGTTTTGTCAGTTGGAGGTTGAGATTGGTTCTTTTACCTGAGGAGCATGAATTGCTGTTGCTTGGAGACCTTTAAGCTCCCATCTGCTTTAATTAAGATCACTCTCTGGCAAGTAGGGAATTAAAAAAAAAAAAAAGCTGTTCATTGTAGTGTACAATTATAGGATGTGGTTCTAATGGTTGCATTTTGAGGAACCCTCTCTGAAGAATGAGTTGTACATCTCCTCAGAAAATCATGGAAAATTCTGTTTTATTCTTCAGTGAGTCCTTTTGAATTAATGTTCTTACATTTTTTCTAAGTCTGTGTAAGTGCTTATGTATAAGTATATAATTGTATAAATATTTATAAATATATTTATATAATTACAATTTCATTTATATGTTGAGTCAAAGTTCTCTCTTTAGATTGATGACTGAATAATACCCTTTTGATTTTTTTTTTCATAAGCTCCGAAGGCTTATCTAGCAGCTTCTGATTGGTTGAGGAAACATGGTTGTCATGTTACTTCCTCAGTGTGTGTCTGAATTTAGATTACATCCTTGTTATCTGAAGAATAGAACTATGTATGATGAAAGGTGCACTGGAGGGTAAAAAACCTGCTGGTAATCGACAAGGTCAGCCATCCAAGTCAGGGAGGCACAGGGTAGGAGTGAGGGTGTGGTCAGCGTTGTGCTCTTGAGGGCACCCATCTCCACTGCAGCAAGTTGCTGCCAAAGCCCAAGCTGGTGAAAAATGTGAAGTCAAGAATTGTCCCTATAGGACTGTTTGATTCTCTCTGACCTACTACTGCTCTTTATAGAACATGCCCAGAGAACCGGAGACAACATGCTCGTTGACACAAGGAGGCAGTTCTTTTCAACTCGTTTCCAGCAGTGGTATATCCATTTAGGAGAAGCCAAAGTAACTTTTTCAGCTTGGGTTATTGTGAGATGACCAAGCCTATATAAAATGATTTAAAGAAGGAACAGTGTGTGACACATTCATCCAGCTTACATACCACTGAGGTATTTAGAATACAAGATGTAGAGGGTTTGATTTTATTTTGACGTAGGAGTGTAATTATCTTGGGTTGGTGAACCCCTCAGGCAGAGGCTATTGATTGTACTTGGGGAAGAGTAATAAGGAACATGGCCTTGCTCAAGACCTTCATCCACTCAAGGAGCAAACTCCTTCCAGTTTGCCTTACTCCTGGTAGTTCCTTTGCTCTTCGATGGGGAGGTGTTTCTGAATAGATTTGGGGTCAGTAAGGCTGGGTAAATTCATTCCTTGTAGGTGTTGGAAACAGCTTGAAAAAGGTTTAAAATGTAGGGAGGCAATGAGCAAGATAGACTTGGAGAGTGACAGGAGAAAATACAGGGAGGGGGAAGGAAAACTAATGAGCAAAAAGAGGAATACTTTTTAAAAATTTGATTTAGGGAGGAATTGGAGAAAGAACCGTGCCAAATGAAGAATGGGGAAGTCGTTCTGAGTAACTCGTATGTGCTAGGTCCTTTCTACGTGCTTTCTCCTTTAATCTTCCTAGGACTCCTGCAAGTAGTTTATTTCCCCATATTATAGCTAAGGGGAAACAATGTGAAGTTGAGAGGACTTGTTTCGGATGTCATAGCTAGGAAGTGGCAGGTCACAGTTGGAATCCAGATTCCATGCTCTTCACTCCCTTGCTGTGTTCCCCCACAGCAGGAGGGTCAATTTACCCAAAAGATTCTCATCCCATTGTTTGGATTTGTAAATTATCTTTGCTTTTATTTTTTAAAGTTAGGAGCAGTAGTTGAGATAAACCTGTGGGATTTGCAGTATGCCTGTAAATTCTTATTTATGCCATTATTTAGAGAAGCAGATTATTTGCTTTTAAAAATGATGCACTGATGAAAATGTGAAAGGAAAATAACTGTGTGACATTATTTGTTAAGAATAAGGGAAAACAATAAAAAATTTACCTTTTTAAACCATTTTTCAGAAAAGATAAAATTATCATTCCTGTGTTCCATGAAATTCTGTTTCCTTGACTCTGTAAGTCAACAACTATCGATTGACTTCATAGTCAAAGTTGAAAATTTTTGAAATTTAAGATCTGATTCCAGCCAGTTAGGGAGACGCAACACTTGTGATAATTGGAGAACATGTAAATGTTCTTTCTGGGTTTGAACTGTAATTACAAAATAAATTTTGAAAGGGAAAGTGTAGTTAGGGAAGTCTCATGAAGAAATAAGGCTGAAAAGTGGCAAACACTGTAACTCAAACTTTATGATTTACCTGTATTCTTTAACTTCACCTTTCAGAACTACTACATTTAGGGCACAAAATTCATCAATAGAGCATAACCAGGACCCAAGTAGGAAAAGATTTTTGGCCCCACCCCACATTAAAGATTGCTAACTAGCAATCTTTGGACACTCAGTAAAAATACCAGAAGGAGGCATAGAAATTGAAAAAAGAAGGAGAAGCTTAATTTCTCTATCCGGTTACATGCTGAGGGTATAGCATATTATATGTGCTATGCAGAAAGGCCACTCTGTAGATTTAAGTGTGGTTAGGTAACAGTTCTGTTACTAATTAATTTTCATCTTAGCAAGTCTTGTTCTTCTGAGTGTTGAATTCTTTGTGTGAAAAGCAAGAGAATTGGGTCAGATTAGTTCCTGGTCTTTTCAAGTAAAAGGGCTTGTAATTTTAAAATGTGAGGATGTATATTTAATATAGCCAATTGCGTGGATAGAGAAAATGTAAATGTGCACATGGAGGTGCAAAGTCCTTGCAGAAACTAGGAACTCATAGATTATAGAGCACTGAATTAAGTTGTCTCTGAAGTCGTTTGCCACTCCAAGACTTGATGCTTCTGGTTTTTCCCCTTATTATGTATTATTCCTAGAATAATTAAAGGAGAACTTGCTAATCAGTTTATTTTTCTTTCTTCCTTTCTTTTCTTTTTTTCTGTGTTCAGATATCATTTTCCCTTCCTCCCTCCCTCCCTCCCTCCCTCTCCCTCCCTCTCTCTCTCTCTCTCTCTCTCTCTTTCTTTCTTTCTTTCTTTCTTTTCTTCTTTCTTTCTCTTACTCTTTTTTTTAACTTCTTCCCAGCTGCTCAGCTCTTTTCTTTTTTTTTTTTTTTTTAAGATTTTTTTTTTTTATTTATTTGAAAGACAGAGTTACAGAGAGAGGTAGAGACAGAGAGGTCTTCTGTCTGCTGGTTCACTCCCCAGATGGCCGCAACAGCTGAAGCTGTGCCGATCTGAAGCCAGGAGCTTCTTCCGGGTCTTCCACGCAGATGCAGGGGCCCGAGGACTTGGGCCATCTTCCACTGCTTTCTCAGGCCATAGCAGAGAGCTGGATCAGAAGTGGAGCAGCCGGGTCTCGAACCGGCGGCCATATGGGATGCCAGCACTTCAGGCCAGGACTTTAACCTGCTGTGCCACAGCGCTGGCCCCATCTCTCTCTCTTTTTCTTTCCCTTCCTTCCTTCCTGCCTTCCTTTCTTTTTCTTTCTGTTTCTTCTTCTCTCTTTCTTTTTGTGTCCAGGTATCGTTTGCCCAAGACCTTGATCTAACCTCACTGGGATGACTGAAATCTCCAAAAAGGAGAGTTGTCATAGTGACAGATTTAGTAATGATCTTCTAAACAGTTCATTAATTTTTAAAACTGCCTAGTCTGTGTTGAGTATGACTAAAATGTAATTAATGAGAACTAAATATGTCACATACTGGAGTTAAATTTTATTTTACTTGTTTAAAGTACTTTACTGGCTGAGCAATTTATGTATACTTTAGAATTCACTCTTGGATTTGGTAGAAACAACTTTTCAGCATCCCATTGGGCTGACTTTTAAAAATATTTCTTATCCATGGAGTGTACTTTGACTGTGTCATTCCCCCACTTCCACTCTACTTTTGACTTTCATTTAACTGTGTAATAGTAAATGATGGGTGCAGGTTGATGAATAAGAATGTCTTGTAAAAAACTAAAAAGTAATGAGAATGGGAAAAACCAACCCTTCTGATGAACATGGCAATTTTCCAGTTACATGAGCCTTGATGAATAGGCTGAAGACAGCTGTTTACTGTGAATATTTGGCTTGCGTGGGCTGAGCATTTCAGTCATTGTGTTGAACTTAGTATTACACAGGGGGCAATGATATTCTTTAAAATGGAAAATGACAGAGAATACTACGCCAGGATATTGATTTCTTCTGTTACATATAGAGTTGGCATCCCAATGATGATTATTTGGTTTTTGACTCACCTATATGTCAGTCCTATAATAGAGAACTTAGAATCAAGAGAAGTTTTGTTTTTCAGGAGAGAATATGATGGTATTGGTAGTTTCCTATGAAATGAACTTCTGTGATTAGATCAGATGAGATCTTTTATTATAGGATCTTTTAATTCTACTTTCTCTTTGACTTCTCCATTCTCTATTCTTGAGTTTTAATATTCATTCTCTGAACATGAGTCATGATTTTTAATGTAATTGTTTAAGAAATTCCATTGCTAAGTCTTAATATATAACCTTTCTCACTTCTTGTTGAATTGGTATATAAGAGAGGAATTTGAGGCAAACACGTCCTTTTTGTAGTTCATTTTCTCTCTACTTATGGAGGATTCTTACTCCAAGATGGTTATTCCAGTAATTATCTCTGTGACACCCCTCTCCCCTTTTGTGGCCTGCAGATTGTGTTGCTTAGAATCATAGCCATCCTCAAAAACATGATGATTTTTGGTATACACCTTTCTTTCCTTTGATCTCAAAGTAAAGTTAGATAACCCAGTATGAACTAGTTTGAGTAAACAAAATTTAACATTAAGAAAATGAAATTTAGCATTTATATAATGAGGTATTTTAAAAAGATAATCAGATTTACTGGTAGGATTAGAGATGGAAATGGTAGTATTTTGCCTGAAAACAATCACATAATTGTAAATATGGGAAGTTAACCTTGTTATACTTGACCTGGTGGCAACAAATACTTCAAATATTTGTTGTCTGTTTAATGGTATCTGCTCTATAGAGATCAGAATGCCCAAAGACTTTATATGCCTTAAAAGGTCACTAAGGTTTCCAAATGAGAAAAATTGTCGAGCTAAGCTGGGTTGAGCATAAGTAATATTTTATCTCCATTTAAAAAAAGTTAAATCTAACTGGGCTACCAGGAATTACTATTTATTAGACATGGAAAAGAAAATGGGCAACATTTCAAATCATGAGATAACTTCGGACCTGGACTTGAATTCTCCCTTCCTTAAAATCTTTTTTATTGGCTTTTTCATCATCTCAGTATGAAAACCTTCACTGATCAAGGCGAGGTTCTTGATCTGGAACCGTTCCATGCTGCTTTTTCCTCTCTCACAGTGTCTGGCTTTACAGCGTGTGTCACCAGGATCCATGTCACTGGAACGCTGATACTCAGTCACATACCTTGCTGTTTTCAGGAAAATGGTTTTATAATAGTATGCTTTTCTGAAGCATCTGTGTTCTTAATATGGGAAAATACCAGTAAATTAATGGATTCAAAATATAAATAGGTTTTTGACACTAATCATATGCTCATAATAACTGTTTAATAACTTATTGCCCTGTAAGTTAAGTCTCCCATTGCCACCAGAAAAATCCTGTTTTACTTGCTAATTAGAGTGAAAGCAGTATGTGACCTCCACTGTTTAGTTAGTGAGTAGCAAGCTTCTAGTAGGGGCTGTTTATCTTACCTCTCTGGGGATATGGGCCTGGTTACTTTCCTCAGTTTGTCCCACATTTTGGAAAGGCTATATAAGACACTTGCTGGGAAGTAGAGACTAAAGCTGTGAGATAATCCTCTAGTCTTGGATAGAAATGAGTCCCACTGGATGCTAACATGATGCTTAGACTTTGAGGGGCTTCCATCCAAGCATCGACATGGTTCTGTAGGACACAATTGTCTTCACTCTAAGAATCTTTTTTTTTTCTCCCCCGGAACAGTTTTCCTTTTGATTATTAACAACTTCTAAGCATCTGATGTCTTCCCCCACTCCCGTAAGGAAATCCTCCTCTTTCATGTGGTGTCGATTGTGTCATGGGAACTTTCAGGAGTGTTTGTGGGCTCTGTGCATGCTCTGTATGAGTTCAGTTTGAACGTTGTGTTTTGAATCATCTGGGATGTACCAGCTCTGGCATGTCTTCACTGATTGTGTTTTTTAAGCATTTTTCATGTCGTTTTCTAAAAACCTCACTTCCCATCTTGTTCAGAGAGATTAATCAAGGAATGAAATTTGTTTGGGGCTAGGGCTGAGGGTGGGTCGGGGACTTGAGTGAAGTCAACTTGGGGTATATGCTTTAAAGTTTTTCTCAAGCAGTTCCAAACAGTATTTGGAGATTCCCTGGGAGGTTTGTGTACTCACCTTGACAAAGTGGTAGTCTTTCTGAGATTTGTATTCTTACTGCAGGACAAGCTCTAAATGTCATCTGTAGTGGAACTTTGTTACTCAATGCAAGAAGATAGTGGACAGAGACAGCGCTCCTATTGCAGTGTTTCTGGCAAGTCCTCCCTGAAATGCACACAGAGTTCTCAGTTTCCTGGGCCTTGAATCCCATGGTGCTAGGAGATAATCACTTGTTTCTGCAGCTCTTCCCCACTGTGGGAAGAAGGGGTAACTGGACCATCCACGAAATTTTTTGATCAAGACACACTAGAGACCCTCCTGTATATCCAGTAAATGATAATAAAGGTGCTAGGGAAAGCCTTAAATCTGAAGAGATGTGGAGGTGGTAGAAAACCTCTACTTGTAGGAGAAAGACATGCCTTTAGGTAAAGCAGAGCTGGAACTGCTGGCTAATACTCAATGGAACTTCCACTTGCTCTAAAACCAGGGAAATCTTAGATAATTGGGTGTGATAAATCTATAGCTACACATAGTCTATAGGTAAATGCTTTTTAATTGAGGATCTTCCTCTCCATTGGTGATCCTCTGGTTTTGGCTGTACCAAATTGTGAATATTCTTGCTGTGTTGTACCCAGTTGCTTTATATTAATACTGCAACTTGAACTGGGGAGGGTGGGTGGGAGAACTGGGTGGGGGAGGGAGGGGAGTGGGACGATAAGTCTTTTGAAGACATCAGCTCACTGTGCTGAGAGAGGGACCAAACTCAAGGAAACCTCTGATCTATAAATTCAACTGCTGCATTTTTTTATAAATACATGTAAATGTCCTGTTGTAATATTTGATCTTGGAAATAAAAACAAAAACTTTTCAGTATTAGTTTTCTTGTCATTGTTTTCACAAGACAAGACTGGATGTTACCTTCATTTGGGCAATTCAGATTCCAAAAGCTTGTTTCCATAGTCTCATGTGTAAGATATTTAGTATTTATTGACATGTTGACTTGTAGTCCCATTGCCAAGTGTAACGTTTGCTGACTTTGTTGTTGTTCTTAATAGTATGTTGAACATTTATGGTGAGTACTGTGTAAATGTTTGTCAAATTATTATGAAAACATTGGGTTTGCTGGCCTTGTTAGGAAAAGTATAATTCTGTTTTTGACGTTCTCTGAGCAACTCAAGTGTCCCAAGTTTCAGATCAGCGGTAATGACTAGTAACTGAGGTCTCAGCTTAAACAAGTGAAGGGACAGTAATTACTAAATGGAAGGAAAGCAAGGAGATAGGGCCGTAGCGTGATGATTAGGGAGAACGTGATCGCTGCCTGGCTCACTGTGCCGCTTCGTCGTGATTAGGTTGTACTCTCGGCGAGCATTCCTTGTCCCTAGGCTCTGTGCCTTTACACAAAAAATAATATGATATGAGTGAAAGAGCCCCTACCCATTAAGGGACTTACTTCTGGTCAGGAATACAGACAATAAACATGAAAGACTAAAAAGTACAGGTTTGATTCAAATATTATGGAAAAACGAGATTTATTGGAATAGAAAGTTGAGGAGTTGGGGCCGACTGTGGCTCACTTGGTTAATCCTCCGCCTGCAGCGCCAGCATCCCATATGGGTACTGGGTTGTAGTCCCAGTTGCTCCTCTTCCAGTCCAGCTCTCTGCTGTGACCCGGAAAGGCAGTGGAGGATGGCCCAAGTCCTTGGGCCCTGCACCCACATGGGAGACCAGGAGGAAGCGCCTGGCTCCTAGCTTCAGATTGGCACAGCTCCGGCCGTAGCAGCCATTTGAGGGGTGAACCAACGGAAGAAAGACCTTTCTCTCTGTCTCTCTCACTGTCTAATTCTATCTGTCAAAATAAAAAAAAGGCCGGCGCCGCGGCTCAGTAGGCTAATCCTCCACCTAGTGGTGCCAACACACCGGGTTCCGACACACCGGGGTGCTGGATTCTGTCCCGGTTGCCCCTCTTCCAGGCCAGCTCTCTGCTGTGGCCCAGGAGTGCAGTGGAGGATGGCCCAAGTGCTTGGGCCCTGCACCCAATGGGAGACCAGGATAAGCACCTGGCTCCTGCCTTCGGATCTCTCTCTGTCTCTCACTGTCCACTCTGCCTGTAAAAAGAAAGAAAAAAAGAGAGGGAGGGAGGGAGGGAAAGGAAGGAAGGAAGAGAAAGAGAGAAAGAAAAAGGAAAGAAAAAGAGAGAAAGGAAAGAAAAAGGAAGAAAGGGAGTTGACTTTTAGTCTGAGAACCTGAAGGTTGTAGGAGGAAAACTTGGAAGCACAACAAATGCTGAGGATAGGCAAGTGAGGGAGTTGACGTCTGGCATTTAGTGGGCAAAGAGAGTGGCATAAAACAAGTAGGATCGGGTTATAGAAGGCCTTATTAGGCCCTAGTCAGGAGCTCAGATACTGTTCTGAGTGTAGTGAAAAGTTGTTATGTAGGGGGTGGACTGGTCAAGATCAGAGCAGCTCCCCTGGGTTAGAGCTGAGTGGTAGTGGATTGTATCACAGAGGCACTTTGAAGGTACACATTCAGACTGTTGAATATGGGGCGAGGAGGAGTGACTCAATTTCTGGTCACTGGGTAGGGTGTGGTATCTACTGAGAAGGGGAAGACAGGTGGATGAACAGGTTTGATGAGGGAGACGTCCTTTAGATAATATATCCTAGTGCAGAGCTAGTACAGACAGAAAGTTGGATACATGAATTGGAAGCTTGGAGGAGAGAGACTGCAGTTAAGAGATTTGAGGAATCAGCATTTAGGTGGGGTTTAGTACTATGAGAAAGAATGATGTCACTTAGGAAAAGAGTTAAAATCGAACCCAGAGCCCAGCCTGGGGGATCACCCCAAGAAAGAGACAGTCAAGGAGCTGCACCAGTGAAAGAAACACGAGTAGGATGTCCAGGGTGCTAAGAAAGAATGTTCTAGAAGAATCAAGCCGTTGTCAAATGCTGCCTGTGGGTCAAAGGACAATGAAATGTTCATGAGGTACATGAAGTCATTGGAGACCAAGAAAGGTTTCAGTACAATGTTGGAGAGAAGCCAACTTTGAGTGTTTTGAAGTTTGCTATTTTTATACTAATGGAAAAAAAAAAAAAAAAAAAGAGACATCCAAGCTTCCTCTTTAGTGAACTGGCATAAACGGCAGTACTTTCAACATCCCTTCCATTTATCCTTCCAATTAAGGAAATGGACTCTTGTCAGCTATGAGCTGAGGTTGGAGGCCACCACAAGGAAGCTGATTAGTCTGTCAGTCTTCCAGAGGAGACTGGGAAACAGCTGGCCCAGTGGCTGAGCTGTGTCATCTTTTCCCTTTCCCTTCTGCCAGAGGATTCCATTTCCCCTACTTCCTCCATTCCTTGCTCAAATCCCACTTCCAGTCCCCACAGTGTTCCTCGGAATAGAATGTCTGTCTGCCCTGTTCTCTCAAGCCTTTGATGGAGTTAAATTATTTTTCTGCTGCAGACCCTATTCATACTTTGTGCCCTCGGACTCCCATTTGCTCCTCCCTAGAAATGTGACAACAAAGGTATAACTAGTAACTGTCTTCAGTAGAGCCAAATTCTAATATGAACGCATCCATAACATGATCATATTTTAGTTCTTTGATGGCAGTGATCAGACTTCTGTTACCATGGGAAGCTTGCCATGGGAAAAAGAAGAAATTTACTTAGTAACTTGATGTTTGCAAAGATAGTTTCCTAAAGAAGTGTCTAGGGGGCAGGTATTTCACGCAGCAGTTAAGTTACCACATGGGACACCTGCGTCCCATATCGGAGTGTCCAGGTTCAAGTCCTGGCTCTGCTTCCATTCTAGATCCCTGCTAATGTGCACCCTGAGAGGCAGCAAGTAGTGACAAGTACTTGGGTCCCTGTCATTCATACAAGAGACCCAGATGGAGCTCCTGGCTCCTGGCTTTGGCCTGACCCATCCCTGGATGTTGTGGGCTTTTGGGGAGTGAACTAGCAGATGGAAGATTAAAAAAAAAAAAAAAAAAAAAAAAGATGTATTTTACTTATTTGAAAGAGCCAGAGAGAGAGAGAGGTCTTCCATCCGATGGTTCACTCCCCAATTGGCTGCAACGGCCGGAGCTGCACCCATCTGAAGCCAGGAACCAGAAGCCTCCTCTGGGTCTCCCACCCGAGTGCAGGGGTCCAAGGACTTGGGCCATCTTCTGCTTTCCAAGGCCATAGCAGAGAGCTGGATGGGAAGAGGAGCAGCCAGGACTCGAACCAGCACCCATATAGGATGCCAGCACTGCAGGCTGTAGCTTTAACCTGCTGCGCCACAGTGTCAGCCCTGGATGGAAGATCTTTGTCTCTCTGCCTTCAAATAAAATGAAAATAAACTTTTTTTTTTTTTTTGACAGGCAGAGTGGACAGTGAGAGAGAGAGACAGAAAGGTCTTCCTTTGCCGTTGGTTCACCCTCCAATGGCCGCCGCGGTCGGTGCGCTGCGGCCGGCATACCACGCTGATCCGATGGCAGGAGCCAGGAGCCAGGTGCTTTTCCTGGTCTCCCATGGGGTGCAGGGCCCAAGCACCTGGGCCATCCTCCACTGCACTCCCTGGCCACAGCAGAGAGCTGGCCTGGAAGAGGGGCAACCGGGACAGAATCCGGCGCCCCAACCGGGACTAGAACCCGGTGTGCCGGCGCCGCTAGGCGGAGGATTAGCCTAGTGAGCTGCGGTGCCGGCCTAAACTTTTTTTTTTTTAAAGTGTCTTATTTGTAAAACTTATTGAGTTAATTAGCACAAATTTAGCTAAAGAGCAAAGGCTTATATCTGCCATCACCACTGGTCCCAGAGTAACTTTGATACTACAAGGGCTTAAAGCCAGATTTCAGAACTTTTGTTTCCCAAGCACCACTTTAATGACATCCATGTGAGAGTGTCAGCCATTAGAGAAGCCGCTGGGTTGGCAACTTGAGTGGTAGCTGGCAATCAGCCATCTGCTTATTGCCTGAATACCAGAGGTTCAGACACTGCATATAAAATCCCTTTTGCTAACCTGAGATCCAAAAGTAGAGACAACTAACCCACTGTGAGCATTTTGCATCTTATTTAATTCCCAGAATAAACTTGTGAGGTGGCATCATTTTGTAAATGAGAAATAGGCTCAGATGATGACCAAGTCTCAGTAACCTCCCCATGTCCACACAGCACAGCTGGGAGGTATGTAGAATAGGCACTGAGACCCATGACCAGGTGCCAAAGCACCACAGTACTGTCTCCAAGCAGAAATACATGGTACAGTAACAAGCTCACGGAAAATGGAATTAATAGTTAATTTTGGTGCCAAAAAATCTGAAATCTATGCATTTGAGGGGTCTTTAAACGTTTTGTGGGGAAAACTGGTTTTAAAATTTTCTTGCACCAAAATGAACTTAAATTCATTTATTTGAGAGCCAGAGACAGTAAAAAGCGCACCCATCAGATAGTTTACCCTCCAAATACCTGCAACGGCTAGGATGGGCCAGGGCCAAACCCAGGAGCCAGTGACAATCCAGCTTCCCCATGTGGGTGACAGGAATCCAGTTACTTGAGTCATCACCCCTGTCTCCCAGAGTCTGCATCACCAGGAAGCTGGAAATCAAGAACCAGAGCTGAAGTTGGGAATCACCCAGTATTCCAGTGTGGGATGCAGGCTACATGCCTGCCCTGAGCTTGTCTTCTCTTTTTTTTTTTTTTCCAGAAAAGGTTTGAAGTACTCTTATATCTTAAGATAGTTGGAATCTGAGTAGGGGAAAGAGCCTCTCAAGCATGACTATGTGGTACTCTAGAGTCAGATGATGCGGGATCCTTTCCCCGTCCTCCTCACTCCCTGTGAGCAGGTCGAAATCCTCTGAGCTCCAATCTTTATGTGCAAACTGACTAACCTGCCATTTCTTTCCCTTGCTTCAGGTCTATTGGAAGGATCCAGTGAAATAATTTGTAAGTATCTTTTAGAAACTGAATATAGGCCGGTGCTGCAGCTCACTAGGCTAATCCTCCGCCTGCGGCACCGGCACACCGGGTTCTAGTCCTGGTCGGGGCGCCAGATTCTGTCCCGGTTGCCCCTCTTCCAGGCCAGCTCTCTGCTGTGGCCAGGGAGTGCAGTGGAGGATGGCCCAAGTGCTTGGGCCCTGCACCCGCATGGGAGACCAGGAGAAGCACCTGGCTCCTGGCTTCGGATCAGCGCGGTGCGCCGGCCGCGGCAGCCATTGGAGGGTGAACCAATGGCAAAGAAGACCTTTCTCTCTGTCTCTCTCTCACTGTCCACTCTGCCTGTCAAAAAAAAAAAAAAAAAAAAAACAATATAAATGTTTCTTTTTTAAAAAAAAATGTATTTGAAAGGCATAGTTAGAGAAACATAGAGGTCTTCCATCTGCTTGTTCATTTCCCGAATGGCCACAACAGCTGGGGCTGGGCTGGTCCAAAGCCAGGAGCCAGGAACTTCCTCAGGGTCTCCCACGTGGGTGCAGGGGCCCAAGCACTTGGGCCACCTGCTGCTGCTTTTCTCAGGCAATTAGCAGGGAGCTGGATCAGAAGTGGAGCAACTGGGACTCGAACCGGTGCCCACTAAGGGATGCCAGCATTGCAGGCAGTGGCTTAAGCTGCTGTGCCACAGCATCTGCCTCTGAAAGAAGATTGTTTACAATGAAAATGGAAACTGCGTGCTTAATGAGCTTATCCATGGTTGTTGACCGGATTTAGTTTGAAGTACATATATGTGCACATGCACTTACACTGTAATTTCCAATTGTAATGGCCCCTTCTGATATATATGCAATAAGAGGTTTCTCAGCAATTTTTATTTCCATTATTAGAGGTAAAATCTGTGCTAACTTCATCCAGTGCATGAATGAATTCATTAATCAAGGAATTTTTAAAAATTATTTTATTTTTAAGTTGATGCATAAAAGTTTACATACTTACAGAGTTCTATGCAATGTTTCAATACATTGCGTATAGGAGCCTGTGCTGTGGTGCAGTGTATAAAGCCACGCTGGCTTCCCATATGGGCACTAGTTCGAATCCCAGCTGGTCCACATCCAGTCCAGCTCCCTGCTAGTGAGTCTGAGAAAGCAGCAGAAGATGGCTCCAAGTGCTTGGGCCCCTGCATCCACATGGGAGACACAGAAGAAGCTCCTGGCTCCTGGCTTCGATCTGGCCCAGCCTGGGCCATTGCAACCAATGAACCAGTGATTGGAAGATTCTCTCTCTTTCTCTCTCTCTCCTCCTCTCTCCCTCTCCCCCTCTCCCCCCTCCCCCTCTCTCCCTCTCCATATGGGTACATATGTAGTGTCCAAATCAGGGTGCAGATATCTATCTCCTCAATATTCATCATTTCTTTGTGGTGAAAGTGTATTTCCTGAAATACACAGTTCGATATCCTTATTTGTTGTCACTGCATCGTCCAACAGAATCAAGAATCAAGTGGTTTGGACTCGTGCCATGTTCCAAGCTCTCCACTGGGTCCAGGGTGTACCCAGCAGACAGAAGAGGAGACTGCCTGTGCCCTCAAGGCTGTCATGGTTAGGGGCTGAGAGGACATGAGGAACACAGGTAAGTTAAAATGCAGAGGGGACTGGGCAAAGGTTTCTTAAGGCATTGACTGTAAATAAATAGATTGATAAGTAAATCTTGATGAAAATGAATCACGTTGCCCAATACATGGTTAAGAGAGGGAAAAGTCAACATTGATACTGCATGTGTGTAAGTTCTCCGTATCAAGGGGCCGACACTGGCATAGCAGGTAAACTGCCGCCTGCAGTGCCGGCATCTCATATGGGCACTGGTTGGAGACCCAGCTGCTCCACTTCCGATCCAGCTCTCTGCTATGGCCTGGGAAAGCAGTAGAAGATGGCCCAAGTCCTTGGGCCCCTGCACCCACATGGGAGACCTGAATGGAGTTCTGGAAGAAGCTCCTGGCTTCGGATCGGCACAGCTCTGGCTTTTGAGGCAACTGGGGAGTGAACCAGCGGATGGAAGACTGCTCTCTGCCTCTGCCTCTCTGTAACTCTGCCTTTCAAATAAAATAAATAAATCTTTAAAAAAAAAAAATCCAAGAGAAGCAACTAAGAAGGGTTATTTGGGCTTACAGTGGCCTCAGTAGGCTGGCGTCTGGCAGAGACTGGTGATGGTGGACACGTGCAGAGGGACCGGCACTTGGGCCAGCAAGCAGGCTGGACTCAGCTTCGATAAGCAGCCCTCTCATGAGAACTACCTTTCAAAGGCCAAGCCCCCAGTGACCTACAGACCCCCCACTGAGTGGACCACCACAGTTAAATCAAGTCTCCACCCCTAATCCGTCAGCCTTTATCCTTAGTCCATTAACTGCCAACATGAGACTTCAGGGTTCAACTGTCTGCATGAGGCTGGTGAGCCAACTCTTGTTCAAGCCACGGCAGTGTCAACTCCTGGAGTTACAGTGAACTCCTATAAGCCAGTAAGAAAAAGACAACTAATAAAAAAAAAAAAAAGGGCAACAGATGTGAATAGGAGCTTCTCCAAAGAGCATCTCCAAATGGTCAATAAGTATACAAAAAGGTGCTTACTCATCAAGAAAATGCGAGTTAAAACCACATAGAGTAAACCACCAAACCCCCGCCACAGTGCCTAAAATTAAGAGTGCTTGGGAGGAAGGATGTGGAAAAACCAGAAGTTTCATATACTGCTGATGGGAGTGTGAATTGGCAGAATCCCTTCAGGAAACTGTGTGGCAATTTTTACCAAAATTATTCATCTACCCTATGACCCAGCAATCCTACCCTACGTATAATTCCTAGAAAATTAGTGCATAGTTCCTTCAGAATATGTAGGTAAGAGTATTCACAGAAGCATTGTTTATAATGAACAAAAATTGAAAATATTCTAAATATCCATCAAGAGTAAATTGTAATAGAGTCATACAATGGAATAATATTCAATAGAAAAAAAAAAATAACCCGGCAGGCACCTCGGCTCAATAGGCTAATCCTCCGCCTGCAGTGCTGGCACCCTGGGTTGTAGTCCTGGTCGGGGCGCCGGATTCTGTCCCGGTTGCTCCTCTTTCAGTCCAGCTCTCTGCTGTGGCCTGAGAGGGCAGCAGAGGATGGCCCAGGTGCTTGGGCCCTGCACCCCATGGGAGACCAGGAGAAGCAGCTGGCTCCTGGCTTCGGATTGGCGCGGTGTGCTGGCTGAAGCACGCCGGCCGCAGCGGCCATTAGAGGGTGAACCAACGGTAAAAGAAAGACCTTTCTCTCTGTCTCTCTCTCTCTCACTGTCCACTCTGCCTGTCAAAAAAAGAAAAAGAAAAAAAACCCCAAGATATAGGATGGATGAATCTCACAAATAGAGTATTTTTTAAAAGATTTATTTTATTTGGGCCAGTGCTGTGGCGCAGCGAGTTAACGCCCTGGCCTGAAGCGCCTACATCCTGTATGGGTGCTGGTTGGAGACCCGGCTGCTCCACTTCCAATCCAGCTCTCAGCTATGGCCTGGGAAAGCAGTGGAAGATGGCCCTTGGGCCCCTGCACCCGCGTGGGAGACCCAGAGGAGGCTCCTGGCTTCGGATCGGCGCAGCTCTGGCTGTTGCAGCCAACTGGGGAGTGAACCAGCGGATGGAAGACCTCTCTGTCTCTGTCTCTGTCTCTGTCTCTGTCTCTCTCTCTCTCTCTCTCTCTTCTTCTCCTCTCCTCTCCTCTTCCCTCCTCTGTGTAACTGACTTCAGATTGGCTCAGCTCTTGCCTTTGCAGCCTTTTGGGGAGTGAACCAGCAGATGGAAGATTCTCTCTCTCTCTCTCGGTAACTCCTTCAAATACATAAAATAAATCTTAAAGAAAAAAAAGAAAAGCCCCGATAGAAATCAACACTGCAGATAGTGGATAATGACAGAAGAGACACAGTGGAGACTTCTGGGGATTTGGGGATGTTTTGTGTCAATCTGTGTGGTGTCCAACTGGGTGTGCATGGAAGAAGTCATCAGATTTTATAATTAATTGTATGCAGTTTACTGCATGTCATATACATGTTTACAAAATCTTGCCCCATGAGAGCACAGAGGAAGAAGGGCCGCACTCTGAATGAGGAAATCAGGGAAGAATTTCCTGGCGATGTTGGAGCTGATCTGAAGAGGAGCTTATCCAGAGAAGTGCTGGGTCTCCCCGGCACGGACCACCAGGGAGCCGGCAGAACTTTGGCTTGACTGGGGCGCGAGACGACATTGGCCTGGGCTGTGACTGAATAAGCCAGACGGTTGCACACCCAGCCAGAGCGTGGCAGCGCAAGGCGGGTGACAAGGACAGAGGCTGCTCTGCTGCGCGCTCTTCTCCCAAGAGGCTGCACTGCGCGGGGTGAGGCAGCCGAGGCTGGGAGCCACGTGGCTTCGAGGAAGCACCGGGTGTGCTTTCAGGGCGCTCCAGTGATTCACTGAGGCCGCTTGGCTCCCATTTCCTTCCTCCGAGTCACATGAAGATGAGCCCAGGGTGGGTCATCAGCAGGGAGCTGTCCAGGAGAGGAAGCTCCTTCCATGGAGGCCTGTGGGCAGTGGTGTGGGAGCGCCCACTCACGCACGCACACGCGCACGGGCCTGGGTGACCTCTGCCTATATACCGAGCCTCCCTCCCCGGCTTCCGGAACAAACACCGTGAGCAGCCGGCCCTCAGAGGGCCTCGCCAGGCGCCGGTTCTCGCATGCGGACGTTGGCTACTACTGGAGACAGGTGAGCTGCTGTGAAGGGGCCCAGGAGGAGGCAGGCGGGGAGCAGCAGGGGCTGGCGGTGACCAGCGCAAACGTCCAAGCCCAGGCCCTGCCACCAAGCAGCTGCGTGACCGTGGACAGGTCACCTCCGACGTGGCACACAGCTAGAGGACCCGTCGCTGCCCAGTGTCCCGCGGCCAGGCAGGGTTCTACGTGGACAGCACTCCCTCCAGGAGGTTTTACCTCGCCATGGCAGGCTCAGGTTAGGTGTCTCCGCCCTCTGCTTGGCCCTCATCAAATTTTCTATCCTTGCTTTGTTGCATTGGCGGCTTCCTCAATAGGCTTTAAGTTCCTTAAGAAAAGGGATCGTATCTTTGCCACCTCTGTGACCCCAGCCCCAGGCGTCACTTCCTTATGTCTGAGGGAATGATAGGGAGGCCAGCTCAGCAGCCCAGGCTGTGAACAGACACACGGGGACCTGACAATCTTCCTGCCTCTGAGGTCGCCCCGCACGCCTCTCGCTGCCCGCATGATGCGTGCGCCCAGCCAGGGTCTTGGGTTGGGAGGAGGACCTCCCCCACAGCCGGCTTAGGGCTGCTGCTTCTTTTTAGACACCAGGTTAGCCAAACCCTTTGCCAGTCTGTCTCAGAATGTTGTGATTTACAGAGGAAGTGGAACCCTTACTGAGCCACAGCCCCTCAGACTGTGAGAGCAGCGCCGGTCCGGGCCGTGTGCCCTACACTTACTCGTCCTAGTAGCCACACTCAAGATCTTGACCTTCCCTCTGTATGTCCATCACTTTTAGTTTCTCTCCTAAGACTTTCCTGATAGGAACCTTTTCCATGGAAGAGATTGGCGGGATGGGGACGGGGTATGGTTGGGGGCTGATTTTGGTGCTCTGTGTCTGGACAGACTGTAGCCCTAGGAGCAGGAGCTGAAGGCAATGAGGTGTCCCGGATGACCACAATCCCTCCTCCCTTTTAATTTCCTTAATGGTGTCTTCTGAAGATTTTAGATTTTGAAGTAGTCCAACATATCTTTTGTAATATATATAATGGGGTTGTACCTTGTACCTTTTATTTATAAAATAAACTCTAACCAAGAGTCCTAATTTTTTCCTTTGTTTTCTTCTAGAAATTTTATTAATTTTAGATTTGTGGTCCATTTCAAACTAATATTTTAATATGGGATAATGTATTATATACATATTGTTCCAACATCATCTGTTGAAAAGACTATTCTTTCCCTACTGAATTACCATCTTTTTGAAAAATCATTTATCATATGTATGTAGGTCTGTTTCTGGAATCTTTAGTTTGTTCTACAAATCTATATGTCTTTTTTTTTAAGTTTTTTTTTTATTTGAAAGTCAGAGTTACACACAGAGAGAAGGAGAGGCAAAGAGAGAGAGAGAGAAAGAGGTTTTCCATCCGCTGGCTCACTCCCCAACTGGCTGCAATGGCCAGAGCTGCACCAATCCGAAGCCAGGAGCTTCTTCTGGGTCTCCCATACGGGTACAGGGGCCCAAGGACTTGGGCCATCCTCCACTGCTTTCCCAGGCCACAGCAGAGAGCTGGATCAGAAGTGGAGCAGTCGGGACTCGAACTGGCACCCATAAGGGATGCTGGCACTGCCAGCCCCTGTATGTCTTTTTTTTAAGTCATGACCTCACTGTCTTAATTATTGCAGTTTTATAGTAAGACTTGCTTTTTTTTTTTTAATTGTTTATTTTTTTTTAATTTTTTAAAAAATTTTTTGACAGGCAGAGTGGACAGTGAGAGAGAGAGACAAAGAGAAAGGTCTTCCTTTTTGCCGTTGGTTTACCCTCCAATGGCTGCCACGGCTGGCGCACTGCGCTGATCTGATGGCAGGAGCCAGGTACTTATCCTGGTCTCCCATGGGGAGATGCAGGGCCCAAGGACTTGGGCCATCCTCCGCTGCACTCCCTGGCCACAGCAGAGAGCTGGCCTGGAAGAGGGACAACCAGGACAGAATCTGGCGCCCCAACCGGGACTAGAACCTGGTGTGCCAGCGCCGCAAGGCGGAGGGTTAGCCTAGTGAGCCGCAGCGCCGGCCCTAATTGTTCATTTGAAAGGCAGAGTCACAGAGAGAGAGGAAGTGGGGGGAGGGGCTTCCATCTGCTGGTTCACTCCCTAAATGGCCACAACAGCGAGGACTGAGCCAGGCTGAAGCCAGGAGCCAGGAGCTTCTTCCAGATCTCCCACATGGGTGAAGGGGCCCAAGCATTAGCACCTGGTGCTTTCCCAGGTGCATTAGGAGGGAGCTGGATGGGAAGCAGAGCAGCAGGGACTCGAATCTGCGCCCATATAGGACATTAGCACTACAGACGGTGGCCTGACTATGCCACAGCATGTAGCAAGACTTGGTGAAAGCCCTCCACATTCTTCTTTTAAAAAAATATTTTGGTCAATCTAGGTCTTTTGCATTTCCATATACATTTAGGTTCAGCCTGTCAATTTCTACAACATAACCCTGCTAGGATTTTGACTAGGATTGTTTAGATCTATATGTCAATTTCAGATTTGACCTGTTAATGATATTGAGTCTTCTGACCCACAGACATGGTGTACCTCTCCATTTAGTGGGTCTTTAATTTTTCTTAGCAATGCTTTTAATTCTTAATATACAGGTCTTACACATATTGTTAAATTTATCCATAAGTATTTATATTTCATGCATTATAAATGTTATATATATTTTTAATTTGCTTGAGAGGCAGAGCTCCCGTCTGCTGGTTTTCTCTCCAAATGCCCACAGTGGCCCAGACTTTGCCAGATGGAAGCTGGGAGCTGGGAACCCAGGCAAGGTCTCCCAAGTGGCTGGAAGGAACCCAAGTACTTGAGGCATCACCAGCAGCACCCATCATCCAGGCTGCAGTGGCGGGAAGGTGGAATCGGAATGCAAGCATCCGGAGCAGTGTCTTGACCACTGAGCCAAATGCCCACCTCCTAGATGTTCTCTTTCTAATTTTCAATGTGTCATTGCTTGTATATAAGAATATAGAAAAAATGTATACTAACCTTTAATTCATGACCGTGCTAAACTCACCTATTAGTTCTGGTATCTTTTTGATAGACTGCTTAGGATTTTGTACACATGTGAGCAAATTGTGGATAATGACAGTGTTACTTCCTTCATTTCTATCTGTATGACTTTTACTTCTCTTTATAGTAGGTAGGACTTCTTGTGCAATATTTAAAGATTTGTTTATTTACTTGAAAGGCAGAGTAACAGAGAAGCAGAGGCAGAGGCAGAGAGAGAGAGAAAGAGAGAGAGAGAGAGAGGTCTTCCATCCACTGGTTCACTCTGCAAAAGGCCACAATGGCCAGAGCTGAGCCAATCTGAAGCCAGAAGCCTGGAGCGTCTTCCGAGTCTCCCATGTGGGTGTGGGGGCCCAAGGATTTGGGCCATCTTCCACTGCTTTCCCAGGCCATAGCAGAGAGCTGGATCGGAAGTGGATCAACTGGGACTCAAACTGGTGCCCATATAGGATGCTGGCACTGCAGGCGGCAGTTTTACCTGCTATGCCACAGCGCCAGCCCCTCCTGTGCAATGCTTAATAGAAGTGGTAATAGTGGACATCATGATGAAATCTGTAGAAAATTTTCTTCACTGAATAGAAATCATCATTGGTTGTAATAGAGGCTCCAATGATGTGGATTGTGTGTATGTGAGAGCTGGCAGAAGACTAAGCAGTTCATTCCAGGTCACTGGGAAAGATTCATTAAAGGCAGATTTTTTTTTTAGATTTATTTATTTATTTTTTTGACAGGTAGAGGTACAGACAGTGAGAGAGAGAGAGACAGAGAGAAAGGTCTTCCTTCCACTGGGTCACCCCCAAATGGCCACCATGGCCAGTGCGCTGTGCCGATCCGAAGCCAGGAGCCAGGTGCTTCCTCCTGGTCTCCCATGCGGGTGCAGAGGCCCAAGCACCTGGGTCATGCTCCACTGCCTTCCCGGGCCACAGCAGAGAGCTGGACTGGAAGAGGAGCAACCGGGACTACAACCCGGCGCCTCCCCACTTGGAGGATTAGCCAAGTGAGCCACGGTGCCGGGCCCAAAAGGCAGTGTTTTTAAGCAAGCTCCTGGGCTCTCCTTGGTCCGACTCTTAGAAGTGACAATTTCTGTAGTGTGTTTTCCCCATCCCACCGTGTGCTTCTAGGGTTTCCCTGCCCCCACTCCCACCCCAACCCCAAGCCCGACCCACCGTGACTCCCTTTCTGTGAGTTCCAGGGCACTGTCCTCTCCCTGCAGGATGGCCTGCACACGGACCTGCTCCCGCATCCTGGGACTGAGCCTCGGGTCTGCAGCCCTGTTTGCCGCTGGGGCCAACCTGGCTCTCCTCTTTCCGAACTGGGATGTGACCTACCTGCGGAGGGGCCTCATTGGCAGGCATGCCATGCTGGGCTCTGGGCTCTGGGGAGGAGGCCTCATGGTAAGTGTCTGGGGTTCCCTGGGTGTGAGTGCCCGAAGTGGTCTCCAGGGGTGGGGTGGGGCGTTGGTAGGCAGGGAGTGTACGGATTCCTTTGTAAAAGCCTGTTCTCACAAGCTGATTTGGGGTCCCTAGAAGCTCCAAGGAGTAGGAAGACTTGTCAAGGGTCGTGGGGTTTTTAGCTTGGGAGTAGGTAGGCTGGGCGTGAACTTGAGCATCCTGAGTCAGATTAGGCTCATCATGCAAAATTGGGTCCCAGAGGTCAAAGCCAACAGGACCATAGAGTTCAGCAAGTCTATTTCAACGGCCATGGGCAGCAGCTGGAAACAGGCACAAACACCGATTGCCCAGGGTCTTCTGAACAGTCTTCTCTTGTCTCCAGGTCTTTGCGGCAGCTACCCTTATCTCCTCGATGGGCTGGAGGGCCGGCTGCTTCAGTAAGAGTGGGCCCTGTCGAAACGTAAGTGCGGGACCCTACTCTGCTGACCCCTAGAGTGGCCCCCACAGCCTGCTGCTTTCCTGGCAGAGAGGGCGAGAGGCAGTTACGGCCTCAAGGCCTGATGTCAGGCCCTGGCCATGCCCCCCATGGCTCTCAGCTCTTGGACAAGTTGCTCTAACTTTTCCAGCCTCGTGTCTCATCTGTAAAATGGGAGATGATCAAGTCGAGGGAGTAAGTGCTTAGTGAACTGCAGGTGTCCATACACACATAAGGAACAATGTGGACATGAGTTACGCACACAGTAATCACATGTCCTTGATGGAGAATTGCCTGGCTGTTTGGATGAGCATTTTCCTAGAGCTGGAAAGTTTCCCAGAGATCATCCAATCACTGGATTCTGATCAACCCTTCTATTTCAGAGATAATGAAAGTGAGGCCCGGAATAAACTTGCACTTTATTAATTACAGCAGCATCTATATAAATTCAGTGTGTGTGTGTGTGTGTGTGTGTGTGTGTGAGATTCATGTCAGTCTCAAACATGAAGCTGTAGCTTCCTTATGTGAACTCTACAGCCTGTTCTGATACCCACAGCCGACATACCGAGAACCCCTCTGAGTCAGTTACATGTTGAAAGGTTAACTAGAAACACCCATGCATTTCATTCACGATCTGCTTTCTGTTCAGTCTGGGGTTCCCCTAGGAGGGTGGTTCTTCTACTTGAGTGTGCATCAGGATTCTCTGCAGAGTTTGCCAAAGCCCAGGTTTCTGGGCCCCACCCCCAGAGTTCTGATTCAGGAGATCTGGGGTGAACAGGAAAACTTGCACTGAAACAAGTTCCCGGGGACCACGTTTTGAGAAGGCTGCCCCAGGCTCCTGTCAGACTAAGTCACCCTGACTCTTTTAACTTAGGAGTTCAAACTCACGTCACAGCTTTCTCTGGTCCCTGCCACACTTCAGTCCAGCTTCGCATTAGTGGGGACATGACATGATGACTCTGTAGAAAAAATTCTCTACAGGCTTTCTTCAAATTGTTAACATACATATTGCTTAGGAAGGAAGGAAAAAAAAAATCTAGTATCCTGAGAAAGAAGCCAGTGACAAAGTGGGCTAAACACCTGCCAGGACACTCATTGTTATTTTTTGGGAGGGAGCAGGCAGAGCAGAGCAGAGAATCATAAATAAAGGCACTCTAGGCTGGATAAAGACAAGATGGAACTGGAGTCATTTCAGAGTTTGGCTGCAATTTTTCTCTTTTTCCCTCCTTCTCTACTCCTGCCCCTCAATATCCTTCCGTTTATTTTTTTAAGATGTATTTAAATGTAAGTCAGAATTACAGAGAGAGAAAGAAACACAGAGAGAGAACTATCTCCAATCTGCTGGTTCACTCCCCAAATGGCCACAACTTCCAGGGCTGGGCCAGGCCGAAGCCAGGAGCCAGGAGCTTCATTTGGGTCTCCCTACACAGGTGTAGGGGCCCAAGGACTTGGACCATCCTCCACTGCTTTCCCAGGCGCATTGGCAGGGAGTTGGGTCTGAAGTGCAGCAGCTGGGACTCAAACCAGTGCCCATATGGGATGCTGGCACTGCATACAGTGGCAGCTTAACCTGTTGTGCCACAGTGCCGCCCCTCTGCCCCCGCCCTCGCCCCATGTTTGATTTGAGAAGGAGAGGAATCAGAAATGGGGAGCTTAATATTTTAAAAACTGCTAAGAGAATCCGAGGTGGGCGTGTGACTGCCACGCTGAGCCTTTACCCCAGGGGGTGATGACTGTGGGCTGTGTCCAGAGAGGTTTTCGCTGCCCTCTTGAGAAGCCCTGAAAAGTGTGTTGAGGCAGGGGGATCCAGGCCCAGAGCCACGGGTCCACTCTCTGGAGCCTTTCTCCTCTCTCCTTCCTGGCTGCACCCAGGACCTCCCTCCCCCCATCAGCCACCCAACCTGGGTCATGCTTTAAAGCAGGTGCCATTATCCCCCTGTTACAGAATGAGAGGAAACCCTTGCCCGGCTCGCCCCATAAGTCACCCGGCCGCACCAGGCTCAGCTCGCTGCTTCCTCCTCCCTCTGCAGATGCTTGCTGCCCTGCTATCGAGCGGCCTGGCTTTGCTTGGAGCCTTGGTTTGCTTTCTCACTTCTGGAGTAGCCCTGAAGGACGGCCCATTTTGCATGTTCGATGTCTCGTCCCTCAATCAGACACAAGCTTGGACATATGGTTACCCTTTCAAAGACCTGCCTAACCGGTAAATGGATGGACACTTGGATTTGCAGTCTTCTCTCTCTCTGTCTCTTTCACACACATAGAGGGGAGGGAGGAAGAGCGAGAGCAAGAGAGAGCGAGAGAGAGAGAGAGAGAGAGAGAATGCACAATATGGTCACATATTCTGGCAACCTGCTCCTTAGATGCTCAAAAACAGAAGGGAATCCAGTCCTATGAGCTGAGCTTGCAGAGGTCCCAGCTTTCAAGTGAGGTTGAAGTTGCTTGCTTGGTTTCCCTGGCTTATTCCCCAACCTCTGACCGCCTTGTTTCTGGGAACAGGAACTACCTGTACGACCGCTCGCTGTGGAGCTCTGTGTGCCTGGAGCCCTCTGAAGCTGTGGTTTGGCATGTGTCCTTCTTCTCCACCCTGCTGTGCATCAGCCTCCTGCAGCTTCTCCTGGGGGTCATTCACTTCATCAACAGCCTCCTGGGCCTCTTGTGCAGCCTCTGTGAGAAGCAATAGGTAAAGCCCCTTCACCCGCATGGGTGCCTCATGAGCGGCCTTGACCTCTCGCAGCAAGGCGTGGACATGAACTGTGAACAAACTTCCCCTTCAGGGATTCCTGTAATCTCAACAGTGGAGTGGAGTGATTGCAGAACTCTCAGATGATACACTAATGGGAGGCGGAATCCGCCGTTATGGTTGTGTAGGAACTTACAGTGCCGAAAGGGTCCTGAGTGTGATGTCATTTCTGCCACTTGACAACCCCAAGAAAATTGGCCACATGTTACAGATGGAGAAGCTGCGGCTCCCAGAAGGCAACAGACTTGCTACGCAAAAGCACACAGCCAGGTTAGGGTCAAGTCAAGTTCATCAGTTATTATGAACTGAATTGTGTTTTCCCAGGAAGTCAAGGGTTAAAGCCCTAAGCCCCAGTGTGACTCCACTTGGAGACAAGGCTGCCAGGGCGGTAATGAAGGTTCAGTGAAGTCATAAGAGGGCAACCGTGGTCCAATGGAACGGACATCCATATAACAGGATGAAGACATATCCGATCAGATGGCCATGAGCAGCCATCTGCAAGCCAAGGAATGAGACCTCAGTGGAAACCCAGCCTGCAGGCATCTTGATCTTCCAGCCTCTAGAACTGTGAAAAAAAATTAGTTTCTATTGTCTAGGCCACTTAGTCCCTGGCATTGTGTGTGGCAACCCTAGCTCACGAATGCACCAATGTTGTTTTCACAAGTGTTCGGTAGAATTCAATACACAGAATACACTGAGTACCTACTATGTGCCTGGTCCTGCCATGCATGTCGTGGTTGCAAAGGTGGCCAGAGTGGAGAGGTACCAGACACAGCTGTCAGGGACAGAAGGAGCCGAGGAAGTCTTGAAGTCCATGTATAGTGTCCAGTAGGCATTGCCTGTGTATGTCTCATATATCCCTGTTGGCTGATTTAGTTTCAGGGTCGTGGCTGGGACAGGCCTGATCCATAAAAGCTCCCCCTGCAGGAAGAAGGACTGCCACCTTCTCACAATTAGTGGAGAATTTAAGGACGATTTCTACCTAGTTTTGGATATGTGAGGCTTGCACATACGGATGCATGCACACTCACACACAGTAACCAGGTCCTCACTCTTCATGCCGACTCAGTCCCCGCTTCCAAGGCTCAGCAGGACCCCGGGTGAGGAGGGTTCATCCTCGGCACCAAGACGATCCACAGTGGAGAGCTGACTTTTGCCTCCATCCTTTGAGGAATCTCAGACTGGTGTTACTGCAAAGTCTGATAGGGTTTCAAAGACTCTGCCTCAGAGAGGCCGGTTGTTCTCACCTGCGGAATCTGTACCTGTAGGGTGACTCTGCCTACAGCTGGCTGCTGGCACTTCTAGATTTCCAAGAGGCCGGCACTGCGGCTCACTAGGCTAATCCTCCGCCTGCGGCGCCAGCACACCAGGTTCTAGTCCCGGTCGGGGCACCGGATTCTGTCCCGGTTGCCCCTCTTCTAGGCCAGCTCTCTGCTGTAGCCAGGGAGTGCAGTGGAGGATGGCCCAAGTGCTAGGGCCCTGCACCCCATGGGAGGCCAGGAGAAGCACCTGGCTCCTGCCTTTGGATCAGTGCGGTGCGCCGGCCGGCCATGGCAGCTATTGGAGGGTGAACCAACGGCAAAGGAAGATCTTTCTCTCTGTCTCTCTCACCGTCCACTCTGCCTGTAAAAAATAAAAAAATAAAAAAATAAATAGATCTCCAAGCACACAAGCTCAGCAATGGAAGTTGAGCATTGGTGGGGTTCAGCCTGGCCTTTAAGGTGCTGTTTATCTGTCCCACGTGAGAGTACATGGCTTTGATTCCCAGCTCTGATGGCGGTTTCCTGCTGATGCAGACCCTGGGAGGCACAGTGATGGCTCAAGTTGTTGGGTTCCTCCAAGTCTGGGGTAGGAGGCTTGGACTGGGTTCCTATTACAGTTCTGGCTCAGCCCTGGCCATTAGGGACATTTGGGGAGTGAACCAGCAGGTGGGGACTTGCCCTCTCTTTCTGCCTCTTGCTGCCTCTCAAGCAAACAAATAAATAAATAAAAATGGAAGTTGGGGATGAAACTGACAGAGCCCTCCCTAATTTTGAAGTGCAGTTCCACAGGTAGAGGTGCAACATCCTGACTCCTAGAGATGCTCTTATCTGCTCAGACAGCTCACTTACCTTCTTCACAGTTTAACATAAGGGACTGGAAGAGGAGGGACGGGAGAAGGGCCTTGGAGAGGCAATGGGGCAAGGAGGGGAGGGGATTGGAGGGAAGAAGTTCTGGATTCATTCTGTTCTGGGCCCTATGGCTCTCCGTCCCCTCTCTGTTTTCCTTTTCCCCCAAAACACTGTGTCTGGTTCCTGTCTTGGCTTCCACCCAGGGTGCTGGGCTCGACACTAATCTGTTCACCAGGATAATGTTATGGAAATATTTTGTTAATATGAAAAGCTGTCTTGTACCTCGTGTGTGCCTTCTTGAATATCATCCTGGGGTGACGGCCATAATTGCTTATTCATAATCCTGGCCAGAGAGAGCCAGGCCCGTCTTCAGGACAGGTTGCCCTTCAGCTCTCAGCTTGGAGTGCAGGTGTTTGGAAGATAAGGGCATTTCTCATGGACGTGGTGTCCACCAGTGTGGTTCAGAAGATGAATGAGGTACTCAATCCAGCACACACTCATGGACTGGACTCTTCTTCTGTGCCACAACTGGGGCAGTGGGCGATCTTCCAACGGAAGTGAACATTACACGATAGGAACACATCTGTATTACATTCCTAATTTTGATGGTTGTAGTCTTGTTAAGTAGGAGAATGTCCTTGTGGCAGGAAACACAAAAGCACTGGAGGTGATAGGCTTAGCAAAATTCAGTCAAATGGTTTAGGGGAAAAATGTTCCTGTGTTCCCTACGTTTCAGATTGTTGCAAATTTTTTTAAAATTCAGGGGAAGCAAATAAAAGCCTGTTCCCAGGAAAATTGCAAGGGGAGAAAAACTATAAGGATCACAGTTTTTGCTACAACTTCTCAACTCTATTTCAGGGGTAGATATCCTCACAAGAGTGCATATTGTTATATATTGTATGCTGTCAATCGCTATTACATTGATATAATTACATAATTATACAAATTGTACAACTCAGGTACACAATCCAGTGCTTCCCTTCACCTCTGTACCACCCTGCTCCTACCGTTATACCAAGTGGCGCTGTAGTAAAAACTGGCTTAGTCCATTGCTCCCAGCCAACTCTGTCCATCTTTTAAGGCAAGGCCTTAGCTTTGTTCATTTTTGTTTACCTAGCCCCAGCACAGATAGTAAATTAAATGTTTGTTGAATTGAATTATGTATCAAATAGTGTTTTTTGATGGGCTGCAGTAGATAGGGTGAGAGAAACATGATTGAAGAAATCATAAAAGTCAGGGAAAGTCGTCTTCTTAGTGGTATGGTTCTTTTTCTTCTTCCTCTTCTTCTTGTTATGGCTGGCTAAACAGCAAGGAGAAAACATACTGCACAGCCCAAAGAGACACTGGGCTTCAGTGCCAGATAGAATCTGGGCTCGTCTGTGGATGCACAGCTCACCCAGAGAGGGGCATGCTGCTGAGTCCATGAGGTTGAGGCTACACTGAGCTGGTGCGAGGTGTGTACTTGGGTGTGTGCCCCAGCACAGGCCAGATCACAATCTTATTTATGAGCAGAGAAGTGTGGGAATAGCCACACGGAGCTACTGAATGATTTCGGGCAGAACAGTGGCAAAGGAAAGCCACTCTGGGGGCAGTTGGAAGGGGTGGACTGGGAAGGCGAGGTTGGGGCAGTTTATTGGTGTCAGGGAGACCAATCTGGACATATTATCAAGAAGGTACTTTGTAAACTAAGACCCCAAACCGGTACAATTAGTCTCTACTGGAACTCGCAAAAGTATAGCAACTATCTATTTTGTATCTTACAGAAGCAAGTTCTGGGAGCTGTTAACTAGTAGGTTGAAGGTTACCAAAGGAAGGAAGCATGCATGGATATTACAGGACACTTTTTTTTTTTAAAGATGTATTTATTTATTTGAAAGTTAGCTACATACAGAGAAGGAGCAGCAGAGGGAGAGAGAGGTCTTCCATCCGTTGGTTCACTCCCTAGATGGCCACAACAACCGGAGCTGCGTCGATCCAAAGCCAGGAGCCAGGAGCTTCTTCCGGAACTCCATCCAGGTCTCCCATGAGGGTGCAAGGACCCAAGAGCTTGGGCCATCTTCCACTACTTTCCCAGGCCATAGCAGAGAGCTGGATTAGAAGTGGAGCAGCCAAGACTCAAACCAGCGCCCATATGGGATGCCAGCACTGCAGGCCACGGCTTTACCTGCTATGCCAGAGCGCCGGCCCCGACACTTTATCTTAGTGTCTGAAGCTGGCAGAGGCTGGGATACTACAGCTTCCCAAAACAGTGTGGGTCAGCAAGCAGTGCATCTGGAGTCTACTCTTTCCTGATTTTCGCACTGGAGCAGGTGTGGGTTTGGTGCAGCAAGGTGGCTTGGGGCATCTGTAGACTGGCAATTATGGATTAGAGCAGGCTTTGAAAATATTTTTTCTGTAGCAGACCAGACACCAGGTTGGGAGGTGGGCGTTGTGGTGCAGTGGGCTAAGCTGTTGCCCCGGACACCTGCATCCCAAGTTGGAGACCAGTACAAGTCCCCACTACTCCACGCTTCGGATCCAGCTTTCTGCTAAAACTCCTGGGAGGCAGTAGTTGGCCCAAGTCCTTGGGTTCCTGCCACCCACATGGGAGGCAGGGCTCTTGGTTCCTGGTTCAGGTCTGGTCTACCTCCGCCTGTTGTGCACATTTGGCGAGTGAACCAGCGGATGGAAGCTCGCGCTCTCTGCCTTCCAAATAAAATCTATAAATGAGTATGGTTGTGTGTGCCGGCCTGCGGCACAATGAACTGGGTTTCCTGAAACAGAGAGTGGGAATGCGGGGACAAGGACGCAAAGAATGGAGCCAAGACAAGTCCTGATCAAGGCTCGTTTATTGAATAAATGCAGTAGTATTTAAACATGACCAGTTGTTTACAAGAAGGAGCACAAAAGATTTACATATCAAAAAGGCTCTTAAGGTTACAAAGAGTTCCCAATAAGGTTCTTAATTATTGATTACAAGGGTACAATAAAACACTTAGGTGATAAATGCAGGTTACAGGTGTGACTGATTATCTGTATCATCTCTTGTGAAAGGTTTAGGTTCTTCCTGCCTCTTCCCGGAATCTCCCTAACCCAATTGTCTGTGCCCGGGGAAGTCTCCATATGTTTAAATGTAAACAAAGGGGCAAAGGGGGCCGTAGCCGTGGCTCACTAGGCTAATCCTCCGCCTAGCGGCGCCGGCACACCAGGTTCTAGTCCCGGTTGGGGCGCCGGATTCTGTCCCGGTTGCCTCTCTTCCAGGCCAGCTCTCTGCTGTGGCCAGGGAGTGCAGTGGAGGATGGCCCAGGTGCTTGGGCCCTGCACCCCATGGGAGACCAGGAAAAGCACCTGGCTCCTGGCTCCTGCCACCGGATCAGTGCGGTGCGCCGGCCGCAGCGCACCGGCCGTGGCGGCCATTGGAGGGTGAACCAATGGCAAAGGAAGACCTTTCTCTCTGTCTCTCTCTCTCATTGTCCACTCTGCCAGTCAAATAAATAAATAAATAAATGTAAACAAAGGTAGTGACTACCTGTGGCTGCCCACAGTTGTGTTCCAAGAACACTTTATGGATGCTGAAGTTTTAATTTCCTGTAATCTTCAGATGTCACAAGATGTTATCCTCCTTTTTTGCAACCACTTACAAGGTATCAAACCTGCTCTTAGCTCACAAAACAGGAGGAAGGCTGGGCTCAGTCCGTGGGCCACAGTCCAAGGGCCCCCGGTCAGGTTCAAGGCGCTCCTCAGCCGCAAGTTCAAATGTCCTTGAACTTCTAGGGGCCTCCTACTTCCTCAAGGCTGAAGAGCTGTTAGGAACATACAGGGTCTGCTAAACGGCTCGTAAACGAGAAGTAACACTAAGCACGCTGCGCGCCGCGGAGGCCCCATCTGACCAGGTCCCGCCCAGCAGCGGCTGCGCAGGCGCGGGGGAGGGCGGGCCCCGGGAGAGAGCGCGCAGCCGCGTCACGTGAGGCCCCGGCCCTGTTGCCCTGGCGACGCTTCCCAGCCTCCTGCCCCCGCAAGCTGCCCGGCCTTCATCGCGAGCTTCGTCAAGGCCGAAACGCCCCGGCCATGGCCAAGCCGCCGGGCGCGTCCTTCTCCATGGGCACCTCTTTCTCGCTGGGCGACGGGGTGCCTGAGGCCGAGAAGAACCTGGGAGAACCTGAGAACACCTATATTCTGAGGCCCGTCTTTCAGCAAAGGCAGGTAACGGGCCAGAGGCGGCGGGCACGACCTCGAGGCTGCTGTGCTTGGAGCGCCGCGCTCCTCCAGGAGCCCTCGCGTCGGGAAAGAGCGCTGGGCTGGGGCCGGGGGCCCGCTGGGGCTGCGGTGCGGGGCGCCGACGTTCCCAGCCCTCGCCAGCAGGGGGCAGCAGTGTACGGGGAGCGCCCTCAGACGGCCGAGCCCGGCTGCTCAGTTCGCGAAGGCAGGGGGAGCGCGCACTCCGCAAAGGAGACGGATCGAGTGGAGGGAGGCGGAGAAGCGGCCTGTCCCGGGTTGCAGCGCGCACACGTGGGCCCTTACTCCTGGCCTGGGTCCTGGGTGTGTACGAGGGCTTACCCCGCCGCCCCGGACCTCTGCAGGAAGAGGGCAGTCAGCTAGACCTGTAGGGTGCATCCTCACAGGAGAAAACGATCAATGGCAACAGAGGTTTCCCAGGCTCGTCCTCTCTTGTTTGAAGCCCAGTGGGTGAATCTGAGGCTTGATAGGATGTGGGGGCAATCCTGTGAGATTATGTGTGACTTGTTTGAAGAAAGCTTGGCGTTTTACTGAGGAGTGAAGAGGCCCGAGGGGAGAGCCAGATACAGTGTGTTTGTTACTAGGAAGACCACGTTTTGAACAGATCAGACCTTGGTAATTTGACGAAGATGAATCTTGAATTCATCTGTGAAAGTGAGCAGGCAAGAGAGCAAAGAAAATACCTTGAAAGGTAGCAAGGGGGAGGGGGAGTAATGAGGGAAGACTATACTACCAAATACTGAGTCACCTTGTAAACTTTGAGAACTGGCCCGGAACAGACAAACCAACCAATAGCACCTGCAGCCTGGAACAGGATCCTAGCGCTGGAACATGACACGTTCAACCAGTACCTACCTAATGGTATCGTTATGCGGTAGAATTAGGAGCGACTTTTTTTTTTTCCTTTTCTCTCTCTTCATTTATTCAATAATTCACTCATTCAAAATGCCTGTGCTGGCCATTGTTCTAGGAGATGGAGATGTAGCGGTACACAAAGCAGACAAAAGTCTTGGCCCTCGTGGAGCTTGTGGAGCAGGGTTGGAGGACAGCGAACAAGAGGAAATACTCAAGGGATGTGTGTGTTGTGTGTCAGTGCCAGGAGGAGAGGTAGGAAGTGATGTGGCAGGAAGGTGGCTTGAGGTTTCAGAGTGGCCAGGGAAGGTGACTTTTGAGGAGAGCTGAGAGAAGGCAGACGTAACACCACGTGGAAGGCTCTAAGGTTTGCATGCCTGGAGTGGCCTGAGGGTAGAACTTGGGGAATGTAGTGGAAGACAACGTTAGCAAGTCTGGTGTGGAAGGTCCATGGGACCTTACAAGTCACAGGCCCCTGAGTAGTTGGGTATCCTCGGTAGAGGAGTGTCGTGATTTGCCTTCTGTTTGAACAGGGTAAGTCCAGTTGCTTTGTTGAGAGTGGATGTTGAGAGCGATGGCATAGGTAGACACAGAGAGGGATTATTAAGAGGCCATTATAACCCGTGCGCAGAGTGCCATTGAATAGCTTGGAGAAGATGATGTATGGTGAGTGGGAAGAATGAATTTTAGATTATTCTGAAGGTAGACTATATAGGTAGGATTTGCTTAGTGGAATGAGGTCTGAGAAAGAAAGCAGCAACAAGGCTGACCACTGAGGCTGGTGAGAATGGAGTTCTCATGGATCCAGACTTGAAGCCTGCAGGAGAGCAGGTGCGGAATCTGAATTGCCGGAGGGCATCCAGGGGCAGTGTGTGTTGGGAAACGTGTTGGTCTGTAGACCAAGAGAGGTCCAGGCTGTGTTACAGATTTGGGATGTGACTTGTCTTCTTAATTTGTCTGCATTACTTTATTAATAAAATGTCTAAATGAAGGATTCAGTGGTGTTAAACCAGTGACAGAAGGCTGGGGGAGGAGAGGTCTGACCGACTTGACGTTCTCGGATTGCTTTGTTCAGGTTCAGACCCTCTGTGGTTAAAGACTGCATCCATGCTGTGCTCAAGGAGGAACTGGTCAATGTTGAATACTCTCCAGAAGAAATGCCTCAGCTCACAAAACGCCTGTCCGAGACCATTAAAGATAAATTAAAAGGTACTTGTGGTAATAACCGGACGAGATTTGTTCATTCAAACACTCAACTATACCCATCTGTCCCTGTTCCCATCTTTAAATGAGAGGCATAAGTATGTCTGCGATTACTTAGTGAGTTTTACTCGGGCAGGGTTTCACAGATGGTGGGAAGGAGTGACGAGGTAAAGGAAAATGTTCCAGGAAGCCACCGTCTGAGCCCTCGAGCACTCAGGCTGCCGTCCTTCCAGATTCTTGGTTGGTTTTCCCCAGGCCTTCAGCCCCTCCCCCTCAGTCCGTCCCTGCCTTTGTCTCCTTACCTACAGTGGTGCTCAGCCCTCCACAGCTGCCACATGACATTTACAGATGGATTTTTTTTAAAAGATTGATGGGGCCAGCGCCATGGCTCACTTGGTTGATCCTCTGCCTGCAGTGCCAGCATCCCATATGGGTGCCGGTTCTAGTCCCAGTTGCTCCTCTTCCAGTCCAGCTCTCTGCTGTGGCCCGGGAGGACAGCGGAGGATGGCCCAAGTGCTTGGGCCCTGCACCTGCATGGGAGACCAGGAAGAAGCACCTGGCTCCTGGCTTCGGATCGGTGCAGCACGCTGGCCATGGCAGCCATTTGGGGGGTGAACCAACGGAAGGAAGACCTTTCTCTCTGTCTCTCTTTCTCATTATCTAACTCTACCTGTCAAAAAAAAAAAAAAAGATTGATTTATTATTTTTGAAAGGCAGAGTTACAGAGAGGCAGAGACAGAGAGAGAAAGAGAAAGGTCTTCCATCCATTGGTTCACTCCCCAGATGGTCACAATGACTGGAGCTGAGCCGATCTGAAGCCAAGAGACTGGAACTTCTTCTGGGTCTCCCACATGGGTCCAGGGACCCAAGAACTTGGGCCATCTTCTCCTGTTTTCCCAAGGGCATAGCAGAGAGCTGGATCAGAAGTAGAGCGGCCAGAACTCGAACCGGCGCCCATATGGGATGCCGGCACTTCAGGAGGCAACTTTACCTGCTATGCCACAGCACCGGCTTCTTACAGACATATTTTGTGCTCCTACTACTCTCTGTGTCTCTCTTTTGTTAGTAATGCTAGCAAAAACATTATCATGGTACTACTATTAGTGTTATGTCGCCTGGAAAGTTCTTTACTTCTATCTGCCTTTTTTTTTTTTTTTTTTTTTTTTTTTTTTTTTTTTTTGACAGGTAGCATTATAGACAGTGAGAGAGAGACAGAGAAAAAGGTCTTCCTTCCGTTGGTTCACTCCCCTAATGGCTGCTACGGCCGGCAATGCGCCGATCTGAAGCCAGGAGCCGATCCAAAGCCAGGAGCCAGGTGTTTCTCCTGGTCTCCCATGAGGGTGCAGGGACCCAAGCACTTGGGCCATCCTCTGCTGTCCTCCCGGGCCACAGCAGAGAGCTGGACTGGAAGAGGAGCAACCAGGACTGGTACCCGGCGCCCCAGCCTTGACTAGAACCCAGGGTGCCGGCGTTGCAGGCAGATGATTAGCCAAGTGAGCCACAGCGCCGGCCCCTATCTGCCCTTTTTTAAAGATATGATTTTTTTGTAGGGAAAAAGTGTCTTTATAAAAGTAATGCATGTTCATTGTAATATACCTAAACAGTTCTGAAAAGTTAACATGAATTTTTTTTTTTAAAGGCAGAGAGAGGGAGAGAGATACAGAGACAGTCGGAGAAACATCTTCCATCTGTTGGTTCACTCACCAAATGCCCACAATAGTTGGGATTGGACCAGGCTGAAACCAGTAGCCTGGAATTCCATTCTGGTCTCCTATATGAGTGGTGGGGACCCAAGTGCTTGAGCCATCCCCTGCTGCTTTGGCAGGAAGCTGGGTTGGAAGAGGAGCCAGAACTTGATGCACTCCAGTATGGAATGCAGGTGTCCCAAGGGGCAGCTTAACCACTGTGCCTAATGCCTGTCCTCAAGTTTTAAAAATTATAGAAAATTACATTACCCAAAAGTAGTTAACGTGTAAAAGTTTATATATATTTTCTTTTTTGAATTTTTTTAGTTTTCAAAATTAAAAAATCTAGAGGAATACAAAGAAAACAGCCATCCTGGGGCTGGCGCCATGGCGCAATAGGTTAATCCTCCAACTGCGGGACCAGCATCCCGTATGGGCGCCTGTTCGAGTCCTGGCTGCTCTTCTTCCAGACCAGCTCTCTGCTATGGCCTGGGAGAGCAGTAGAAGATGGCCCAAGTCCTTGGGCCCCTGCACCCACATGGGAGACTAGGAAGAAGCTCCTGGCTCCTGGCTGTAAATCCACTCATCTCTAGTCATTGTGGCCACCTGGGGAGTGAACCAGCAGATGGAAGACCTCTCTCTCTTCCCTTTCTCTCTCTGCCTCTCTGTAATTCTGACTTCCAAATAAATAAATAAATCTTAAAAAAAAAAAGATACGTGCTCATTATAAAAAATTTGACCACTGAAAAGTCACCCCAATGCCACCACCCATAATTAAGCATTGCTAGGTGAGCAAATATATAGTTGCATAGGAAGAATAAGTTTTAATATTCTATAGCATAATAGAGTGATTATAGTTCAAAGCCATTTATTATGTATTTTATAAAGAACTGGAAGAGAGGAATAATAAATGTTGAAGGATGGACATGGTAATTACCCTAATTTGATCCTTACACGCTATATACATGTGTATCAAATTATCACACTACCCCAGCCATACGTACAATAATGTAAAAAAAAGTACTAGGTGAACGTTGTGGCTGATCTCTTTTCTGTGTGTATATAGCGATGAATAATGGCAATGAGGTACTGTAGGCTTATTTCCCGTAGTCATATAGTATTCTACATGTGCATGGAATAATTCCTCACTATTTAGCTCTTTTACCATATATCATTGCTGAGAACTTTATGTTGGTTCAACTTTTACCTGATGAGATTTTGTTCTGGGGCTGGCACTGTGGTGCAGTGGGTTAACGCCCTGGCATGAAGCTCCGGCATCCCATATGGGCACCGGTTCGAGACCCAGCCGCTCCACTTCCAATCCAGCTCCCTGCTATGGCCTGGGAAAACAGTAGAAGATGGCCCAAGTACTTGGGCCCCTGCACCCGCGTGGGAGACCCAGAAGAAGCTCCTGGCTCCTGGCTTTGGATTGGTGCAGCTCCGGCTGTTGTGGCCAATTGGGGAGTGAACCATCGGATGAAAGACCTCTCGTTCTCTGCCTCTCCTCTCTCTGTATAACTCTGACTTTCAAATAAATAAATAAATATTAATAAAAAAATATTTTGGCCAGTGCCACAGTTCACTTGGCTAATCCTCTGCCTGTGGTGAAGACACCCCAGGTTCTAGTCCCGGTTGGGGCGCTGGATTCTGTCCCGGTTGCTCCTCTTCCAGTCCAGCTCTCTGCTGTGGCCTGAGAAGGCAGTGGAGGATGGCTCAAGTGCTTGGGCCCTGCACCCACATGGGCGACCAGGAGGAAGCACCCAGCTCCTGGCTTCGGATCGGCGCAGCGCACCAGCCGTAGTAGCCATTTGGGGGGTGAACCAATGGAAGGAAGACCTTTCTCTCTGTCTCTTTCACTGTCTAAAATCTGCCTGTCCAAAAAAAAAAAAAAAAAAATTCATTCTAAGTTTTTTTCAGGGAATACTCCTAAATGCTGCCTTTCACAGATTATATATCTACCTTTTTTACTAGAGTATGCTTTGGATGAATGTAGTATTTTCGAGGTAGTAATTTATTTTCTGAATCTTGTGGATTTTGCCTTATTGTCTTCTGGTTTTGAAATAGGAGGCCAGCATGATGCTGTCTGCTTAGAGAATTATATCCTTAGTTTTCATGCCCTGTAACTTTTCTGGAGTCTGGCCTGGTACGGAACATTTTATATCTTTTAATTTACAGGTTTCTGTTTCTCTACATCAAGGGTTTTTTTTGTGTGTCCTAATACATTTCCTGTTCTGTTTGTCAGACCTCGCCTCCAGGACCACAGACCCTGTTAGTGGGGACCCTGCTGTCTTAGCTCTTCTCTGCTGCAGGCTCTTCCATTTTGTTGAGATTTACTTGTGATCGTCTTAAGCCAGTAATTCAGTTTTCCTTTGTGTCCTGTCTCTTGCCATTTTGAACTTACTAATTCTGTGTGGGTATTCACAATATTGTGGTGTGGGTATTTCTAGGGCTATAATCTTCCTTTCTGAAACTTTGCTTTATAATCTGACCTCTTATTTGATTGAATTTATTCATTTATGTTCTGCACATTTAACCAATTGGGAGGGGTTCCTCTTGTTCCTAGATTTGGTTATCCCCCTACTTTTTTTTTTTTTTTTACAGGCAGAGTGGATAGTGAGAGAGAGAGACAGACAGAAAGGTCTTCCTTTTTTTTGCCGTTGGTTCACCCTCAAATGGCTGCTGCAGCCGGTGCGCTGTGGCCGGCACACTGTGCTGATCCGATGGCAGGAGCCAGGTGCTTTTCCTGATCTCCCATGCGGGTGCAGGGCCCAAGCACTTGGGCCATCCTTCACTGCACTCCCTGGCCACAGCAGAGAGCTGGCCTGGAAGAGGGGCAACAGGGACAGAATCCGGCGCCCCGACCGGGACTAGAACCTGGTGTGCCGGCGCCGCAAGGCAGAGGATTAGCCTATTGAGCCACGGCACCGGCCCTTTTTTGTTTTTACTCTTTTGTTTTTTGCAGTTTCATCACTGGATGTTGCCATTCAGTGTCTGTTGCTCTGCTCATCCTTCATAATCGCGCTGATGGTATGTGGGTGACTTTTTTTAATTTAAGTTCTCCTCCCCTGGATGAAGGTACTTCAGAAAGTTCCTGGAGGGAGCAGGCATTTGGCCTGATGGTTGACTCCAGCTAAGACTCCTGCATCTCACAGCAGAATGCCTGGGTCCGCTCCCTGCCTCTGGTTCTGGATTCCAGCTTGTTGCTACTGTGCACCCAGGTGGCCGCAGCTGATGACTCAGGTAGCTGGGTCCCTGCTGCCCTTGTGGGAGGTCTGGACTGAGTTCTGGTCCCGCTGTCGCAGGCATCCGGGTGTGACCCTGTGGATGGGACTTCTTTCTCTGTCTCCGTCTCTCTGCCTCTTAAGCAAACAAACAAATAGTTCCTAAAAGACAGAATTAAAATGTTTATTTTGATACAAGAAATTTAAATCTATCTATCTATCTACCTATCTGTCTATCTATCTATCTATATGGGGTCATCCAAAACTTCATGGACAGTGTATAGTAGGGAGAAAGTGTGCATGGATTTCAAAGTGTTTTGTTTTTTTTTTTTTTTTTGCTTCAAAATAAATTTTCTTTTTCTTTTTTTTAAATTTATTTGACAGATAGACAGGAAGAAAGGTCTTCCTTCTGTTGGTTCACCCCCAAAATGGCCACTACGGCCAGAGCTATGCCTATCCGAAACTAGGAGCCAGGTGCTTCCTCCCGGTTTCCCATGCGGGTGCAGGGGCCCAAGGACTTGGGCCGTCCTCCACTGCCTTCCTGGGCCACAACAGAGAGCTGGACTGGAAGAGGAGCAACCGGGACTAGAACCCAGCGCCCATATGGGATGCCGGCGCCGCAGGCAGAGGATTAACCAAGTTAGCCATGGCGCCGGTCCCTCAAAATAAATTGAACTTCACTTTTTTAAAAAGTTTTATTTATTTGAAAGTCAGAGCCACATAGAGAGAGAGAGAGAGGTCTTCCATCTGCTGGTTCACTCCCAGATGCTGTAGTGGCCGGAGCTGCGCCAATCCAAAGCCAGGAGCCAGGAACTTCTTCTGGGTCTCCCACATGGGTGCAGGGGCCCAAGCACTTGGGCCATCTTCTACTGCTTTCCCAGGTCATAGCAGAGAGCTGGATGGGAAGTGGAGCAGTCGGGACTCGAACTGGCACCCATATGAGATGCTGGCACTGCAGGTAGTGGCCTTACCCACTACGCCAGCCGGCCCCTGAACTTCATTTTCCATATGCTTTTTGAAGTATACTCTCATCTAGAACTATTTTGTTTTTCCCTCAGAACTGTTATTTGAGGGCTGGGTATTTAATATTCCAGCCACATTTCTATGGTGTTAGGAATTCAGTAGAGAGGAGTTGAGCTGTGTGCAGTTTTTAAAAATAACTTGGGCTCTGTCTCCTGAGATTTTCTTGAATATTCTGAATTAGCATTTGTGCTCCACATGGGAGGTTCCTTGCCCAGCGTATGGGCACTTGTATCAAAGAGAACTGGCTTTGTCTCATCTGGGCCCCTTCACTTTTCTTTATTTCTTCCTCTCTTTCCTCCTTCCCTCCCTCCCCTCCCTTCCCTTTCCTTACTTTCCCTCTCCCACTCCCTCCCCTTCCCCCTCTCCTCCCCTCTCACCATTCCCTGGCCAGACAAGTTGGAAAATAAAGATACCCATTTAGGTTTCTTCCCTCCAGATTTGGTATTAGTGAGCATTTGCAGGATTTTGTGGCTTTAACAGTACAGCTTCTGGGACAAGCAGCTGACTTGTGCTGGGTCATCTCTGTATACTCTGGAATCTTGTGGCTTTATCTTTTTCTTATGTACCTTACTGAGTAGCTTAGTTCCCTGAGGCCCTGGGCTCCCATGCCTTTGCCAGTCCCTCTGCATAGCCTGGAGAGCTGTCCTTAAGCTGCCAACTTCTCTCTCCTCCTTCCAGTCTCTGTGCCTTAATCTACCCAGTCCTCCAAGAGGTCTTTTCTGGTTATCTGTTCCCAGGGCCCAGGCAAAGGGAGGAGCCCCCAGCTCTGTGCTCATACAAGCTGCTCCTCAATTTATGATAAAGTATGTTTTCATCTCATTATTCTGTCTGCCTTTGAGCTCTTTGCTGCGAGAAGAGGGTCTTGTCTGTCTCTGTATCTTGGGGGCCGAGCTCAGCACCTGACTTAGAGTAGGGGAAGGCAGGCAGCGCGTGTTTCCCCCAGAGTGCTGTGCATCAGCACTGTTCCACTGCACCTTACCTAACCTTCCCATGTGCCCGGGGCTGCGGGCTGGCACTCCCATTAACAGCGGAGAGGGAGCTCTCTAAGCCTACACACACAGTAAGTCTGCAGTGGGCTCTGTCTTCAGGTCTCTGTGAATCCCGTGCTTATCGACGTACTTGTTAAGTGCTTCTGAGCTGAATGCTTGTGTCCACTTCTGGCAAATGTGCCTCCAAGGAGTCATTTTACTATGCATTTACTTACAGACAACTTTCTTATTTTTTCTTTCTAGAAATGGGATTTGACCGATATAAAATGGTGGTGCAAGTAGTGATTGGAGAACAAAGAGGGGAAGGAGTATTGTGAGTAGTCGTCTTTCCTCCTCCTTTTTTTTTTTTTCATGATATGTGTTGCCTTTTTTTTTTTTTTTTTTTTTTTTTGACAGGTAGAATTATAGACAGTGAGAGAGAGAGAGAGAGAGAGAGAGAAAGGTCTTCCTTCCGTTGGTTCACTCCCTAAATGGCCATTATGGTCTGTACTGCACTGATCCGAAGCCAGAAGCCAGGTGCTTCTCCCTGGTCTCCCATGCGGGTGCAGGGGCCCAAGCACTTGGGCCATCCTCCACTGCCTACCCGGGCCACAGTAGAGAGCTGGACTGGAAGAGGGGCAACTGGGACTAGAACCAGTGCCCATATGGGATGCCGGTGCCACAGGCAGAGGATTAACCAAGTGAGCCACGGCACCGGCCCGATATGTGCTTCTTGACAGTGTGGGATTATATGTATGTTTCTTCCCATATTCTTTGTTGCTAGTTTTTACTTCCCTCTCCTAAATGAATTTCCTTGAAATTATTTGAGACCTCCTTATTAGGAAATCTAACAGCCCCTTCTTGAAGCTTGTTCTTGGCGTTGGCTCCTATTTCTTAAAATTCACTCTAGTGGTTTTTTTTTTTTTTTTTGAACCCAATGACAGTTATCTAGCTTGTTTTTCTAAGTGCGTGCTTTCTCTCCTTCCCTGGTTCCTCTTTCTCCCCTGCATCCCCAGCTGGGAGTTTTCTTCAAGGCCCATTTCCTGTTCTGTTCGTCTCGGTGCTTTTTGATGAGTTCACTCATTCTCATGACCTCATTACATTACTGTCTTGATGAGATCAAAATCTGTTTTTCTCATCCTTTCCTGTGTCCAAGTGTTGGTCTTCCATTTTCCTTTGTAAACAGTGCCTAATTAAAAAAAAATACTACAATATTTGTTGAATGGATCAAAGAAATGCCCTGTAGATAATATCGATGAGAATTTTCATTGTAGAGTATTAGATCTGAGAGGCACTAAAGATGTTTCCACAGTCCAGTCCCCTCGTTTTACGGGCCACTTCTGAGGCTGCAGAATGATACAGCTTGCCAGTGTCAAGGTGACTTACGGAACCCAGCTCTCTGACTCCTAGCAGTGTGTTGTTCTGCCATTTGGTCAAAAGGTTCCAGGAAGTGTCCTCCCCATGAAGAGACTAAGAGACGCTACTGTCAGGTCACCTCAGATTCAGCATGCTCAAACAGAGTTCCTGGTTTCTTTTCCCACTATCTCTTTAACTTACCATTTTAAAGAAGTTTTTATCTGAAAGCAGAGTTTCAGAGAAGGAGACAGAGAAATCTTCCATCTGCTGCTTTACTCCCCAGATGCCCACAACAGCCAGGGTCCTTGGGCTTCTTGAGGCCAGGAGCCAGGACCTTCATCTGGGTCTCCCATTGAGTGGCAGGAACTCAAGTCTGTGAGTCATCAGCTGCTGCCTCCCAGGCGCGCTAGCAGAGAGCTGGATGGGAAGTGGAGGTGCAGGCAGGACTTGATCCCAGGTGCCCTGAGATGGGATGTGAGCGTTCCAGGCAGCAGCTTGCCTGTGCCATGCCTGCTGCCCTCTCCCGGTCTTAAACTTTCCATTTATTTGTTGACAAAACCGTAGGGTTTTTTGTCCTGTAAATTTTCTTATATTCTTACATTTTATGATTATATCCCTGTGGTATTTAATATATCTTCTGTTTCTTGTAAATAAGTAGTTAGATGTAATCTTAGCCATAGGTTTGAGTTTTGGAGACAAAATATCGCCTAGGTGTTTTGTATACATCCTATTGCATTTCATTAGGAGGTACAAAATGTCTGGTTGTCTCTTTTTGTCTTGTTGATAATGGGGTCCAGATATTGTCACGTGGATCCATCCATTTTAAAGTTCTCTGTGAGCTTTGCCATTAGTGGTTTTAGCAGGATATCTTAAATCCTTTATTCCTTTTTCTTTTTTGACAAGCAGAGTTAGACAGTGAGAGAGAGAGACAGAGAGAAAGGTCTTCCTTCCATTGGTTCACCCCCCAAATGGCCGCCATGGCCGACGTGCTGCGCCGATCCAAAGCCAGGAGCCAGGTGCTCCTGGTCTCCCATGCGGGTGCAGGGGCCCAAGCACTTGGGCCATCCTCCACTGCCTTCCCAGGCCACAGCAGAGAGCTGGACTGGAAGAGGAGCAACTGGGACAGAATCCGGCGCCCCAGCTGGGACTAGAACCCAGAGTGCCAGCACCGCAGGCGGAGGATTAGCCAAATGAGCTGCGACACCGGCCCATTATTCCTTTCTTTTTTTTTTTTTTTTTTTTTTTTTTTTTGACAGGCAGAGTGGACAGTGAGAGAGAGAGACAGAGAGAAAGGTCTTCCTTTGCCGTTGGTTCACCCTCCAATGGCCGCCGCTGCAGCCGGCGCACCGCGCTGATCCGATGGCAGGAGCCAGGATCCAGGTGCTTTTCCTGGTCTCCCATGGGGTGCAGGGCCCAAGCACCTGGGCCATCCTCCACTGCACTCCCTGGCCATAGCAGAGAGCTGGCCTGGAAGAGGAGCAACCGGGACAGAATCCGGCGCCCTGACCGGGACTAGAACCCGGTGTGCCGGCGCCACAAGGTGGAGGATTAGCCTATTGAGCCACGGCGCCGGCCCATTATTCCTTTCTAAAAAATTATTTATTGAACTTATTTGAAAGGCCGAGAAAGAGAGAGAGAGACAGCTAGTTCATCTGCTAGTTCACTTCCCAAATGATCACAACAGCCAGGACTGAGCCAGGCCAAAGCCAGGAGCCCAGGAACCAGGAACATTCTGCGTCTCCCTCATGGGTGTCAGGGACCAAAATTCTTGTGCCATTACCTACTGCCTCCCAGAATGGGCATTAGCAGGAGGCTGGGAACAATACTGGGACTGGAACGTAGAGACTCCAGTATGAGATACAATCATCTCAAGTGGTGTCTTAATTAACTTGCATTAAATGCCCACACCATATCCATTATTTCATCAAGGGTTACAAAATGGAATCTTCTAGTATTATTACTGTTATTATTTTTCACTTATTAGCTGGAATTCTTTGATTAAGAATAACCTTTTGGGGGGCAGGTGTTGTGGCGTAGCAGGTAAAACCACTGCCTATGACACTGGCATCCCATATGAATCCAGGCCGCTCCACTTCTGATCCAGCTCCCTGCTAATACACCTGGGAATGCAGCAGATGGCCTAAGTGCTTGGGCCCCTGCACCCATGTCAGAGACTCAAGAAACTCCAGGCTCCTGACTTTGGGCTGGCTTTGCCCCAGCCGTCACAGCCATTTAGGGAGTGAGTCAGAGGGTGGAAGATCTCTCTCTCTCTCTCTCTCTCTTTCAAATAAATAAAATAATTCTTTAAAAAAATAAAAGAATCGGGCCAGCTGTGGTGTAGTGGGTTAACGCCCTGGCCTGAAGCGCTGGCATCCCATATGAGTGCTGGTTCGAGTCCTAGCTGTTCAATCCACCTCTCTACTATGGCCTGGGAAAGCAGTATAAGATGACCCAAATCCTTGGGACCCTGCACCTGCATGGGAGACCTGGAGGAAGCTCCTGGCTTCGGATTGGTGCAGCTCCGGCCGTTGCGGCCAATTGGAGAGTGAACCATCGGATGGAAGACCTCTCTCTCTCACTCTCTGTCTTTGCCTCTCCTCTTTCTGTGTAACTCTGACTTTCAAATAAATAAATAAATAAATATTTTTTTAAAAAAAGAAAGTGATTTTTCCCCTCTAGCCACGTGAAAATGTTTTCCTCTGCCTTTATTCTTTTTCTTTTTTGACAGGCAGAGTGGACAGTGAGAGAGACAGAGAGAAAGGTCTTTTGCTGTTGGTTCACCCTCCAATGGCCGCCGCGGCCGGTGCACCGCGCTGATCCCAAGGCAGGAGCCAGGTGCTTATCCCGGTCTCCCATGGGGTGTAGGGCCCAAGCACTTGGGCCATCCTCCACTGCACTCCCGGGCCACAGCAGAGAGCTGGCCTGGAAGAGGGGCAACCGGGACAGAATCCGGCGCCCCGACTGGGACTAGAACCCGGTGTGCCGGCGCCGCAGGCGGAGGATTAGCCTAGTGAGCCACAGCGCCAGCACCTCTGCCTTTATTCTGATGCATATGGTTTTCTTTATATTTATGCTGCTTGGGGTTCTCAGAGTCTTTTGAATCTGTGGGTTGATACTTTGTATCAGTTTGGGAAAATTTTTAGTCATTATATTTAAAAAATTTTTATTTTAGAGAGATCTTCCATCAACTAGTTCATTCTCCAAATGGTTGCAACAGCTTGGGCAGGGCCAGGCAGAGGCCAGGAGCCTACCACTCCATCCTGCTCTCCCACAGGGATGGCAGAGGCCCAAGCACTTGGGCTATCTTTTGTTGCCTTCCCAGGTGCACTGAGGAGCCAGGACTCAAGCTGGTGCTCCAGTATGGGATGCCAGCACTGCAGGTAGCAGCTTAACTCTGCTGTGAAGGCAGAGTTATAGAGAGGCAGAGGCAGAGAGAGAAAGACTGGTTCACTTCCTAGATGGCTGCAATGGCCAAAGCTGCACTAATCCGAAGCCGGAAGCCAGGAGCTTATTCCAGGTCTCCCATGAGGGTGTAGGGGCTCAAGGATTTGGGCCATCTTTTTTTTTTTTTTTTTTTTTTTTTTTTTTTTTTTTTTGACAGAGTGGACAGTGAGAGAGAGAGACAGAGAGAAAGGTCTTCCTTTGCCGTTGGTTCACCCTCCAATGGCCGCCATGTTTGTTTGTTTATTCAGTTTTTAAAAAATACTTATTTTTTTTTTGAAAGAGATAGAGAGAGAGATACTGATTGATCTTCTATCCGTGGTTCACTCCCCAGATGGCTTTAATGGCCTGGGCTGGGCCAGGCTGAAGTGAAGCCAGGAGTCAGGAGCTTCTTCCTGGTCTCCTACATGGGTGCAGGGGCCCAAGAACTTGGACCATCTTCCACTGCTGTCTCAGGTGCATTAGCAGGGAGCCGGATCAGAAGTGGAGCACCTAGGACTCGAATTGTCATCCACATGGGATGCCAGTACTGCAGGTAGAGGCTTAGCCTTCTATGCCACATTGCCAGCCCCTTTTCAGTTGTTTTCTTATTTCATTCTGAATTCATGGACATTTTATATTTTGGGTTATTATCCAATATTACTACTTTTTCTTGGTCAAATTGTCCCAGTGTTGGCCACTGAGAACTCCTTTAATTAACTGTATTCCTTTGACAACTCCAGCTGTGACTATTTTGGGACACTCTGTTACTTTTTTTTTTTTTTTTAAGATTTATTTATTGAGGGCGGTGCTGTGGCATAGCGGATGAGGCCGCCACCTGCAGTACCAGCATCCCATGTGGGCGCTGGTTCAAGTCCCGGCTGCTCCACTTCCAATCCAGCTCTCTGTTATGGCCTGGGAAAGCAGTAGAGGATGGCCTTGGGCACCTGCAACCATGCGGGAGACCTGGAAGAAGCTCCAGGCTTCTGGCTTCGGATCTGTGCAGCTCTGGCTGTTGTGGCCATTTGGGGAAAAAGTTTTATGTATTTATTTGAAAGGCAGAGTTACAGAGGCAAAGGGGCGGGGGGAGGTCTTCCATCGGCTTGTTCTCTCCCCAGGTGACCCAACGGCCGAAGCTGTGCCCATCCAAAGCCAGGAGCCAGGAGCTTCCTCTGGTTTTCCCACGTGGGTGCAGGGGCCCAAGCACTTGGGCCATCTTCTACTGCTTTCCCAGGCCATAGCAGAGAGCTGGATCGGAAGTAGAGCAGTCAGGACTCAAACCTGCACATATATGGGATGCTGGCGCTGCAGGTGGTGGCTTTACCTGATATGCCACAACATCAGCCCTACTTTTTTTTTTTTTTTAAGATTTACTCATTTATTTGAAAGGCAGAGTGACAGGAAGAGAGGGAGAGACAGAGAAATTGTGCATTCGTTGGTTTACTCCCCAAATGGCTGTAATAGCCAGGGCTGTGTCATGCTGAAGCTGAGTCATGAACTCCATCTGGGTCTCCCATGTGGCTGGCTGGGACTCAAGTACTTGAGCCATCATGTGCTGCCTCCCAGGGGCATAAGCAGTGGCTGGATCAGAAGTGAAGTGCTGGGGCCCACGCCATGGCTAGGCTGGTTAAGCCTCCTTCTGCAGCACCGGTATCCCATAAGGGTGCCAGTCCTAGCTGTTTGACTTTCATTCCAGCTCCCTGCTTATGTACCTGGGAAAGCAGCAGAAGATGGCCCTAGTGCTTGTCAGACCTGGAAGAAGCTCCAGGCTTTGATCTGGCCTAGCCCTGAACATTGGGGCCATTTGGGGATGAACTTGTAGATGGAAGACCTCTCTCTCTGCCTCTCCCTTTCTCAAACTCCACCTCTCAAATAAATAAATAAATCTTAAAAAAATAAGTATCTAGGACTTGAACTGGTATTCTGATATGAGACACAAGTGATGGCTTAACCCACTGCACTACTATTCCCTTAATGTCTGTATCATCTTATACTATATACTTTTATTATAAAAAGCTCCATCATGTTCATTCCCTGCCCCAGCCCCAGCCCCAGAATCAACCATTTCTTCCAGGAGCCCTGGTTCCATTTATTGGAGAATGGTGTAAGAAAGAAAGATCTGGATTCTAGGTGTTGTTATCTTATAAAGTATTGCTTCTGCTCCATCTGCTCTCTGCTCTCCTTTTGGGGCTCCAGTTACATGTATGTTAGATCCTTTCTCTGTATTCCACATCTCTCTCTCTCTCTCTCTCTCTTTTTTTTTTTTTTTTTTTTTTTTTGACAGGCAGAGTTAGACAATGAGAGAGAGAAAGAGAAAGGTCTTCCTTTCCGTTGGTTCACCCCCAAATGGCTGCCATGGCCGGCGTGCTGCACCTATCCAAAGCCAGGAGCCAGGTGCTTCCCCCTGGTCTCCCATGCGGGTGCAGGGCCCAAGGACCTGGGCCATCCTTCACTGCCTTCCCGGGCCACAGCAGAGAGCTGGACTGGAAGAGGAGCAACTGGGACAGAATCCGGTGCCCCAACCGGGACTAGAACCTGGGGTGCTGGCGCCGCAGGCAGAGGATTAGCCTAGTGAACCACAGTGCTGGCCCCACATCTCTCTTATGCTCTTCTGAATTTTTCTTTTTCTTTTCTGTTCTTCATTTTGGAGACTATTCTGTTGATCTTTCTTTCAGTTCACTTTCCTGTTGTAACTGATCTGCTATTGAATTCATCTACTGAGTTCTTAATATCAGTTCTATTTTTCAGTTTTAGAATTTTCATTAATTTTTTAATAGATTCCAGTTCTCTTCTGAAATATTTTTATCTTTTTATCTGTGTTCTCCATCTTCCTCCCCTCCTTTATTTTTACATTTTAGTCATAGTAGATATTTTATTTAATCATGTGAGTGGCAGAGTGCGAGCAGGTGAGCTTCCACCTGCTGGCTCACACTGTAAATGTCCACAGCAGCACCCTGCCAGGGCTGAAACTGGAACCCAGGTGTCCCATGTGGGTGGGGGAACCCAGTTACCTGAGCCATGTTAACAGGAAGCTGACGTCAGAGCTGGAGCCAAGTACTGATCCTAGTACTCCACTGTGGGATGTGCAGTCTTAGCCAGTGTCTTAACTTCTAGGCTAAATGCCCACCTCATAGTGAGTGTTTTAGAATCATTATTTGCCTACTCTAATATCTGGATCATGTGTGAATTTCCATTGATTTTTTTTCATGGTTATTTCTGTGGCTATGTCTCTTGGTATGTCTAGTCTGAATTTTGGATATGTGTGTTAAAAATAACCTCTTGATGATGTTTTCTTCCAGATAGGGTTTACTTTTTTTCCCTTTTGTGCAGGTAAGAAGGGTATGGGCTGCTTGCCTTGTCCCCATCAGGTATTCAGCTGAACTGAGGTTGGATTGTAGTTTTGATAAGGCTCTCTCTGTTTTCAGTTCACTCTTCATTCTTGATTATAGCCCTCACCTAATTGAGAATTGTTTAAGATAGGGCCAGATCTTAATCTCTCTGAAGATACAATTGCTAAGCAAATACTGTTTGATTATCTAATTAGGTAGGTTAATTTTACCTCATATTATTACCCCTGCAGTTTGGAAATAGATGAAACTTTTTGATTAAAGAATATGTGAGGGTGAGCATTTAGCATAGTGATTAAGATATTCATATGGGGCCAGTGCTGTGGCACAGCAGGTAAAGCCACTGCCTGCACTGCCAGCATCCCATATGGGCACCGGTTCGAGTCCTGGCTGCTCCACTTCTGATCCAGCTCTCTGCTATCACCTGGGAAAGCAATAGAAGATGGCCCAAGTCCATGGGCCCCTGCACCCTCATGGGAGACTTGGATGGAGTTTGGGAAGAAGCTCCTGGCTCCTGGCTTTGGATTGGCTCAGCTTAAGCTATTGTGGCCATCTGGGGAGTGAACCAGCAGGTGGAAGACCTCTCTCTCTCTCTGCCTCTGCCTCTCTGTAACTCTGCCTTTCAGATAAATACAATAAATCTTTTTAAAAAAGGAGATACTCATATCCCAAGTCAGAGTGCCCGGGCTCCATACCCAGCTCTTTCTCCTGAGGCCAGCTTCTTTATTATGCAGACCCTGGGAAGCAGCAGTAATGGTCAGGTGATTTGACTCTTGCTCCTCATGGGAAACTTGGGTTAAGTTCCTGGCTCCTGCCTTCAGCCTGACCAGGCCCAGCAGTCAGATATTTGGGGAATGAACCAGCCAATGGGAGGTCTTTATTTGTCAAATTTCTTTTTTTCTTTGAAATTTTCAAAAGTGAACTATTATATGGATCTTTTTCTGCAGTCTTGGGTTTAGAATTGCTTGGGTTCAAGGCCAGTCTTTGTCATCTACTAGCTGTATGACCTTGAGCAGTTCATGTAATTCTCTGATCTCAGTTTCCACATCTATAAAATGAGAATAATAGTATCTGCCTCATAAGATAAGGAGAGTTAGCCGGCTCTGCGGCTTAATAGGCTAATCCTCCGCCTTGCGGCGCCAGCACACTGGGTTCTAGTCCCGGTCAGGGCGCCAGATTCTGTCCCGGTTGCCCCTCTTCCAGGCCAGCTCTCTGCTGTGGCCCGGGAAGGCAGTGGAGGATGGCCCAAGTACTTGGGCCCTGCACCCGCATGGGAGACCAGGAGAAGCACCTGGCTCCTGGCTTCGGATCAGCGCGATGCGCCGGCCGCAGCGGCCATTGGAGGGTGAACCAACGGCAAAAAGGAAGACCTTTCTGTCTGTCTCTCTCTCTCACTATCCACTCTGCCTGTCAAAAAAAAAAAAAAAAAAAAAAAAAACAACATAAGGAGAGTTAATAAATATAAAGCACTTAGACTAGTTGGTGACACAGGGTAATCACTCAATAAATGTTAATGATAAATCATTAACATTTAATTGAAATATAAATAAATTTAATAAAAAATTAAATAGTAAAAATGTAAAACATTCAAAAATTTCAAAATTTAGTTTTATTTGAAAGGCAGAGAAACACAGGGAGAGAAGTCTTCCATCTGCTGATACCCCCCAAATTCCCGTAATAGCTAGGGCTGGGCCAGGTGGAAGGCTGAGCCTGGTACTCAGTCTGAGTCTCTCATGTCAGTGGCAGAGACGCAAGTACTTGAGCCATCATCTGCTGCCTCCTAGGATGCTCATTAGCAGGAACTGGGTGGGAAGCTGAGAGCTGATACTCAGATCAGGCACTCTGATAAAGTATGTGGGCGTCCCATGCAGCAACTTAAGCTGGCCACATAGCCAAGCCTGTAGAACGTTTTTAATTATTTTTCACTTGACATTATATTGTGGACATTCTTTCATGTTATTGAAGTTTTTTTTCCCCCAAACAACTTTTTGTTGTTGTTATTATTATTATTTTATTTTATTTTTTTGACAGGCAGAGTGGACAGTGAGAGAGAGAGAGAGAGAGAGAGAGAGAGAGAGAAAGGTCTTCCTTTTGCTGTTGGTTCACCCTCCAATGGCCGCCGCGGCTGGAGCGCTGCGGCCAGTGCACCGCGCTGATCCGATGGCAGGAGCCAGGTACTTATCCTGGTCTCCCATGGGGTGCAGGGCCCAAGGACTTGGGCCATCCTCCACTGCACTCCCGGGCCACAGCAGAGAGCTGGCCTGGAAGAGGGGCAACCGGGACAGAATCCGGTGCCCCGACCGGGACTAGAACCCGGTGTGCCGGCGCTGCAAGGCAGAGGATTAGCCTAGTGAGCTGCGGCGCCGGCCCCAAACAACTTTTTAATGGCTGTACAGAATTTCATTGCCTGGAAATACCTAATTTCATTTATCAGTCCTGTCCTAGCAGGTGTTTAAGTTATTTCTGTTTTTTTAATTAGTTTTTTTTTTTTTTTTTTTTTTTTGACAGGCAAAGTTAAGACAGAGAGAGACAGAAAGAGAGGTCTTCCTTCCATTGGTTCACCTCCCAAATGGCCGCTATGGCTGGCGTGCTGTGCCGATCTGAAGCCAGGAGCCAGTGCTTCTGCCTGGTCTCCCATGCGGGTGCAGGGCCCAAGCACTTGGGTCATCCTCCACTGCACTCCTGGGCCACAGCAGAGAGCTGGACTGGAAGAGGAGCAACCGGGACAGAATCTGGCGCCCCAACCAGGACTAGAACCCCGGGGTGCTGGCGCCGCAGGTGGAGGATTAGCCTAGTGAGCCGCGGTGCCGGCCTCAATTAGTTTTTCTAACTTTTTTTTTCTTACACATGAATTGGGGAGAGAGGAAAAGCCAGTTTGAGAATTTAGAGGTGTTATTATAACATCTGGTAGAGTACAATTTTCAATCCAGTATTGAAAATTGGTTGGAAGACTGAACTCTAGTTCAGAGTTTGCAACCCCTTTCTTTTCTGGTGCTCCATAAGATAATCAGGTTGGGGGCCGGCACTGTGGCGTAGAGGGTGGGGCCGTTGCCCGCGGTACCAGCATCCCATGTAGGTGCCAGTTCATGTCCCGGCTGCTCCACTTCCGATCCAACCCTCTGCTATGGCCTGGGAGGGCAGTAGAGGATGGCCCAAGTGCTTGCGCCCCTGTTCCTACGTGCGGGACCCCAGGGACACTCCTGGCTTCGGATCGGCACAGCTCTGGCCTTTGAGGCCAGCTGGGGAGTCAGCCAGTAGATGGAGGACCTCTCTCTCTCTCTCTCTCTCTCTCTCCTCTCTCTGTGTAGCTCTGACTTTCAAATAATAAATAAATCCTAAAAATGAAAAAAAGAAAATCAGGTGGGATGAAATGATGGTCCCTTCGCAGACCTTCCTTCTATCACTGTGCAGGAGTTGAGCTCATGGAGTCACACACAAGTATGTTGGCTGAAGTAGTCTAACAGAGCTCCCCGCCAGAGACCAGACTTCGAAGTACTGCCCCCTTAGCGGTCAGGCCGCCGGTCTGAGGTGGTCATCTCTAGCTGCGCACAGCCTTTCCGAGACACCTGTCTTTCTAGTTGATCCAGTGGCTCTGCTGTTCTTCCCATGCAAACCTGTGAAAGGGTCTGGAAACACTGCCCTGGTAGAATGTGTCTAGGAGAACTGCTCTGGGCAGATAGGTAGAGCTCGGATCCTTGCTACGCTGTTGACAGTTCTTCATGCTTTGGCTTTTTAGCATGGCTGCTCGATGTTTCTGGGATGCCGACACAGACAACTACACTCACGATGTCTTCATGAATGTAAGTATTTGCTAACTGCTTTTTTTCCTTTCTAAGGACATGTGAACATTCTGAATCAAATTACTTAATATTTATTATGATGTGAAAACATTTCCTTGTCTTAGACTTCTGGATAAGATGATTTTAACGTGATTTTTTTGTGTTACTATAGCAGAAACCTAGTGTGCTGCTTATAGGCAAGGAGACCTATAAACACAGATAATATAACTTCAAAGGTTTAAACTGGGGAATAGCATATATTTGGCACATTATTAAAGTATTTTAGCCAGCTTCTACATCAATCACTATACTTTAAAAGCTAATCCTGAAAATCCTTACAAAAGTCATAATTGATAACTAAAGTTTTTAAATACATATTCACTTGAATAAATCGTACTTTATTAAATTGCAAAGGAACTTGGTCAGCAGGATTCTATAAGCAAAGGTGGTTTTTCTTTCAGTAAAAAAATTACCTAATCTCAAAGCCATTGCTCAAAACTAAGCAAAACATAAAGGAGTCTTTCAGAGGAGGTTTCATTCAAACACTGGCAAGTTGTCGGCACGAGCGTGTTGCCTATTTGAATTCCATGCCGTTACTGTGTATCTGCATCCTCTGTTCAGATACTGACAGGCTGTGATTCAGTGGAGTCAGAGTGCGGTAGCATAGAAACTAGGTCGAGTAAGTCAGGTGAGGAGCCCCCTGCTAGCCCTGTCAGCTTTCTAACTGCGCGGCGTTAGGTGAGACATCGGGTATCAGTAACGTGAGGAAGATGTAGTGGATTTTCCCAAAGACTGCCTGTGGCTGCCTGAGAATGATTTGGGGGAACTTGTTTAAAAAACAGATGCCACAGCCCTGCTCAAGTAGATTCTGGTCTAAGAAGCCAGGGGCTAGATCAGTGAAACTGGACTTTTAAAAAGCTTCCCTCATGATTCTGCTGGGTTGGTTGGTTGCTTGCTTTTTACAACCAAAAGTATCAGTCCATGAGAGACTGGAAATTAAAACAAAACAGTTTTCACTACAGACACGGCACTGTTGTAAAACAGCTCAGTCATCCACTAAGGAGCCAGGGAGCTGGGCTAACCAAAGCAAGTTGCTTCTGTTAATAATCAGATACTTGAGTTCATAGTGTTTTTCTCCCATCACTGGTGGGCTTGAAGTCAAGTTGATGAGTCAGGAGTTAAGGCAAGAAAATATAATAAATATATATAATAAGCACCTATTACATATTCACTTGAATAAATCGTACTTTGTTAAATTGCAAAGGAACTTGGTTACTATAATAGGTACTATAATAAGTACCTAAAAATTGTTTTAACAAGTTTAACTAGGCTCTGGAAAGCAATTTGAGATGCTGATCTAAAAGATAGACAAATGAATTTTATTGATTAAAAACAAACACTTGAGGCAGGCGCTGTGGCGCAGCAGGTTAACGCCCTGGCCTGAAGCGCCGGCATCCCGTATGGGCTCTGGTTCTAGTCCTGGCTGCTCCTCTTCCAATCCAGCTCTCTGCTGTGGCCTGGGAAAGCAGTGGAGGATGGCCCAAGTCCTTGGGCCCCTGCACCCACGTGGGAGAGACCCGGAGGAAGCTCCTGGCTCCTGGCTTCAGATCAGCTCAGTTCTGGCCATTGCGGCCAATTGGGGAGTGAACCATCAGATGGAAGACCTCTGTCTCTCTGCCTCTCTTCTCTCTGTGTAACTCTGACTTTAGAATAAATAAAATCTTTTTAAAAAATGAAAACAAACACCTACACACCATTTATCCTAGGACAAGGTACTGTTATTGTAAGTGATACTATATTATTGTTTCTGAGGTTAGGTAAGGCATTTATTTCAAGAAACTCAAAGTATTTTTTAATACTTTTTTAATACAGAAGGGGGAGAGATTTATCTTCCATCCACTGCTTCACTCCCCAAATGGCCACAATAGCCAGGGCGTGGCCATGACCAGCATTCATATGGGATGCTGCCATCGTAGGCAACAGCTTAACCTGCCACAACACAATGCTGACTGTGACTCAAAACACTGCATACATTATTTCTGTGATAAATCAGGAAATATGGAAGTAATCATTTTCATGAATATGCATTACCTAAAGGTCATTTGTTCACATTTTATTTCCACATTCAGAAAATTGAATTCTTTACCCATCTTACTCTTTGCAAGCAGCATTGGAGTAGTTACGCTAAGGCATGCAACTTTATGCTCTGGAAACACTTGTTTCTTAATGGAAAAATTCTTCATAATTGAAAATTGGCAAAGACCTATGTCTCTTAATAGTACTAACATTCTGGATTTTCGTGTTTTTTTGTTTGTTTTCTAGGACAGTTTATTCTGCATCGTAGCAGCATTTGGCTGTTTCTACTATTGAATCTTTCAGGAGCTGGAAAAGATTTTCCATGAAGAAATTTGAACTTTTTTTTTTTAATCATTAAATATTTGGACAAAATAAAGATAAGCTAGCAGTTTGGCAAAAGTTAAGTTAGCAGTTTGGCAACTGAATCTGTTGTGTTCTAGACCTTATATTTATAGTGTTTTGATTTTCTTATAATAGGTTCTAAACACATTTGGAAAGGAGAGAAAAAAATGGAAAACCCATTTCAATTGTTCCAACATAACCCACTGTAAATGTTTTGGTACATTTTCTACCAGTTTTGTTTTTATTTGCAGGGTTCTAAGATTGCAGTTTTGAGCCCTGATTTTTCATTTCTCATAATGTCATGAGCAGTTTTTCTGTCATTTTATTTACATTTTGATTTTCAGAATCATAAATTAATAACCACACTTGTTCCATTAGGTTATAATATTTTTGCCATTTCCTTACTGAAGGACTATTTGTTTCTGATTTCTTAATAAAAAATAGAGATGAATTCATTTGTATGTAAATTATATAAAGCTTTCCCCTATATTTTGCATGGCTGCCTTTACCTTTCTGGCTCAGTGTTCTTGCTGACCTGTTGCCATCTGTGCCTTATACAGCTTCTTAGTCATTTGTCTCCAGGGTTTGTGCAGAGCCAGGGCTTGAGAGGTTGCAAGCCAGTGTGTAGCCTCCCTTAAGACTCTGAGATTCTTACATTGGCCACCATCCAAACTCCCACTTAACTTTGCAGTGATGCTCCCCGGGAGGGCCCTGGTGTTTCCTCCAGTTGGCTGGCCCTCAGTGCTTTAGTCTGTCCCCAGGTTCAAATGTCTATTTGAAACTCAAAAAGGAAGGGGTCAGTTTTAAATCCATTTTCTAGGCTGGCGCCGCGGCTCACTAGGCTAATCCTCCGTCTTGTGGCGCCGGCTCACCGGGTTCTAGTCCTGGTCAGGGCGCCGGATTCTGTCCCGGTTGCCCCTCTTCCAGGCCAGCTCTCTGCTGTGGCCAGGGAGTGCAGTGGAGGATGGCCCAAGTGCTTGGATCCTGCACCCCATGGGAGACCAGGATAAGTACCTGGCTCCTGCCTTTGGATCAGTGCGGTGCGCCGGCTGGCCATGGCGGCTATTGGAGGGTGAACCAACGGCAAAGGAAGACCTTTCTCTCTGTCTCTCTCTCTCTCTCTCTCACTGTCCACTCTGCCTGTCAAAAAAATTAAAAAAAAAAAATGCATTTTCTCCCTGGAGGCTCCTCAGCAGAGGTACCAGTGTACCCACCCTCTTTCTTCAAGCCAAGCATGTAGACAGAAAATGGGTCGGTGAGTACTAAAGCACCTTTCACACCCTTCGTCAGAACGTTGTGCACCCACTTACCCTACAGCAGCTGGCTCAGCGGCCGGGTCTTGGCTGCGCCACTTCAGATCCAGTTTCCTGCCTCTGCTTGCGGGAAGGCAGCAGCAGATGGCCCGAGTACTTGGCACCTTGCCACCTATGTGGGAGCCCGGGATTAAGTTCCTGGCCCCGACGGCCATTTGGGGAGTGAGCCAGCGGATGGAAGACTGTGTGTGTTTCCCTCGCTCTGTTGCTCTTTCAAATGAATGAAAACTAAAAGGTTCATTCTGGCAAAGGCAAAGGTTTCTCCCCGCCGCGCCCCGTGCCTCTGTGTTTTCCGAACAGGGACTCCCTGAATCCACTCCTGCTCAGCTGATTCCTAGGAATCACAGGGGGTTGGGGGTGGCCCAGAGGTCACCTGTGGCAAGAGGGTTTGGGCCAGCCACAGGCTGCTGGACGTAAATTCTTACATCACCAAGGAGATAAAAGCCGGCGCCGCGTGAGCCGCGAGGGAGGGCGTCTGGGGGGTACCCACAGTGGACGCCCGGGAGCGCTGGGCGCGGCGGCTGCGGGCGGCGCGGGCGAGTCCGCCTGCGCGGGGCCCAGCCCGGAGCTGGGCCAAAGCGGGGTCGCCACCTAACGTTTCTTGACGGACTGCGACGAGCTCGTGCGGCAGTTCACATCCATAATTCTCCGGTTCCGGGTGAAGACGGACTCAGCCGTTCGGTCTCCCGTCTCACCGGTGTGCCTGCTCCATCTCACCGGCCCCGGGGCCTCTGGGGCAGCGGAACTACTGTGTCAGGGGTCGGGATTTTCAGGAAGAAGTCGTGGTCGGATTGACAAGGGGGCGGGCGGCAGGCGGGACTTCCGGCCTGCTGTTCCGTCAGCTGTCTTCCCCGGGCGTCTCCCCGCAACCTCCTCAACTTCCCTTGTCGGTGACGCGGCGCCCGGCAGAAAAGCGACAGGACAGTGGCCGGGGGAACGTGAGCTGCTGGTGAGGACCCAGTGTGTGCAGATGCTTGCGGCTGTGTTTGGGAAGCTGTGGGGCTGGGGCTGCGAGGAAGTGGTGGCTGAAGGAAGAGTGGGTCGGTTACAGCTAGGGGACCAGCAAGCAGGGGCTACGAGGGACGGTGGCAGCGAGGGGACTGTGACCGAGGTGTAGCTGCTGGCGAGGGGTCTGCGACCGCGAGCATGAAAGCCAAGGACTCTGACCGCGACGAGCACGCGGCGGAGGCTGCGGCGGGACTCTGACCGAAGAGGGTTGAGGCAGTGACTGCGCGGGGACTGTGACCACGGGCCAGTGCCTCCGAGGAGGTTCTGACCGATGAACGGTGACTGTCAGGGGACTCTGACCCAAAGGCACGTGAAGCAGCGGCTGCGAGGGGACTTTCATCGAGGGCAGTGGCTCGGAGGGGCTGACCTGGAGTCAGCTTGGGGATGGCACTGTGGGTTGTGTTCGGCACGGGGTGTGATCGGGTGGCTGTGACCGGCCAGAGAAAGTCTTCAGTAGAAAGAACTGGCCTGAGGCTCAGCAGACAGGCCTGTGGCTGAGGAACTTAGCTCACCACTGAGTTACAGCTGCTTCTTCGGGGAATGGAAAGTTTGAATTAGATTAATGTCTCCCAAACTGTGGGATCCATCCTGTTATTGGATTGTGAAATCAGTGGTCCCGGACGTTTCCAAAGTGGAACAGAAGTTTTCAGCGTGTTCGCATAGTAAGAGTATTTCCTGAATGTGCTTCAGTTATATGTGCATGAGATTGTGATGAAAACAATTTTGTACATCTTGAAGTGTGTGAGGTAAAACGTAGTAAAGAAATTTGAAAAACACTTGACCAAATTATTTCTGCATTTCCTGTCAAGTCCAAAACATAATGTGATTAGGGCATTGCTTGGAAGTATAGAGATGCGGTTGGGAAGACTGGCCCCACACTCGGGGCGCGGGCTCTATCAGATTATCTTAAATGGAGAAGGCTTCCTGATTGCAATCAAGCTGGCCAGTTTTGCTCAAAGGCTGAAACTCAGGAGCTGAGTTGGGAGAACCAGAAGTTACCCTGAAGTCAGGACAGTGATGTTTATGGAGTCAGCAAGGATTTAGGAGAAATTGCTAGGAATAGGCAGGGAGTAAGGGGAAGCTTTGTGGATAGAAACAAGGCTTGGAAGGGAACAGAAGATAGCAACGAAAAACATTCTGCTGAGGATAAAATGGAGATAGCAAGATATGACCTTCAGATCCCATTCAGTCTTGACATTTAGTGATTCTTCAAGTTCAGAGAATTGGTAGTAAGAGGCACTGAGGATGATTTGGTGTAGAAATAGTGGTAAAACAGATGATGAGCATTCTGGGGAAGAATGGGAAACAAAATGGTGATGCTTAGAATGGTGACCATGGTGAGTAGAATGTCGCATAAGAGAAACTTTAATATACTTAACTCTCCAGCTTGCGATTTGTACGCTGGAGGCCAAGACTGACATACTGGGAATGATAACCACACTGTGGTTAATTCAAATGAAGTTTTAGCCGCTGGTTTTATTTCCTATTTATTCCCTTTCATGAGAGCGGTTTATGACTCAGGTGAAATTAACTGAGTGTTACTACCTCCTCCTTTCTTTCAACCCTTTTAAGAAGGTGCTACTGAATGTGCCACTCATTGCTTTTTAATTATTTAAAGCTTTTTTAAAAAAACTTTTAATTAGTTTTTAATAGATTCAGTGTGCTTTGTAGATACGATTCTTTTTTTTTTTAGCAGATTCCTTTTGTTTGTTTTGTTGTTGTTGTTTGTTTTTTTTTGTTTTTTTTTTTTTTTTTTTTGATAGGTAGAGTTATAGACAGTGAGAGAGAGAGAAAGGTCTTCCTTCCGTTGGTTCATCCCCAAAATGGCCGCTACAGCTAGCACTGTGCCGGTCCGAAGCCAGGAGCCAGGAGCCAGGCGCTTCCTCCTGGTCTCCCATGCGGGTGCAGGGCCCAAGCACTTGGGCCACCCTCCACTGCACTCCCGGGCCACAACAGAGAGCTGGACTGAAAGAGGAGCAACTGGGACTAGAACCTGGCGCCCATATGGGATACCGGCGCTGCAGGTGGAGGATTAAACAAGTGAGCCATGGCACCGGCCCCTGTAGATACAATTCTAAGAACATAATGACATCCCCTTTTTCCCTTCCTCCCCCACTCAGTGCGTTTTAAAGAGATCTATTAGGGGTCTGTGCTGTAGTGTAGCAGATAAAGTTGCCGCCTGCAGTGCCGGCATCCCATATGGGCGCCAGTTCGAGACTTGGCTGCTCCACTTCTGGTCCAGCTCTCTGCTATGGCCTGAGAAACTGCAGGAGATGGCCCAACTGCTTGGGTCCCTGCACCCATGTAGGAGACCCAGAAGAAGCTCCTGGCTTCTGGCTTTGGATTGCCCCAGCTCCAGCTGTTAGGGCCACTTGGGAAGTGAAGCAGCACATGGAAGATCTCTACCTCTGTAACTCTGCCTTTTAGATAAATAAATAAACCTTAAAAAATCTAATAGGAAAAGCTTTGAGGTCATTTAAATTTATCCATCACTGTCTTAATCTGATTAACAGACATCCTTTCCCTACATACACATATGTTTTGTAGTAGGGGGAAGAGAGTTCCGAAAAGTTCTTAAAAAAAAAGATATGTTGGCCGGTGCTGTGGCTCACTAGGCTAATCTTCTTCCTGTGGCGCCGGCACCCCAGGTTCTAGTCCTGGTTGGGGCACCAGATTCTGTCCTGGTTGCTCCTCTTCCAGTCCAGCTCTCTGCTGTGGCCTGGGAAGGCAGTGGAGGATGGCCCAAGTGCTTGGGCCCTGCACCCGCATGGGAGACCAGGAGGAAGCACCTGGCTCCTGGCTTCGGATAGGTGCAGCACGCCGGCCATGGCAGCCATTTGGGGGGTGAACCAATGGAAAAGGAAGACCTTTCTCTCTGTCTCTCACGGTCTAACTCTGTCAAAAAAAAAAAAAAAGATTTGTTTATTTTATTATTTGAAAGGGAGACGCATACACACATACAGAGAGAGAGAGAGAGAGAGAGAGAGAGAGATCTTTTATCCTCTGATTCACTACCTAAATACCCAGATCCAGGAACCCTGTTATCTCACGTGGGAGGCAGGAGCCCAAGTACTTGGGCCATCATCCACTGCCTCGCAGGTAAGTATATTAGCAGGAACCTGGATCAGAAGTGCAGAGTAGCTGGGACCCAAACAGTCATTTTGATGTGATATGCAGGCATTCCAAGTAGCAGCTTAACCAGCTGAAGCACAACATCCTCCCCTAGAGAGGTTTTTGAATGGATTGAGTTGGGAATGGTGAGGAATAGCCTTTGTTTGGCTTAAAAATGTCTAGTTACACCTTTCTTTAGGACGTTAGATTTTTATTGATTTCTATTCCACATAACTGAAAGGAACTACTCAAGAATTCTAGGATAGAATATATGCTTTGGAGGTTACTGTAGAAGAGGAGACACCTAGGCTTGGGGACTGCAGTATTCCCTCTGGGGTCTTTTGTGTTTGCTGAATGAAATAATTCTTTCTGACCTAATCTGCTTTGCAAATTCCCTTGGAAAGCCAATATGATGGCCTGATAAAGAATTAGCTTTATTTTCCCCTCAGCCTATGATTTCTCCTTCCACAAACAGGTGGGGTTTTATTTTTCTTGGGTATCTCCTCTTTAGATATGTGATCCCCTAAGGAGAATGATCTAGTCAGATAGAGCCTTGGATTCAGAAGTGCCAGGTTACTTTATCTGATGTTAGCCTTACTCACTCTATGATTATGGGACTCATTACTGCTTTCTTGTTTTAGATTTTTCAAACTATGGCAGAGGTAACTGTTCTTATGATTAGATGAGTCCTTTAAGGAGCTGTCCTTTAAAGAGCTGTTCCTATGTTAGACCTGATTCTGAATAACAGATCTGAATTATCTCTCCTAGACATACTGTAAGTGTTGCAGAAAATTGATTTATAAAATGCTCACAGAAAAAGCATGCATAATCATCTTCTGTTGTTATTAATGACAAAATATCTATTAATAATAGTAGTATCTTTAGGCCTCATGCTTTTCTTTCCAAGTGTTTGTGTGGCAGTGATCCAAAGCCAGATCTTCTGACTTTGCTGCTCATAGTAATAATTCTCTGAATCAAAAAGAAACAAAACTTTTTTTTAAAAAAAGCTTTATTTTACTTATTTGAAAGAGTTACAGAGAACAACAGATACATACATATATATATAACAGATATATATGTTATTCTCTGTAATATGATAGAGAGAAAGAGCATGCACGAAATATCTTCTTTTTTAATTTTTTTTTTATTTGATAGATAGAGCTAGACAGTAAGAGAGAGAGAGAGAGAAAGGTCCTCCTTCCGCTGGTTCACCCCCCAAATGGCCACTACAGCTGGAGCTACGCCAATCCGAAGCCAGGAGCCAGGTGCCTCCTCCTGGTCTCCCATGCGGGTGCAGGGCCCAAGCACTTGGGCCATCCTCCACTGCCTTCCTGGGCCACAGCAGAGAGCTGGACTGGAAGAGGAGCAACCGGGACCAGAACCCGGCACCCACATGGGATGCTGGCACCTCAGGCGGAGGATTAGCCAAGTGAGCCATGGCACCGGCCCCCAACGAAATATCCTCTATATGCTGGTTCACTCCCCCAAATGGCCACAATGGCCAGGACTGGGCCAGTCTGAAGCCAGCAGCTTCATCTGGGTCCCCCATGTGGATTCAGGGGCCCAAGGACTTGAGCCATCTTCTGCTGCTTTCCCAGGAGCATTAGCAGGGAGCTGGATCGGAAATAGAATAGCCAGGACTTGAACCAGTGCCCATATGGAATGCCTTTATAGGATGCCAGCATTACAGGTGGCGATTTAACCTGCTACACCACAACACCCGAAACAAAACTCTTATCAAAGTTTGTGTTACCTTGAAGTATATTGGAAATAACACATTTTTCTAGAAGTCATCATCTTTATTTTGTCCCCCCGCCCCCATTAGAGAAATCCTAAGGTCAGTGTCAACTATTGCTGGACTGTGAGATTTCTTTTTTGTTCTACATTGCGACTGACTGCTTCTACATATTTTGTGTTATCACCACATCAGTTATGTTTTAAAAAGCAGGGTGACTTAGGAAAGAGGCAGTGTGAGATGACTGTAGGTGTTGCTTATCTGCTCTGTGACTTCTGGCATCTTCTGCTTTGAGTCCTTTGACCTCATTCATAAACTGAACCTTTCTGCTTCTAATACTTTGTTTGTTTGTTTGACAGGCAGAGTTAGTGAGAGAGAGAGACAGAGAGAAAAGTCTTCCTTCTGTTGGTTTACCTCCCCCAAATGGCCGCTATGGCCGGCGTGCTGCCCCGATCCGAAGCCAGGAGCCAGGTGCTTCCTCCTGGTCTCCTATGTGGGTGCAGGACCCAAGCCCTTGGGCCATCCTCCACTGCACTCCCGGGCCACAGCAGAGAGCTAGACTGGAAGAGGAGCAACTGGGAAGAATCCAGCACCCCAACCGGGACTAGTATTCCTGTCAAATGGCTAACTGGACATGGGTTTCAAATATGATTTTCTTTGCTAATTACTTTATGGATGATTTGTGGCAAAATGTAAATCCTAACTCTCTTCTGCAATTCAGTCAGTAAATTCAGGGAATGCACATTTTTACATGCTTTGTATTCTGCAGAGTGTGCCGAAGCTCCACTATAGAAGAAAAAAATAAGCTGTGGTAGATTTTTAGCACTGTGTTAGGTTTGTTTGCATGGATCGTCGTATTAACATAAATAATCAAATTGCATTTTACTTTTTGCAAACCAGATTAGTAGATAGGTATGTAGCAAGCTTTCTTTCATTTCCTTTTGTTATTTTTTTGTTTGTTTCTTTCCCTTTTTCTTTTGGTAACTTTCTTGTATCCACAAGTTAAAAGTTATATTAGTTTGAGGCTTTCTATGTTTGGACTAGGATGACTGCCAGTGAGCCAGAGGAACCCGTGGATCTGCTAGGCTGTTATATCACACCCACAACTATTTGTAAACCAGTTTTGAAGTGAGGGCAGCTAAAAATAGTGATGTGGTCTTTGCTGTATGCTAGAGGACAAAATGAGTGTATGAACCTTAACAGAACACAGAGGTGGATTTTATCTACGGAGAGTTACCTTAGATGTAATTATGCTTACTGTTTGGTCCTGGCACAGGATTCTAAATCCTTTTTCTGGTCCTGGCCCAGGATTCTAAATCCTTTTTCTGTCACGGACTGCTTTGGCAGTGTGATGAAACCTTGTGGAGCTTCTTTTTGGAATAATGTTCTCCTATGTACAAAATAAAATACATAAAATTATAAAGGAAAGAAATTATATTGAAATAGTTATCAGAGTATTGTTAGGTATGTTGTATAGCACTGTAAATAAGGTTTGTCAGAACACAGCTATCCGTATTCATTTATAGACGTGCTGTCCGTGGCTACCTTTGTGCTACAACAAGCAGAGTTGAATGGTTGCAACAGAGATTTTGAGACCTTGAAAACCTAAACAATTTATTCTCTGGCCCTTTACCAAAGAACTTTGCCAACTCCCATTCTAGATGAAGACAGGAGCAGTTTTATCAATAAATTGATGGCAAATTCTACCTAAATCTATGCAATCTAAAGTGGGGGACAGTAAATATTTACTGTCAGTAGGTCTCATAGTAGTTCTAAGTATAACAGTTTAAAAATGGTTATGACTCAACAATATTTCAAGATACTTATAACAAGTATAATGTGATATGAAAATATTTATGATTTCTATTGATGACAAAGTATTTTTCTACTAAGCCTGCTATTACTGTTGTGACTCATGTTTGCAATGGAAGGAAACAGTGATTTTGTCAGAGGTTAGTGAAAACAAGGATAAAATATTTTTGTTCGAAATTCAGACTTCATGAATTATATTTTAGACCCTGCCCTATGTCTCTAAAAGATGTAAGTTCTGTAATCTTCTCTCAGAGGAACACACTCTAAACACAAAGTTTCCTCACTGAATCTTCTGGTAGAATAGTGATAGAATAAAATTATTCAACTGTGAGAACATTGTATAAGCATTCTTTGTCATTTTGAGCGTCATCTGTTTTCTAAAATGCCCTACTGCGTAGCCAGGTCCAAGTATAAACTGTATTTTGCACTAATGGCTAATGCAGGGTCTTGCATAGAGTAAGTGCCTGCTTACTATTTGTTCAATAAGGATTTCTCCGAAGAAATTGGAGGAGATGAAGTTCAAAGCTAAGGTCTTAGATGAAGCAATTTTCTTTTTTTGCTTTTATTTTTTAATTGCTTTAACTTTTTACGAACTCTTGTGTCAAGGGCTGACTTTCAGTAGATCGCAGCGAAGGGAGCTGCTCTGCTACAGACGAAACCCTGACCCAGATCGTCTAGGAATGATTTAGCACCAGGTTCCCCACAAATTTGAATTGTGTGATGGGGAAGAGGGCATCCCCCTTTCCAGCCGCACCCTGTTTCCCAGGACAAGGGGCTGTCCACACCAGACCCTGTTCCAACATGCTGCAGTATTGTTTCCTGGGCTGATGAAGCAATTTTCCAGGCCTCATGTATGGAGGAGTAGCATTGAGCTCTAGTTTAGTCTACTGGGCAGGTTATGTTGTAAAATTCACCTTTACATTTAGAAGGTCTCAAATTATGTATTTGTATTCTTTTTTTAGGAAATATTTATTTGTTTATTTGAAAGGCACAGTTACAGAGAGAGGGGGAGAAACAGAGGTCTTCCATCTGCTGGTTCACTCCCCAAATGGCTGCAAAGGTGAGAGCTGGGCCGTCTGAATCCAGGAGACAGGAGCTTCTCCGGGTCTCCCACGTGGGCAGGGGCCCAAGCACTTGGGCCATCCTCTGCTGCTTTCCCAGGCACATTAGCAGGGAGCTAGATTGGAAGTAGAGCAGCTTGGACTCAAACTAGAGCCCATGTGGGATGCTGGCATCATAGGTGGCAGCTTTACCTGCTACGCCACAATGCTGGCCCCAGTATTTGTTTATTGTATGCTGTTATGGGCTATTTACCTAAACTGCAGTAATCCTGTTTTAGAAAGATGAGGTGCAGTTTCTTGAAATAATCCTGTTCCTAGTACTGTCCCCCACTTTAGATTGCATAGATTTAGGTAGAATTTGCCATCAATTTATTGATAAAACTGCTCCTGTCTTCATCTAGAATGGGAGTTGGCAAAGTTCTTTGGTAAAGGGCCAGAGAGTAAATTTTTTAGGTTTTCAAGGTCTCAAAATCTCTGTTGCAACCACTCAGCTCTGCTTGTTGTAGCACAAAGGTAGCCACGGACAGCACATCTATAAATGAGTATGGATAGCTGTGTTCTGACAAAACTTGAATTAAAAAACAGGCCTGGGCCATCTTTTGCCTGACTGTTGTACTTTGCTGACCCCTGATCTAGGAGATTTGCTGTTTCTTGAATTTCTCAGTCTTCTGCATTTTGAGTTACTCTTATCCTCCCTCAAGCTTCAAAGGACTTTAACTTTGCACAAGGGATTATGTCACTGCACTGTTATCTGTTGACAAACCGGAATGTACAGCAGATGACAGGATTAATGAATGTCAAGACTATTAGATGCACCACCTGGAAAATGGAGCTTTTGAGTAGCACCTGGGGCCGGCGGTGTGATGTAGAAGGTTAAGCCTCCACCTGCATTTCATATGGGCAGCGCCAGCATCCCATATGGGCGCTGGTTCAAGTCCTGGATACTCTGCTTCTGACCCAGCTCCCTGCTAATGCTCCTGGGAAAGAACAGAAGATGGGCCCCTATACCCATGTGGGAGACCCAGAAGAAGCTCCTGCCTCCTGGCTTTGGCCTGGCCCAGCCCCAGCTATTGAGGCCATTTGGGAAGTGAACCAGTGGATGGAAGATCGATTCTCTTTCTCCCTCTCCCTCTCCTTCTCCCTGTCCCTCTGTCTCCCTCTCTCTCTTTGTCCTCTTCCCTCCTCAGCCACTGACTCTCCTTCTCTGTAACTCTGACTTTCAAATAAATAAATAAGTTTTTAAAAATGTAGCAAGCACCTTATACTGAGCATAGAGTTTTACTGGGGGGTGAGGAGTGGATTATGTAGGCCCAGGGGTGGGGAAAGCAGGAACAGAATTCAAAGCAAAAATTCATGTCTCCTCTTTAGACAGATAGTTCTCTATAGGTAATCAGTCAAGTCTAAATTCGAAATTTGGAAGAGTGTACGTGATTGCAGCTTGCTACTACCTAGATTGTTGAATGGCTTGGGAAGCATAGTCTACCTCCTCTTTTGCCTTGTTAGATCTTGCTTGTTACATGGGAAGTGAGATGCTCAGCAGACTCATAGAATGGCGGATGTCCTAAATAGCACTCTGGCCTCAGAATCAGCCCTGAAGGCACTCGGATCTGGCTGAAAAGCCCATGAGAGTATTTCAGGCATGGAAAGCCAAGACACTCTGGCAAAAAGATCTCTGTGAGTGAGATCCCAGTGGAAAGAACAGGTCTTCAAAGAGGGAGGTGCCTTTCTCTGAAGGGAGGAGAGAACCTCCACTTTGACTATGACCGTGTCTAAACAAGATAAGAGTCGGAGAACTCAGGGGGCTTCCATAGCCTTGGAAACTCATAACTGGTGCATAGGGAGATTACTGATGCCATAAACAGGAGTGTCAATTTGTGAAGTCAACGGCAGGAGTCACTGTGCACTTACTCCTCATGTAGGATCTCTGTCCTTAACGTGCTGTACACTGAGGCTTAATGCTATAACGAGTACTCAAACAGTATATTTCACTTTGTGTTTCTATGGGGGTGCAAACGATTGAAATCTTTACTTAATGTACACTAAACTGATCTTCTGTAAAAAAAAAAAAAATTATCAATTCCCAACTTGACTCTCACTGGGATTAAACATGACAATAGGTCTGATCTGATTTCATCATCATTTAAAAAATATCATCTATTATTTTTCACTTTATGTTTCTGTGTGGGAGCAAACTGTTGAAATACTTACTTAAGGTATGCTAGGCTGATCTTCTGTATATTAAGATAATCGAAAATGAATCTTGACGTGAATGGAGGGGGAGAGGGAGTGGGAAGGGGGGGGGTTGTGGGTGGGAGGGACGGTATGGGGGGGGAAGCCATTGTAACACATGAGTCGTACTTTGGAAATTCATATTCATTAAATAAAAAATAAAAAAAAAAAAAGATCTTGCTTGTTAGATCTGTCAGCAATAAGGAAGTAGAATAGAGGAGACTGGGAAGGAGTTCCTAAAACTGTACTTGGTAGGAGAAAGAAACTTTTCATCTTTAGGCCCCAAACATATGCATGCCACACCTAGATTCTATCTCCTTGAGGACATTCATATTAGGAAAATGTTCGACTGGATCGATCTTTGTATCTCCTCATAGTCACCCCTCCCCACTCCAAAAACACATTTCCCACTTCTGTAGCATTTGATGAATCCAAGCAGGCATCTGTTGGAACTTTGAAGAACAAGGTAAGCAGTGTGTCCTAGGAGGTGATTCAGCAGAAATACAGCCAGATTTTGTGAATCTGAGTAAAAATTCCGTCACAGATACTACATTCTGCATTTGGAGAGCACTTTGGAGATAATTACTAATACTCTCTGTAGGCTGGGTGGACAATTATGTCCATAGTTAGAGCCTGTGCTTGAATGGAGAACTTCAGTGACTAGGATGGGGTGATTTATTTAGGGCCTGAATAGGCAACAGTGTTGGAAAGATCAGGCCTTGCAAATGCTGCATTCTGACTGTCAGCCTCCTTCATTTCTCTTTTGTTGTAGCTCCTTTGGCAAACTTTTCTGGAGGGTAAATAACTAAGGAAACTGGAAATTTTGGCCCAGTCCAGTAGGGCTCATAAGGGAGGTTCTGTATTCTATCTGAACTGCTTTTCACTCTGACTCATCCCTGCTTAATTATGTGGGTGCTGTGGCTAGAAGCCAGTATCCACATTAGGCATTTGGCAATCTGCTGCCCTATTTTGACCTCCTACTGTTATTGACTCAGGGGAAATGCTATCGTTTTCCAGCTCCAGTGCCCACTGAACAAACATGTATTTCAGCAGCCTGTGTGTGTGTGTGTGTGTGTGTATTTTCTCTCCTGTCTTGAGTGTAGATATTTAAAGCTACTTTTTTTTTCCAGAACCTGTACCTTTACTAGAATGGTGTTGATTGATTTTAAAGGTACAGTTATCACAAGTGGAGAGTATGCGAGGTATTATTCCTCATTGTTGGAAATATTCAAATGGCTACAGAGGGGCCAGTGCCGTGGTGCAGTAGGTTAATCCTCCACCTGCCGCGCCAGCATCCCATATGGGCACTGGTTCTAGTCCCGGCTGCTCCTCTTCCCGTCCAGCTCTCTGCTATGTCCTGGGAAAGCAGAAGAAGATGGCCCAAGTGCCTGAGCCCTTGCACCCGCATGGGAGTCTGGGAGAAAGCACCTGGCTCCTGGCTTTGGATTGGCACAGCTACGGCCATTGCAGCCATTTGGGGAGTGAACCAATGGAGGGAAGACCTTTCTCTCTGTCTCTCCCTTTCACTGTCTGTAACTCTACCTCTCAAATAAATAAATAAAATCTTTAAAATAAATAAATAAAAATTAAAATAAAAAACACATAGCTACAGAGCAGTTGTGAATGTTGTAAAGGTGGTGTGGTTTCAGTATAAATTAAAAAGCCATCATAACATTAGGATGTACTTACTATTCTTAGTGTGCCCCTATCCTCCCAAATACCTTTTATTTGTGTGTTTTCAGTAGACAAAGTTATCCACTGGAATATTAAGGACACTAGAGGTTAATGTTTTCTTGTTACTTCAAGTATTAATGATTATATTATTCTATATGATTTGGTGGTACGTAAGTTAGTAAATGTGAGGGATTAAGGCATGGTATGAGAGCACCAGTAAAAAAAGAAAACCACAAGAGACCTATAAAGCCACTGTTTAAGCATTAGCCTAAGTTCTACAGGAGAGGATTGAGAATTAATCTCTTGTAATTTCTAAATTCTTTTAGGATTATTGTTATGGAATATCTGTGACCAGTGTGTTTTCCATCTCCTGAGAAAGTGGATAAGGTATGAAGTGTTTTATACTAAAATCCAAAAAGTACTAGATATATTTGTTCTAAATCTAAAGAATTTTAAAACTTTAGCTTAAAGTATAATATAAAACACGAAGGCGTCTTTGGGAAATAGAGGGACTCTATGTAAGCAGGTAAGGAGTGGTATGAATAGAAATAACGCAAGCCTGCAAAAAGACTCAACATGATGTGAGCTTTGTTGTGCCAACTTTGATAGACTTGAATATTAAATACTTACCCCTTTCCAGTAAAACTAAACAGTAATGTTTATGGTGTGTTTCAAACTGTCAAAGCAGTTTTGTATACATACTGCATTGATTGAGCTTGTCTTCGGGTGCTTACTGTGTACTAGGGCTTGTTGCTGGCTACTGCTTTTAGGAGTTAATAGTTTTTATAGTGCCATGTGGTAAAAATCCCATCTTCACTAGTATAAGCCAAAGGAGAATGTGTTAATTGGCATCATGAAACAGTTCTGGCTCTGGGTTCTCTGCTTTCTTTGTGTTGACTATTTCCAAAAAGGCTCCCCTCCTGGTTACTGGTTAGTCACTAGATGGTCACAGAATAGTTCTTGGAGCCATATCTCCACATTCAAATACTCAAAGTGATACTCTATCTATTAGAATCTTGGCTTCACTTAGGTCACATATTACTGCCTCACCATCACTGCCCTGTCCACAGTCTGTGGCCAGGGAAGAGTGATGATGTGATTGGTTTAGCTTGGGCATATGTGATCTGATGCTAGGGCCGAGGGTGAAATGACACAGACGAGAGCCTCAGATGAAGAGGGGCTCTTCTCAAAGCAGGGGAATTGAATGGTGAAAGGGTAAATAACAAATACCTAGTATGTCAGGGAGTTTATAGTGTAATTTCTCATTTGCTCCTTACCATGACCTAGAAAGTAAGTAAATTTAATTAGAAACTTCCTTGGGACCAAGTGCTTGGGCCTCAGCACCCACATGGGAGACTTGGAAGAAACTCCAGGCTCTTGGCTTTGGCCTGGTACAGCCCTGGTGGATGTGGTCATTTGGGGAATGAACCACTGGATGGAATGTCTCTGTCTCTCCCTGTTTCTCTGTAACTCTGCCTTTAAAGTAAATAATAATTCTGAAAGAAAGAGAGAAAAAAAGAGAAAAAGTGAGAAAAGAAAGAGAAAAAAGAAAAGAAAGAAAGAGAGAAAAGAAAAGAAGAGAAAGAAGGGAAAGAAGAGGAAACTTCCTTAACCGCATGAAGAAACTCCTAACACCAAGAGTCTTACCTTAATCTAGCAAGATCTGGATTAAATCCCTGTACCTTAGGCCGGCGCCGTGGCTCAATAGGCTAATCCTCCGCGTTGCGGCGCCGGCACACCGGGTTCTAGTCCCGGTCTCTAGTCCCGGTCGGGGCACTGGATTCTGTCCCGGTTGCCCCTCTTCCAGGCCAGCTCTCTGCTGTGGCCCGGGAAGGCAGTGGAGGATGGCCCAAGTGCTTGGGCCCTGCACCCCATGGGACACCAGGAGAAGCACCTGGCTTCCGCCGTCGGATCACCGCGGTGCGCCTGCCGCAGCGCGCCAGCTGTGGCGGTCATTGGAGGGTGCACCAACGGCAAAGGAAGACCTTTCTCTCTGTCTCTCTCACTGTGCACTCTGCCTGTCAAAAAAAATTAATTAATTAAAAAAATAAATAAATAAATAAATCCCTGTACCTTAAATCTCAGTACCCAGATTTCTGGTAGACTGTCATCTCTACTCTTAATCTCTGCCCCAAACCAAAATAAGCCCCATGTAGTTCTTGGATAGTCTGCTGGTGATAAGCTTAGTGAGAGGGAGCCTTGTCTTTATGAAAGGTAAAATTAAATTCCTCCCTGATGGGGCTGGTGCTGTGGTGTAGCAGGTAAAGCTGCCGCCTGCAGTGCCAGCATCCCATATGGGCGCTGGTTCTAGTCCCAGCTGGTCCACTTCCAATCCAGCTCTCTACTATGGCCTGGGAAAGCAGTGGAAGATGGCCCAGGTCCTTGGGCCCCTGTACCCACATGGGAGACCTGGAAGAAGCGCCTGGCACCTGGTTTTGGATCAGCGCAGCTCCAGCTGTTGTGGCCAATTAGGGAGTGAACCAGCAGATGGAAGACCTCCCTCTCTCTCTCTCTCTCTCTATGACTCCAACTTTCAAATAAATAAATAAATCTTAAAAAAAAAAATCCCTGCCTGGCACAGTGTGCCGTGGCCAGAATACAATAAGCAATTGTGACTAAATTCATTGATGACGGTTTTATTCACTAGGCAATGTAGCATTGTGCTTGAGAACAGAACCCAGAGTCAGAATGCATGGGTTCAAATCCTGTTTTTACATCTCTGCTAGGTGTGCGACCTCAGTAAAGTCATTTAACTTAGTTGTGCTTTAATTTCCTTATTGTACGAATAATATTAATATCTGCCTCATAAGATTGTTGTTAGGATCAAATTATTTAATATATGTAAGACTTCAAACTTCCTGGCACACAGAAGTACTCTGTGTTAGCTGTAATTATTATCATCACTATTATCATTATAATCTTTGGGACTGCAGTGGAGAAGTGTGGATTAAATGATAGCATCATGAAATGGGTTTACATCTTATTGAACACCCTAATCATTCTATTTTCTAAAGATTAACCTCAGAAATATTGGTGATATTTTGATTGCGTTCAGCTTTTTTTTTTTTTTTAAGATGTATTTATTTATTTGAAAGTCAGAGTTACACAGAGAGAGAAGAAGAGGCAGAGAGAGAGAGAGAGAAAGAGAGAGAGAGGTCTTCCATTCGCTGGTTTACTCCCCAGTTGGTTACAATGGCCGGAGCTGCGCTGATCTGAAGCCAGGATCTACTTCTGGATCTCCCACGTGGGTGCAGGGGCCCAAGGACCTGGGCCATCTTCCACTGCTTTCCCAGGCCATAGCAGAGACCTAGATGGGAAGTGGAGCAGCCGGACTCAAACCAGTGCCCATATGGGATGCTGGCACTGCAGGCGGCAGCTTTACCCGCTACACCACAGTGCTGGCCCCTTGCTTTTAGCTTTGAAACATATTATCTATTCTCTTCCTTGTTTATTTGTCATAATTTTATCTAGAGCAAAAATGTTGAGAGAGAACATTTTTTACAGTGGTTCAGAGATGCCGGTGCCGCAGGTAGTGGCTTAACCAGTTATGCCACAATGCTGGCTACAGGAATTCTTTTTTTAATTATTGAAACATTTACTCATTTCTAGTCTCCTTTACTTTACTTGTTATTTATGATTTCCCAAAGGTTCAGCGCTGACTCAGGCTCTATCAGTAGGTTCTTTCAACAGATCATTTCCTAAAATTTTGTACCTGCTCATTCATTTTCTAGTTTATTTTTAAAATATATTTTTATTTTTAGTTGATATGTAGTAGTTGTACATATTTATGGGATGCAGTATGACATTTTAATACACATATACAGTGTTAATGAGGGTAATCAGCATATTTATCACCTCACACATTTATTATTTCTTTCTTTGGGGAACACTTAAAGTGCTATCTACTAGCTATTTTGAAATATTCAATTAATTGTCAACCATAGTTATCTTACTGTGCTATAGAGCACGTTAAATCACTCCTCCTTTCTAACTGCCCCTGTATCCATTAATCATCCTCTTTCCATCGCTCCCTCCCTCCTCTACACCCTTCCTGGATCCTAAACACCACTATTTTCTACTTCCTTGAGATCAGTTTTTTTTTTTAATTTATTTTTATTTTTTATTATTATTATTTTTTTTGACAGGCAGAGTGGACAGTGAGAGAGAGAGACAGAGAGAAAGGTCTTCCTTTTTGCCGTTGGTTCACCCTCCAATGGCTGCCGCGGCCAGCGTGCTGCGGCCGGCGCACCATGCTGGAGATCAACTTTTTCACTTCCATATATAAGTGAGAACATTATAGTATTTGTCTTTCTATGCCTGACTTATTTCACTTAATGTAACAGCCTCCAGTTCCATCCATGTTGCTATAAATGACAGAATTTTGTTTTTTATGGCCAGCTGATATCCATTCTGCATATATATATATCACATTTTCTTTGTCCATTCATCTGTTGATAGACAACCTATGTTGCTCATATCATGTATATTCTGAACAATATGCTAGTATACATTGTTCTTCAACATACTGATTTCAATTTCTATGGATATATACCCAGTAATGATATTATTGGGTTATATGGCAATTCTATTTCTAGTTTTTTGAGGAACTTCCATACTGTTTTCCATAAGAGTTATACTAATTTATATTCCCACCATCAGTGTATAAGAGTTTACTTGTCTCCACATACTCACCAGCATTTGTTATCTTTTTGATAATAGCCAATTTAACTGGGGTGAGATGATATCTTGTTTTGATTTCATTTCCCTGATAATGAGGCTGAACATGTTTTTTCTTTTTTTAAAAAAACTTATTTATTTATTTGAAAGACACAGTTACAGAAAGGCAGAGACAGGGAGAGAAAGAGGTCTTCTATCTGCTGGTTCACTTCCCAAATGGCCGCAACGGCCAGAGTTGGGACAATCTGAAGTCAGGAGCCAAGAGCTTCTTCCAGGTCTCCCATGCAGGTGCAAGAGCCCAAGTACATGAGCCATCTTCTGCTGCTTCCCAGGCCATAGAAAAGAGCTGGATCAGAAGTGGAGCATCCAAGTCATGAACCAGCGCCCATGTGGGATGCTGGCTCTGCAGGCAGCAGTTTTACCCACTACACCACAGCCCTGGCCCCTGAACATGTTTTCATATACTTGTTGGTCATTTGTATTCTCTCTTTTGAGAAATGTATTTAGGTCGCTTACTCATTTTTAAATGGATGGTGATGATTTTGCTATTGAATTTGAGTTCCTTATATATTCTAGATGTTAATCCCTTGTTAGATAAGTAGTTTGCAAGTATTTTCTCCCATTCTGTAGGTTGTTCACTTTGTTGTTTATTCTTTTTACTGTGTAAGCTTTTTAGTTTGATGTATTCCATTTTGTCAGTTTTTGTTTCTGTTGCTTATGTTTTTGAGGTAATTTCCCAAAATTCTTTGCCAATGTCCATAGGGACATTTCCCTATGTTTTCTTCTAATAGTTTAATAGCTATGAGTTTTACATTTAAAAAGTCTTTGGGGCCGGCGCCGTGGCTCACTTGGCTAATCCTCCGCCTGCGGCGCCGGCACCCCAGGTTCTAGTCCTGGTTGGGGCACTGGGTACTAGTCCCAGTTGCTCCTCTTCCAGTCCAGCTCTCTGCTGTGGCCTGGGAGGGCAGAGGAGGATGGCCCAAGTCCTTGGGCCCCTGCACCCACATGGGAGACTGGGAGGAAGTACCCAGCTCCTGGCTCTGGATCGGCGCAGTGTCAGCCGTAGTGGCCATTTGGGGAGTGAACCAACAGAAGGAAGACCTTTTTTTCTCTCTCTCACTGTCTATAACTCTGTCTGTCTGTCTGTGTCTCTCACTGTCTAACTCTGCCTGGCAAAAAAAAAAAAAAAAAAAAATTCTTTGGTCTGTTTTTTTTTTTTTTTGGACAGGCAGAGTGGACAGTGAGAGAGAGAGACAGAGAGAAAGGTCTTCCTTTGCTGTTGGTTCACCCTCCAATGGCCGCCGCGGCCAGCACGCTGCGGCCGGCGCACCGCGCTGATCCGATGGCAGGAGCCAGGAGCCAGGTGCTTTTCCTGGTCTCCCATGGGGTGCAGGGCCCAAGCACTTGGGCCATCCTCCACTGCACTCCCTGGCCACAGCAGAGAGCTGGCCTGGAAGAGGGGCAACCGGTATAGAATCCGGCTCCCCGACCGGGACTAGAACCCTGTGTGCCGGCGCCGCTAGGCGGAGGATTAGCCTAGTGAGCCGCGGCGCCGGCCCTTTGGTCTGTTTTGATTTGAATTTTATATATGGTAAAAGACAAGAAGGTAGTTTCTTTCTTATGCATATGAATATCCAGGTTTCTTAGCACCATTTATTGAAAAGACTTTTTCCAATGTATGTTCTTGCTGCTTTTGTGGGAAACCGGTTGGGTGTGAATGTGTGAATCTATTTCTGAGTTCTCTGTTCTGTCGCATTGATTTATGTGTCTGTTTTTATTCTGGTACCCTGCTGTTTTGGTTACTACAGCTTTATGTAGTATCTTTTGAAGTCAAATATTGTAATGCCTCCAGCTATGATTTTTTTACTCACAATTGCTTTGGCTGTTCAGGGTCTTTAGTGGTTCCATGTGGATTTTGTCAACTTTTCTTTCTGGTTCTCAACAGATAATTATGTGAAACAATTTCTAAGCATATATTTGCTTATAAAAGCAAATAATCCAACAGCAGGTTTATGGGGCAGGACTAGGGGTGGTGCTGGGATCTTACTTAAAATTTCATCCTGAATTTAGTTATATGCATAAATTGACATGGATATGTTATCACAGATGTTAGATTTATTCTGAGGGAGCTCAGAAAGCAGTTTTCTACTTACTGCCTCATCCTGAGCTTTTTCTGTAGCATGGTATTTCTCTCTAATGAAAGCCTATGCTTGAATGTCTTGGTGTGCCAAAAGGTAACCTAGTCCTTTTCCAGATAACTCTTATTACTAAAAAGATCTTTGTTGTGTTTACTTAAAAGTGTCTTTGGGATGTTTGAGGGAGAGTTAGGACAACATTTAAGATGTCCATATCCCATATCAGAATGCCTGGGTTCCAGTCTCAGCTCTACTTCCAATTCCAGATTCCTGATAATGCTCACCCTGGGGGACAACAGGTGATATATCAAGTATGTGGATCCCTGCCACTCATGTGGGACACCCAGATTGAGTTTTGGGCTCCTGGCTTCAACCTGTCCCAGCCTTGGGTGTTATAGGCAACCAGGGAGTAAACTAGCTGTTGGAAGATCTCTGTCTATCATTCTGCCTTTCAAATAAAGTTGACAATTAAATGTTTTTTAAAAAAATTTTAAAAATTGTGTCCCTGCATCTTCTAACTGGTAGCCCACTTTACTTTATCTTTACTTTAACAGAATTAGTCTTTGCCCTGTCCAACGTGACGGGTATGGAAAATTTAGGGATAGTTATCAGATACTGTCTTGTATTATTTTATAGTGTAATATACTATTGTATAGTATAATAGTTAAGTATTCTTAAGTCCAGCTGACTAAACTTATTCCTGGCCTGATTGTTTGCTAGTTGTGTGACCTTATCCTCTGTTCTCAGTTTCCTCACTTGTAAAGTAGTGACAAAAATAGTACACATATGTCAAAGGGTTGTGAGAATTAGGAGAGTTTTAATATTTTAAAGTGTTCTTAGCATACTGGTGTTACATAAGTGGTCACAACTAAAAAGTAGTAGTAGTAGTAATAATGTTTCTTCTTTTTAAGATTTATATATTTATTTGAAAAGCAGAGTTACAGAGAAGCAGAGAGAGAGAGAGAGAGAGAAAGAGAGAGAGAGAGAGAGAGATCTTCCATCTACTGGTTCAACTCCCCAAATGGCCGCAATGGCTGGAGTTGGGCAGATCTGAAGCCAGGAGTCAGGAACTTTTTCCAGGTCTCCAGGCAATTGCAGGGGCCCAAGATTTTGGGCCATCTTCTGCTGCTTTCTCAGGCCATAGCAGAGAGCTGGATCGGAAGTGGAGCAGCCAGGTCTTAAATTGGCGTCCATATGTGATGCTGGCTCTGCAGGCAGTGGCCTTACCCATTATGCCACAGTGCTAGCCCCAATGTTTCTTTTTTCATCATATCTTAACATCAGACTCTTAGAAAAGTTCTTGCTATAATGGTGATTCTTGAGTGCGGGTTGGAATGGGAACATGTACCATACTTCATATTTTTGTTACCTTTACATTAAAATATACTTTTTATAGTTGAAATTATGGCGGGAAACCTTAGATATAAGGGATACATAAAGATACATATAAAACTAAATAAAATGGCAACTAATATTTACAAGTGCTTACTGTGTGCCAGGTACTGAACTGAGGCTTCATCTGGATTATTCTATTTGAACCTTTTTTTTTTTTTTTTTTGACAGGCAGAGTGGATAGTGAGAGAGAGAGAGAGAGAGAGAGAGAGAAAGAAAGGTCTTCCTTTTGCCATTGATTCACCCTCCAATGGCTGCCGCGGCCAGTGTGCTACAGCCGGCACACTGCGCTGATCCGAAGGCAGGAGCCAGGTGCTTCTCCTGGTCTCCCATGGGGTGCAGGGCCCAAGCACTTGGGCCATCCTCCACTGCACTCCCTGGCCACAGCAGAGAGCTGGTCTGGAAGAGGGGCAACCTGGAAAGAATCTGGCGCCCCGACCGGGACAAGAACCCGGTGTGCTGGCGCCGCTAGGTGGAGGATTAGCCTATTGAGCCGCGGCGCTGGCTTGGACCTCATTTGATAGAGGATGAAACTAAGGCTTGGAGAGATGCTGCTAAGAAAGAGTGAGGTTAAAGATTTTTGCGTATCTCAAAATGGAGCATGGATAAAAAAAGTATTAAGAAAACTCTCTGCCCTAAACATTTGATTGGAGGTATTTATATAAGGGTGGAGAGATATAGTTGTATTTGGTGGAAATACAGGTAAAATACTATTTTTTTTTTTTTGACAGGCAGAGTGGACAGTGAGAGAGAGAGAGACAGAGAGAAAGGTCTTCCTTTTGCCGTTGGTTCACCCTCCAATGGCCGCCGTGGCCGGCGCGCTGCGGCCGGCGCACCGCGCTGATCCGGTGGCAGGAGCCAGGAGCCAGGTGCTTTTCCTGGTCTCCCATGGGGTGCAGGGCCCAAGCACTTGGGCCATCCTCCATTGCACTCCCTGGCCACAGCAGAGGGCTGGCCTGGAAGAGGGGCAACCGGGAAAAATACTATTGTTATTTACCAGAGGGTTGTGTAACATGTTAATAACAATAATTGCTTCAATTCTTTCTATGCTTGTGTATTTTACTTTAGCTTTAAATAGTTAGTCAGACAACTTCTTTGCTTTACCCTAAGCCCCAGTGTGATATTTTAAAGTAGATTTGAGTTATATTTTTATGTGTGTGATTTTTTTCAACCTAGTGGAATAATAACTTGGCTTTAAAATATCTGTAACAGTCACAGTGATCATAGTTTAACTCTTAGAAGAGAGAGCCTTGGGGCCGGTGCCATGGCTAACTTGGTTAATCCTCCACCTGCAGCACTGGCATCCCATATGGGTGCTGGGTTCTAGTCTCGGATGCTCCTCTTCCAGTCCAGCTCTCTGCTGTGGCCCGGGATGGCAGTGGAGGATGGCCCAAGTCCTTGGGCCCCTGCACCCGCATGGGAGACCAGGAAGAAGCACCTGGCTTCTGGCTTTGGATAGATGCAGCACCGGCTATAGCGGCCATGGCCATTTGGGGAGTGAACCAACGGAAGGAAGACCTTTCTCTCTCTCTCTCTCTCTCTCTCACTGTCTATAACTCTACCTGTCAAATAAAAAAAAGAAAAAAGAAAAAGAAGAGACTTGCTTTTCTCTAGAGTGATGACAGCCACTGTGTCTTTGGCTGGTTAACTTGAATTATATGACAAGATGGGACAGTGCTTCAAGAAATAAGCAGCTAAAATATAAAGAAAATTTTCTGTGTATTTTACCACAGTATAAAAATAAAACAAACAAGAAAAGCAAAGTCGATGGATTGTAAAGTAGCATGAAGAAATGAAGGTGATAGACCTGTTCATTGTCCTAATGTTGATGATTTCACAGGTATATAACTAAAACTCATTAAATACACTTTACATATATGGTTTATTATTTATTTATGATAGCTCAATAAAGCTAAGAAAGTACAGCACACTTGGCCATACACTCAGATCAAAGGCTTCTGAGAAGCTCCAGTAAACATGTCCTTTGATGTGTGGAGTGTTTTCTGTAAGGCATTAAGGGATTTTAACTTGAATTTAAAGTAAATAACAGCTGACACTGTTGGCGTAGCAGGTAAAGCTGCCACCCTCAGCGCCGGCATCCATATGGCGCCAGTTCTAGTCCTGGCCTCTTCACTTCCAGTCCAGCTCTCTGCTATGGCCTGGAAAGCAGTAAAAGATGGCCCAAGTGCTTGGGCCCCTCCACCCACATGGGAGACCCAGAAGAAGCTCCTGGCTCCTGCCTCCGGATCAGCACAGCTCCAGCCGTTGTGGCCATTTGGGGAGTGAACCAGCAGATGGAAGACCTTTCTCTCTGCCTCTGCCTCTCTTTAACTCTGCCTTTGAAATAAATAAATAAATATTTTTTAAAACGTGACATTTATACCCTTGATTTATTACAGCACTCTTAAAACTCTGTGTCATAAATAAAAAAATACAGATGCCTTTAAAATACCACCTGTTTGCAATGTCAGAAGGAGGAGGAACAGAGGTAGAATTCTTTGCTGCTTAAATTGAAAGCCTATTAGGGAATGCTAGCACAGCCATCTAGCAGCAAAGATCTGTCATCTGCACAGCCAGCTGATTGACATCCGCCGACTGAATCGGGCCAGTAGCCACTTCAGTTTTATTTGATTGATCATAAAACCTTTTCACCTTGGAGTAACCATGACTTTTTTTTTTAAAGATTTATTTGAAAGCAAAGCTACAGAGAGAAAAAGAGGGAGAGACAGAAATTTTCCATCTGCTGGTTCACTCCCCAGTTGGCTGCAATGGCTAGGGCTGGACCAGGCTGGAGCCAGGAGCCAGGAGCCAGGAGCTTTAGCTGGGTTTCCCATGTGGGTGGCAGGGGCCCAAGTACTTGGGCCATCTTCTGCTGCTTTCCCGGGTACAGTAACAGGGAGCTGAATCAGAAGTTGAGCAGCTGGGACTTAAACCAGCAACCCTGTGGGATGCTGGCATTTTAGGAGGTGGCTTTCCCTGCTGCACCACAACACTGGCCCCAACCATGACTTTTTATTCTACTATTTAGTTAGACTGGCCTGGCCTAAGTCTGAAAACACTTAAGAAACCCATGCTAAAGAGAGAATGTTCCTGATTAGAAAGAGGCACAGTAATGATAAAAAGATAGATGAGGCTGGCGCCGCGGCTCACTAGGCTAATCCTCCGCCTTGCGGCGCCAGCACACCGGGTTCTAGTCCCGGTCGGGGCGCCGGATTCTGTCCCGGTTGCCCCTCTTCCAGGCCAGCTCTCTGCTGTGGCCAGGGAGTGCAGTGGAGGATGGCCCAAGTGCTTGGGCCCTGCACCCCATGGGAGACCAGGAGAAGCACCTGGCTTCTGCCTTTGGATCAGCGCGGTGCGCCGGCCGCAGCGCGCTGGCCGCAGCGGCCATTGAAGGGTGAACCAACGGCAAAGGAAGACCTTTCTCTGTCTGTCTGTCTCTCTCTCACTGTCCACTCTGCCTGTCAAAAAAAAAAAAAATTAAAAAGAAAAAAGATACTTTAAAAAAGAATCTTGAATCTCTGAGAAACACAAGAGTATACTGATAAGGGCTTTAGAATCAGACAAGTCTAGATTTAAATCCTGCCTCTCCCACTTACTAGCTAGCTGTGTCTTCTCTTGGGTATGTTGCTTAACTTACCTGATCCTTAATTTTCTCATTTTTCACTTGGGCTAGTAATACCTGTTTCTCAAGTTATAAGGGTTAAATGACGTGCACATAAAATGCCTACTGTGTTGCCTGGCATATGGTAAACATTCAGAAGAAGGAGAGCTGTTGTTAGAACTGTTGCTGTTATAATCTTACCTCCTTGCAAGACTCTTAGATTATCAAAACATACTTCTTGGGATAAATGCATGTGCACTGATTCAAAGATGAGGGCAGGTAGTCTGTTTCTAGGGACCTAAAGAGACAGTCTTACGTGAGGGCCTACCTATATAAGAAAATGTTACGAGTATTCTTGCAATTAACTTTTATTTTGAAAAACAATTTAAGAACTAAAGCCTATAGAAACTTGCCAGAGTGTTAAGATAAATTTCCTTATGCCCCACCTAGATTCATATGTTGATAGCATTTTGCTGCATTTCCTTTACCTTTTTTATGGCATATATCTATTTTCCTTTTCTTTTTTCCTGAGAGTAAGCTGCAATGATCATGACCCTTTGTCCCTAGATACTTCAGCATTTATCTCCTATAAACAAGAGCAGTCTTTTGTATAACACAGTATAATTATGAAATTCAGGAAGTTTAATATTGATGCATATTATCTGATACACAGTCCATCTTCAAATGTTGCTGTTTGTCCTCATAGCTATCTTTTATAATGATTTCTTCTAAATCATGAATCATATATTACATATAGATGTCATCACTTTAGTCCCTCCCTTTTAAAAAAAGATTTGTGGCTGGCGCCGAGGCTCAATAGGCTAATCCTCCACCTAGCGGCGCTGGCACACCGGGTTCTAGTCCCGGTCGGGGCGCCGGATTCTTTCCAGGTTGCCCCTCTTCCAGACCAGCTCTCTGCTGTGGCCAGGGAGTGCAGTGGAGGATGGCCCAAGTGCTTGGGCCCTGCACCCCATGGGAGACCAGGAGAAGCACCTGGCTCCTGCCTTTGGATCAGCGCGGTGCGCCAGCCGCAGCGCACTGGCCGCGGCGGCCATTGGAGGGTGAACCAACGGCAAAAGGAAGACCTTTCTCTCTGTCTCTCTCTCTCACTATCCACTCTGCCTGTCAAAAAAAAAATTTTTTTTGTTTATTTAAAGTCAGAGTTACACACAGAGAGAGAGAGGTCTTCCATCTGCTGGTTCACTCCCCAGATGGCCGCAACGTCTGGAGCTGTGCCAATTTGAAGCCAGGAGCATCTTCCAGTCTCCCATTTGGGTGCAGGGGCCCAAGGACTTGGACCATCTTCCACTGCTTTCCCAGAACATAGCAGAGAGCTGGATTGGAAGTGTAGCAGCCAGGTCTCGAACCAGTGCCCATATGGGATGCTGGCACTGCAGGTGGCAGCTTTACCCACTGTGCCATAGCGCTGGCCCTTCTTTAGTCCCTTTTAACTTGTAACGGACTTTGACCTTTCATTGTTTTTTTGTGATTGACATATTTTAAAGAATATGGGCTTGTTGTAGAATGTCTGTTAGTTTGGATTTGTCTGCTTGTTTCTTCATAAATCAATGCAGATCACATATTTTTGGCACATAATGTTGTGTCCTCACTGCTTATTATATTATTATCAAAGGAACTCACTTCCCTTTTTAATTACTATATAATTTATGGGGAGATACTTTGAGACTATATAAATATTTCTTACCTCAGCAGACTTTTGTCCAGTGGATTTAGAATGCAAGTATTTTTATATCATTAGCATATAGCATTTTTTCCTGTGTGTGGGGAGGAACTCTGTGGCTAGTTTCCTGGCCTTGAGTGAAGGTTCTTTGTGAAAATAGTTTGTTACTTTATTTTTAATTGACAAATAGAAATTCTATATATTTATCAGGTACAATGTAATGTTTTCTATATATGCTTACATTGTGAAGTGATTAAATCAAACTAAGCAAAGCTGTCACCTTGCACATTTAGTTTTTGTAGTGAAAACATTAAAGATATACTCTTATAGCAATTTGGAAATGTATAGTATAGGCCGGCGCTGCGGCTCAATAGGCTAATCCTCCGCCTGTGGCGCCGGCATCCCGGGTTCTAGTCCCAGTCGGGGCGCCAGATTCTGTCCCGGTTGCTCCTCTTCCAGTCCAGCTCTCTGCTGTGGCCCGGGAGTGCAGTGGAGGATGGCCAAGTACCCGCAATGGGAGACCAGGAGGAAGCACCTGGCTCCTGGCTTCGGATCAGTGCGGTGCAACGGCTGCAGCGTGCCTGCCACAGCGGCCATTGAGGGGTAAACCACGGAAAAGGAAGACCTGTCTCTCTGTCTCTCTCTCACTGTCCACTCTGCCTGTCAAAAAAAAAATGTATAGTACATTATTAGTCATTATAGTTTCCATTCTGTGCAATAGATCACTAGAATGTACTCCTTCTGTCTAACTGAAACTTTGTACCCTTTGATCAGCATCTCTCCTTCCCTCACCCAGTCTTCTTCCCCTGCCTTTGGTAACCATCATTTTAATGTCTGCTTCTGGGAGTTTAGCTTTTTTAGAGTCTCCATAGAAGTAAGATCTGCCATGTTTATCTTTCTGTGCTGGCTTGTTTCACTTAGCATAATGTTCTCCAGATTCAGTTTGTACTTAAAAATTATGTTATACTCCTTTGTGCACAGTAAGTACTCATATAATTGACTCTCTGATCTTGATTTGTCCGATGCCAAATTGCTGATTTTATATCTGAAAATGTTTTTTTTTTTCATATTCCTATCCTGAGAAGAAATGAATGGATACTTAGAGCAGTCCTACTCTATGCAAATTAGAAGCTCTCACTAATTGGACTGATTAGACATTCCTAGCAGATCTCTTAGACTTCTGAGATGGGAGTACTGACCTCTGGATATTTTAAAAGAATCAATGATAGTAGTAAGGAAAAGCTCTAATCATCGTTACTGGATGAGCTAGAACTTAGTGTTAAATGGATAGTACCCTCCTTCCATTTTTCTGTGGTCTTGTCATGTTGCCATTTGGAATTTAGCTGGAGGAAAGAAAGTAAGGCACAATTGCAGTTGTTTGGATAAACCTGTCATTCAGGAGGGCTTATCAGAAGCAGTGAGGCAGAGTAGCACGTCCTCATTTTGTCTGGCATTTGTTTTCTACCTGTGCACTGGACCGTATCTTAAAGATGGCTTTTGATCACAGAGCTTCCTCTACCCACAATTTCTGGCTAATATTTAAATTGCATCATTGTTTATAAATTAATTTAATTGTACAAATTGTGTTACCAAAGAATAATGCAGATATCCCTATAGGGATGGGAGAAGTAGCACAAGCCAATGTCTACACATAAAATATTGGATATTCAGAATTTTTCTGTGATAGTTGCTGGAAGCTATCTGCTAAATGAAATGGTCAAGACAAATTTTCCAGTAGGGGAAGGAGAAGCCTGAGTAGAATTTTAATAGCTGAGGAATCTGAATAAATTCGAGGTGCTAAGCCCCTGAAAGAGGAAAGGGAAAGACATTTAAAAGATGCACTGTGCTGCTCCACAGTTTTCATACAGCTCACCCTAGTGGAGTAGAGTCTGAAATTTCCAGGGTGTTTACAGTTAAGAAAGCCATACTTTGGTAAACCTGGACTTGTTGATACGCATCACTTTAAAACAGGCTCTTTTTTCTATCTGTACCAAGTCATACGTACCTACTTACCTACCTTCCTTCCTTTCTTTTAAGATGTATTTATTTATTTATTTGAAAAGCAGAGCTACAGAGAGACAGAGAGCACTTCCATCTGCTGGTTCATTCCCCAAATGGCCACAACAGCTGGAACTGGGCCAATCTGAAGACAGGAGCCAAGAGCTTTTTCTGGGTCTCCCACATGGGTGCAGGGGCCCAAGTACTTGGGCCATCTTCCACTGCTTTCCCAGGAGCATTAGCGGGGAGCTGGATTGGAAGTGGAGTAGCCAGGACTCGAACCAGTGCCGATATAGGATGATAGCACTGCAGATGGTAGCTTCTACAGCACTGCACTGTGCTGGTCCCCAAACTCATGCCTTTCAATTGCTTTAGACCAGCCATCCCTCTAGGTATCCCAGAGGATAGGTAAGGGTTAGTGGTGAAGTCTGTACAGGTTGAATATCCCTAATCTTATCAAAAGGTTTTGAATTTTGGAACATTTTGGATTTTAAATTTTTGGGTTAAGGATGTTCAACCAATAAAGTCTTTGCAAATATTCCACAATCTGAAAAACTCTGAAATCTGACATTTCTGGTCCCAAGTATTTCTATTAGGGGATATTCAACCTATATAACTTTTTTTCTATCAGTCAGTTTGTTCTAATATTTTTCAGAGTCAAGATGTGACATCAGCAGTTAGAATATAGGTTGTGGGGCTGGCACTGAGGCATAGTAGGCTAAGCCTCTGCTTGCAGCACCAGCATCCCTTATGGCACTGGTTTGAGTCCCAACTGTTCCTTTTCAATCCATCTCTACTTATGGCCTGGGAAAGCAGTGGAAGATGGCCCAAGTGCTTAGGCCCGTTCACCCACAAGGGAGACCCGGAAGAGGCTCCTGGCTCCTGGCTTTGGATTGGCCCAGCTCTGCCATTGTGGCCACTTGGGGAGTGAACCAGTGGATGGAAAACTTTCTTTTTCTATCTCCCTGTCTGTAACTCTGCCTCTCAAATGAATAAATCAAATCTTAAAAAAAAAAAAAAAAAGGTGGAATAGCTTTCAAGGTCAGGCAATTAATTGTAGCTATTGTTCCCACAAAGAGGCATTCTGATGTTTCTACCCTGTGTGTTTTGTGAAGCTTTGTGGTTTTTGCAAAATACCATTGGCCCATCTTAGTTTAATGTGTGTTATGGAAGTAATGCTTTGTTGAGTATATTTTGTCAATGAATACTGGTATACACTTTTTCCCACCCCAATGAGAAAAGAAATTATTTTTCACTTTCTGTGGCCAGTTAAAAGAAAATGGATGCACAGAGTTCAGCCAAAATCAATGCAAGGAAGAGGAGGAAAGAGGCACCTGGACCCAATGGGGCAACAGAGGAAGATGGAATTCCTTCAAAAGTGCAACGCTGTGCTGTTGTAAGTAAAGAATTCTTTGTTGAACAGTTAGTCTGGCAGGGAGAGGGGAAGAATTGATATACCATTGATGATTACAGTGTTATAAGCCTTTTTTAAATAATGGAAAAATGGGAAGTATGAGTAGTAATTGTATTTTACCTGTTGTTGGAAATCCTATTATGATTCACTTCTTAGTTTTAGGAGCTTTACATTGGAACTGGAAAAAAAGAATGAAGTTTGGAAGTTGTGTGTGTGTTAGGCCAAAGATCAGATTCAAATTAATGAAATAGAGAAATTGGACTCCATCCTATATCAGAGAGCCTGGGTTCAAGTCCTGGCTCTGCTTCCAACTCCAGCTTCCTGCCAGACAATGCTTTAATCTTGGTATTTCCTCTTGTCTAGAATTCTGTATCTTACTGTCTTGTCTCCCCATATCATTCCTCTACTCTATTGCTGGTCATGTTATGGATGAGAACCTTTTTCCATTACTGCCTACTTTATCTCTGGAACATTATTTTCTTATTTTCTAACTACTGCTATGCATTAGGTGAAAGACCTCATTCCAAACTGCCTATCCTCTCTCTACTTGGTATTTTTCTTCTTCCTCCTCTTATTCTTTTTTTGTTGTTGTTGTTAAGTTAGAGAGAGAAAAAAAAAAAGTCTTCCAGCTGCTGGTTGATTCCCCAAATGGCTGCAACAGCCAGAGCTGAGCCGATCTGAAGCCAGGAGCCAGGAGGGTCTCCCATGTGGGTGGAGGAGCCCAAGCACTTGGGCCATATTCTGCTGCTTTCCCAGGCCATACACAGAGAGCTGGATTGGAAGAGGAGCATCCAGGACATAAACTGGCATCTATATGGGATGCCAGCGCCACAGGTGGAAGCCTAACCAACTATGCCACAGCTCTGGCCCCATTGATATCCTTCTTAAAGCTTCCCTAAAATACATATCAAAGAACATTTAGATAAAACTGAAGTTACTTCTGATATACAACATTATTATGAAATCTCTGTTTCAAAATTCCAGTGACAGAATGTTTCCGTGTTTTCTCTACCTATACTGACCATTAGCCATTATCAAACTTCAGTTTCCACTGGTTAGTGCTGAGGCTTCCCAGGCCAAAGGGAAAATGTTTATACTCTGAGAAAGTTAACAGTTGTTCCAAACTAATCATTTGTTGTGAGCAGTAAAAGCACCTGAACTTACCAGATTCGAGGCATATGCTTCCAGGCCTGATATTGATAATACTGATAGAGGCAAATGTGTCATTTTCTATTGCTGCTGAAACAAATTACCCAGCGTTTAGAGGTTTAGGCGTTATGGTACAGCAGGTTAAGCTGCCATTTGGGTGACCTGCATCTCATAATGGAATGCTGGTTCAAGTCCTAACTATGCTTCTGATCCAGGTTCCTACTAATGCATACCAGAGGCAACAGATGATGACTGGAGTACTTGGTGCCCTGCCAACTATGTGGGAAACCCAGACTGAGTTTCAGGTTCCTGGCTTTGGCATGGCCCAGCGCTGGCTGTTGTGGGCATTTGTGGAGTGCTCCAGTGGGTGGAAGATCTCCCACCCCCCTCTTCCACTCTGCTTTTCAAGTAGATGAAAATAAATTAATAAATGTAAAAAATAAAATGTATAAAGAAAATAACACAAATGTGTCATCTTACTGTTCTGGTGCTCAGAAGGCTGAAATAGGTTTTAAGGGCTAAGATCAAAGTGTTGCCATTTCTTTGCTTTTTTCAGTTTTTGCAGGCTACCCATGTTGCTTATCTTACCATATAAGCCAGTGATTATACCTCTCTGACCACTGTTTCTGTCATCATATCTTCTCTGATTCTGACTCTTTTTCCTTCCCTTTTCACTTGTAAGAACTTGTGTGATTACATTGGGCTCTTGGATAATCCGCTTTCTCAAAGCCTTTCATATAATCACATCTGCAAAGCTCCTTTTGCCATGTATGGTAAGATGATCGCAGGTTACATAGAATAGGATGTGACGTCTGTAGGGAACCAGTATTCTACATACCAAAGCAAGTAAGCTCAGAAAATGGCTTGCAGTTAACAAAACAGAGCTTTGTTAATTTTTAAATGTTTCTTAGAGAATCAGATTAGAGGTGGTGAGGGGCTCCAGTTCAACACTATTACATGGCATAGGGACAAGTTATAACCAAAGAGGTGATACTCTTGAACAATCCCCATAGTCAGAAACAGATAAAGGAATGAGCTCTGAGGAAAACTTAAATTTCTTGGCCCTTAGTGCATAAAGAATTTAAACATTTTAAATTACTTAGCTTCACATGTTCCTGTAAAATCAGAAAGTGACTTGCACCGTGTTCCACATTCCTCCCTGGTACATGCTGCCTATTTAGCGTAGGTTTATGGTCAGATTCACTCACTCGGAAGACTGGAACAACCATAGTGAGGAGAAGAATCTGCTAAGTGAACTTGTCTTCCATCTCCACTTTACACCTGTACTTCCTATTTCTAAATCTTCTTTGATTTTTTTTAAGATTTATTTATCAGGGCTGGGGCTATGACACAGTAGGTTAATCCTTTGCCTGCGGTGCCGGCATCCCATATGGGCACCAGTTCTAGTCTCAGCTGCTCCTCTTCCATTCCAGCTCTCTGCTTGGCCTAGGAAAGCAGTAGAGAATGGCCCAGGTGCTTGGGCCCCTGCACCCACGTGGGAGACCCAGAGGAAGGTCCTGGGCTTCAGGTCGGCCCAGCTCCAGCCATTTAGGGAGTGAACCAGCAAATGGAGGACCTTTCTCTCTGTCTCTCCCTCTCATTGTCTGTAATTCTACCTCTCAAATAAATAAATAATATCTTTTTTAAAAAGGATTTTATTTATTAATTTGAAAGGCAGAGTTATAGAAGGGCAGGGGCAGAGAGAGAGAGAGAGATTCCATTGTTTTGTTCACTCATTCAGAGAGTGAACAGCCAGACTGCAACAGCCAGAGATGGGCCAGGCCAAAGCCAGGAGCCTGGAACTCCATCCAGATCTTCCACATGGGTGCAGGGGCCCAAGCTCTTGGGCCATCTGCTACTGCTTCCCCAGGTGCATTAGCAGGGAGCTGGATCAGAAGAGGAGCATCCAGGTCTCAAACCAGCGACTATATGGGATGCCAACACTGCAGGTGGAGGCTTACCCCACTATACCACAGCAACAGCCCCTGTCTTTTTGATATTTCTTTGATGTTCTGCTATTATCTCAAACTCAAGATAAATTTGTTATCTAGGAATCAACTCTTTTGTTTTTAACTTCTCTACTCCTGCTCGTGATATTTTCCTTAGTTTAAAAACTGTTATTGTAAGCTTCTTTCTTAAGTGAAAACATGATTTTCTTTTTACCATATCCTACCTATTCTTCCTTCATAAAATCTTTTCTCTTTCATCCTTTCTACTCTCACTGAAACATCACTAGAAAAATGTGTGCCTGTTTCCCCCTCCCTGTGATCTGATCTCTAAGTATGCAGACTAACCAGTAGTGTCCTGGTAAAGTGGTTCCCTGTGGGGAAAACCTCTGATTTGTACCATTTGCTGATTTCTGTGACTGATTCCAAGCTACCAATGATTCAATAACCATTCCACAAATTCCTTGACTGCTTTTTTTTTTTTAGGATTTATTTATTTATTTATTATTTGAAAAGCAGAGTTACAGAGAGGCAGAAGTGGGGTTGGGGGTCTTCCGTCCACTGGTTCACTCCCCAAATGGCTGTAATGGCCAGGAGCCAGGAATTTCTTCTGGGTCTCCCACATTGGTGTAGGGGCCCAAGGACTTGGGCCATCTTCCACTGCTTTCGCAGGCCATAGCAAAGAGCTGAATTGGAAGTAGAGCAGCCAGGACTTAAATTGGTGCCCATATGGGATGCTGGCACCGCAGGTGGCGGCTTTACCCACTAGGCCACAGTGCCTGTCCCAGAGCTGATCTTTTAATCCACATGTACTACTGTTAAGAAGCATAATTCTATTTGTCTCATATATATGAGCCTTGTGAGATATAATTCATATAACATTGTAATTCACATATCCAGTTAAAGAAGTGCATGTAATTCAGTGGCTTGTAATATATTCACAGATTTTTGCAACCATAATTAGAATCCATTGTAAAGCATTTTCATCACCCCAAAGAGAAACTCCATACCCATTAACATTTACCCCTCGTTTCTCTCAACACTTCCTGTCTAAGATGGCCACTAATATGCTTTCTGTTTGTTAATTTGTCTATTCTGAATATTATATATAAATGGAATCATATAATATGTGATTTTTTTGTAACTAGTTTCTTTCACTTAGCATAATGTTTTCAAGGTTCATCTACTACTTCATTCCTTTCTATTGCTGAATATCTTGTTTTTTGAGGTTTAATTTATTACAGTAAAGAACATAAATCTTAATAATACACAAGCCTCTAATAAATACTTACATATGTAAATGTGTGTGTGATTGCCAGTATCCCCAGAAGGCTTCCTCACTGCCCCCTGCTAGTCATTATCCTCTTTGCTCAAATTTCTTCTTTTTTTCTGGTTTATACACAACAAAGTAGTTTCTCCTATTTTTGACCTTTATATAAATGGAAGAATATATATTATTTTGCAAGTAGCATATATCTTTAGAAACACAGATTAATGTTGAGCATCTGTGTGTATTAACCTCTAATGGAGGATGGGGAACATCTGGCCTACGGGCCATATAGGGCTGTGAAATCACTGGATCTCCTCCTGCCAAGGCAACCAGTGGCAGGACTTGAAATTCAATAAATCTATAGCAGGCCAATTTTAAGATGATAATTGTATGTGGCCTGCAAATAATGTTATAAATATCCAAATGACCCAAGCAGAAAAAAAGTTTCCCCACTTCTGCTCTAGAGAATACAGTTTTCTCTAATGTAAATATTTGGAAATCCCTACTAACTTCAAAAATTACATATTTGGGCATATGTGGTCTCTTGTGATCTTTCTTTGGAACACTTTTTTTTTTAAAAGATCACAAACACCACCCACACACACAAAAAATGAATTTGGGGTGGGCTTTTGGCCTGGCAGTTAAAATGCTGTTTGGCATGCCTGCACCCCATATCGGTGTGCTTGGATTTGAATCCCACACCACTCCTGATTCCAGCTTCTTGCCAATGCAAAACCTGTGGGGCTCCAGTACTCGAGTCCCTGCCATCTATGTGAGAGACTCGGATTGAGTTCCTAGCTCCTGGCTTGGATCTGACCTAGCCTTGGCTGTTGTGAGCATTTAAGCAGTTAACCAGCAAATAGAAGATCACTGCTCTGTCTGTCTGTCTCTCTCTCTGTCTGCCTCTCTCTGTCTACCTTTCATACACATAAAACTTTTACAAAACAAAGAAGTGACATGGACAAATATACTTGCCTTGTTCCTAGTCTTGGGGGAAAATACACAATCTTTTATCATTAAGTAGCATGGTGGCCATCGGTTCTTGATAGATGCCCTTTACTGGATTGAGGAATCTCCCTTCTTTGTGCATTTTGCTGGCTTGTTATAATGAATGGATGTTGGGTTTTATATATTCTTTTTCCTTTTTTAAGAGTTATCTATTTAATTGAAAGAGCATCAGAGGGGCCAGCTCTGTGGCGCAGTGGGTTAATGCCCTGGCCTGAAGCGCCGGCATCCCATGTGGGCACCAGTTCTAATCCCAGCCACTCCTCTTCTGATCCAGCTCTCTGCTATGGCCTGGGATAGCAGTGGAGGATGGTCCAAATGCTTGGGCCCCTGCACCCACGTGGGAAATCCAGAGGAAGCTCCTGCTCCTGCCTTCGGATCGGTGCAGCTCCAGCTGTTGAGGCTATCTGAGGAGTGAACCAGCGGATGCAAGACCTTTCTCTCTGTCTCTACCTCTCTTTGTAACTCTGTCTTTCAAATAAATACAATAAATCTTTTTTTAAGAAAAAGCATCAGAGAGCGATGGAGAGACAGAGAGAAAGAGGAAAAGAGAGATTGATCTTCCATCTGCTGTTTCATTCCCCAAGTGGCTACTACAGACAGGGTTTGGCCAGGCTGAAGCCAGGAGCCAGAAGCTCCATCTTAATTTCCCCCATGGGTGGCAGAGAAATAAGCACTTGGGATATCATCTGCTGCCTTCCCAGACACATGAGCAGGAAACTGGACTGGAAATGGACTAGCTGAGGCTCCAACTGGCACTCCTATCTGAAATGCCAGTGTCACAAACAGTGGTTTACCCTGTTGTACCACAACACTGTTGGCATAAATTCTTTTTCTGCATCTTTTTAAAAAAATATATTTTGCTTTTCCTTTCCTCCCCCAATTTTTAAATTTATATAAAGGGAACAAATTTTGTATGTACAGGTTTAAGAACATAATGATATTTCCTACCCTATCCTCTCTCCCTCCCTCACCCCTACCCTCTCTTCTCCTTCCTTTCTTCTTTTTTTTAAAGATTTATTTATTTATTTTAAAGGCAGAGTTATAGAGAGGCAGAGGCAAAGAGAGAGAACTCTTCCATGCACTGGTTCACTCCCCAGATGGCTGCGACGGCTGGAGCTGTGCTGATCCGAAGCCAGGAGCCAGGAGCTTCTTCCAGGTCTCCCGTGCGGATGCAGGGGCCCAAACACTTGGGCCATCTTCTACTGCCTCTACTGCTTTCCGAGGCCATCGGAGAGCTGGATCAGAAGTGGAGCAGCTGGGACTTGAACCGGTGCCCAAATGGGATGCCAGCACTGCAGGCAGTGGCTTTACCCACTATGCCACAGTACCAGCCCCTCTTTTAATTTGTATAATGACATACTTTGTTTAAAAAAAGCAAAAAGACCCTAGTTTAGTGCGAATGCTTTATTAATTTGAGTGTATTTAGTGTGTACATAAATTGATTTTACAATGATAAACTAATCTTGCATTCCTAAGAAAAACCTTTGTTGGTCTGTTTAACATTTTTTCTCTTTACTTTCTTCTTCTTAAGGGCTTACGGCAGCCAGCTCCTTTTTCTGATGAAATTGAAGTTGACTTTAGTAAACCCTATGTCAGGGTAACTATGGAAGAAGCAAGTAGAGGAACTCCTTGTAAGTAAATACCTACTTATTGTGTTGCTTTACTATTGTTTTTAGCATTCCACTGTATTTATAAAATACACTTTTATTCTCAGCTTAGTTGTAAGTCCAGTAGAGAAGTAATTATTGCCATTTGCCTGATATTCTATTTAGGAGGGTAAATTCATTCTATAAAATTTGATTTTTTTCTTTTTATTATACAATTTCCCAAACTACTGTCACAACTATGAAATAGATGCAGTAGATACTTGCTTCCTGGGCCATTGTTACAGCTCTGAGATATACGGAAGCAGAAATAAGATGTTAGCCTGAGTTGGGTTGTGATCCTGTCTATTTTTGTAAAGATCTGAATAATATGTCAGGTGTCATATTTATTAATCTTTTTTAAAGATTTATTTATTTATTTGAAATGCAGAGACATAGAGAGAGAGAGAGAGAGTGAGCAAGTTTCCATCTGTTGGTTCACTACCCAAATGGCCACAACAGCCGGGGCTGGGTAGGTTGAAGGCAGGAGGCTGGATCTTCTTCCAGGTCTCCCAATTGAGTGCAGGGGCCCAACTACTTGAGCCATCTTCTGCTGCATTCCCAGGTGCATTAGCAGGGAGCTGGAATGGAAGTGGAACAGCCAGGACTTGAACCAGCGCCCATATGGGATACTGGCACTACAGGTGTAGGCTTAACCCACTGTTCCACAGCACTGACCCCTAGTGTCATATTTTTCATAGCCTTCAAAATTTCCTTATAATCTTCCCTCATTGTATCAGTCAGCTTCAGCCTGGCCCCTGCCTGGCTGTTGGGCCATTTGGGGAGTGAACCAGAGGATGAAATATTTCTTTATTCATGTCTTCCTCAGTCTTTGTCACTCTGTCTTTCAAATAAATAAATACCTAAAAAAATCAGTTTATTTTGGTGCAAAATTTTTTGGAAATGCATGTGTACAAGAGGTCTTCAAAAATGCCATTGAAATATATATATAATATATATATATTTATATATAAATATATATATTTAAGGATTTAGTTATTTATTTGAAAGTTAGAACCACACAGAGAGAAGAAGAAGCAGAGAGAGAGAGAGGTTTTCCATCTGCTGGTTCACTCCCCAGTTAGCCACAATGGCTGGAGTTGAGCTGATCTGAAGCCAGGAGCCAGGAACTTCTTCTGGGTCTCCCACACGGGTGCATGTCCCAAGGACATGGGTCATCTTCTACTGCTTTTCCAGGCCATAGCAGAGAGCTGGATCAGAAGTGGAGCAGCCAGGACACGAACCAGCACCCATTTGGGATGCTGGCACTGCAGGTGGTGGCTTTACCCACTACACTATAGCGCCAGCCCCGAAATGTATATTATAAAAAAATTACTCATCGCTTTCAAAATTTTTCAACAAAGTAAATTTAGCTCTAAATTCCATTTTTCTACAAACTTTTTGAAGTGTTTGTGTACCTTGTTTAATCATAACTGAAGAATCATAAACTGAAGGTGAAGATTTAGCCATTAGCCAATTAGCCATTGTGGCTAATTGGGGAGTGAAGCAGCAGATGGAAAACCTCTCTCTCTCTCTTCTTCTCCTTCTCTCTGTGGTTCTAACTTTCAAATAAATAACTAAATCCTTAAATATATATATTTATATATTTAATATATATAATACATAACATATATAAATATATTTATATATAATTATTATATATTATATATTATATATATTCATATATAATTATTATATATTATATATAATTATTATAATATATAAAAACATATCTCTATATATTATATAATTATAATTATGTAATATGTATTATATATATTTCAATGGCATTTTGAAGTTTAGGACTTACTCTTCCCTTTCACTTGTAAGTGAAAGCGATCACATTTTGTTTTTGCACCTGAGAAGTTTCATACAATAAAGAGAGTTGGTGGAGATGAAGTGAGGAAGGCATCTGTGGTGCAGGAAGCTCACAGCTCTGCCCCACCCCCAGAAGTAGGCAAATGCCCAGGAGACACCTTGAGAGAGGGAGATGCAGCTATAGAATGGTCATACTGTGCCATTTTCACGTGTCAAGCATGAAACATTGAATAAATGTATTTTTGTTACAAATTCTCCCATTTGGATTCAGGTGAACGGCCTGTGAGGGTTTACGCAGATGGAATATTTGACTTATTTCACTCTGGTCATGCCCGGGCTCTGATGCAAGCAAAGAACCTTTTCCCTAATACATACCTCATTGTGGGAGGTAAGAAAACATATGATGACTTTACGTGTTGTCCAGAAGATTATAGTAGTCGTTTGTTCTCTCCTGCCTCCTCGCCAAGTACCTCGGCCCTTGTTTCAGTTTTTAAATGCAGAATGTAGTTACAGTCTCTGAAACATGAAGTATATGAAGTACTGGCAACCTAAGCTGGGAGAGAGGAACTCCAGGCTCATCAACTTGAGCTGTTAATATTTATCTCCCTATTTGTAGCTGAGTTACTGATGACCTGGGAGTAAGCTGGCCCCTTTGCCTGCTTAAGAATAGCATTTGTTCTAGCTTTCAGTTTATCATTTCAAATCAACTGAAGCATGAAAATCTGTCAAGCAAATGCTATGTGGCCCAGCCCACTGTTATTAAAGTAGGAAAACATTTTTAAAAACTTAAGTGTTCAGAAATGTACTACAGGCTCATGTCAAAGATCTTGGTCCTCTGTTATACCCTCTCTTCTACGAAGTGTGAACCCACTGTTCAGTGAGTGTTGCTCCTGAAGGTGTGTGTTGAATTACAAAACGCATTGTTCCCAGACTGAGCTACATCCAGGTTTTTCTGCAAGTGGAGAGGAAGGTTGCAATCCTAGCAAGTGGGAGAACAAGGGAGAGGTTGATGAATGAGGATGGTTAAGCAAAGGGGACCTTCAACTTCTTGTGGTGAACTCAGTCTGCAGTGACGAGCTGACGCACAACTTCAAAGGCTTCACGGTGATGAATGAAAATGAGCGCTACGATGCAGTGCAGCACTGCCGCTATGTGGATGAAGTGGTGAGGAACGCCCCCTGGACTCTGACGCCCGAGTTCCTGGCAGAACACAGGGTAAGAAACTCGGCACATGTCCCCAGTGCTTGCTCCAGAAGCTCCTCAGTTCTCAAGGCCTCATTGCTTCTACCTTCAAGTTTCACAGAGGAGATAATAGGGATATTACGACCATGCGTAGTTAACTCCTGATGTTTATATGGCTTTATGTTTACATCCCTTGTAATCCATTTGTTCTCCACAAGTCTGTGGGGGTAGTTATTGTCCCCACTTTGCACATGAGGAACAGGCCCAGAGAAACCAAATAGCCTGCTCCAGTATTAACAGGGCTAGGAATCGAGCTCTTCAGTTCTGTGATGTTTCCCCTGGCGCTGTAGGTGTGTTCATCTTTATGGCTTGTTGTGCCAATCTCAGAATATCCATGCCCCAGCTGTGCCCTCAGGAAGTGCACATTCTAGGAAACAAGACATATTAATGTAGACTTCTCTTATTTGATTTAAATTTAGTTTCAGGACTTTGCTTTTGGGCTAGAAATTATATGGGATTAGAAATCAAGAAAATTTTCCACCTTTACTCAGTGAGTTATTATTATAGAACTCTTTTTCTTCTTTGAATTCTTCCACATTAAAGCAATAGGCTTCCTACAAAAGGTGGGCTTAAAAGATAGGAGGAATTTATCAAACTAAATTGGAGGCCTTCAAGCTTGAGGAACCAGCAAGCACTTTCAGTTCTCTACAGGGATATGTGGGATGTTGCCTGTGAATTGTTCAGTGAGGAAAGAATATAGGTGGTCGGGGCTGGCTGTGGCATAGTGGGTTAAGCCACAGCCTACAGTGCTAGCATCCCTTATCGGTACTGGTTCAAGTCCCAGCTGCCCCACTTCCAATCCAGATCCCTACAAACGTGCCTGGGAAAACAGTGGAAGCTGACCCAGGTCCCTGGGCCTCTGCTACTCATGTAGGAAACCCCCAGATGAAGCTCCTGGCTTCTGGTTTCAGTCTGGCCCAGCCCTGGCTGTTGTAGCCATTTGGGGAGGGAACCAGCAGATGAAAGACCGCCCCCACCAACTGCACCTTTCAAATAAATAAGTAAATCTTAAAAAAAAAAAAAAAAGGTAACCAGAGCACTTCTAAAGCAATACTTAGATAGGCCTGAAGCTAGAGGAAATTTATTATATTTGTTTAAGAATAGGACATACCTTTTATGGTTCCTAGCTTTTCTGTATCAACAATTAATAGCCAGTGGCACCAAAGGTGATGAGCAAAATTCTCAGCAACAGCCCGGCAGGCCCAGGCAGAGTATGTGGTTAGGGAAACTAACAACTTCCTTTGTCCCTTGTTAGCAGTACTCAATCATGAGTCTTGCATGCCCCTACTCTTGGCTTTATTGCCTGTGGATCCCTGACAGATTGTTACGGGTAATTGAGATATTAGCTGAGAGGCCCTGACATAGTCCCAGTGAGCACACTTCACACTACCGTGCCTTCTGGGAGTTGGGTGTATGGTGCAAAGGCATATGACCTAATCAAGAAGGAGTAGGTGAGATTTAGCATGTCTCTTAAAAAGATTACTGATCCCAGTGCATTTAATTTCTTCTCCTTCTTGCAGAGAGTGTTGACAGTAGTAAAATGATAGAACATAAGACCTAAAGATCTTTTGTGGCTTTGAGTTTTAAGTTTCTCAAGAATATAAATGTACCAATTCCAGTAGAAGTTCTCTTGGTTGCTATTTTTAAATTCCCTCTTTGCTTATAAACTGGAAAAGAAAATTATTAAGAAGTGACTTTTTAAAATACTTTTAGAAACCCTTCTTTTTTTTTTTTTTTTTTTTTTTTTTGACAGGCAGAGTGGATAGTGAGAGAGAGAGACAGAAAGAAAGGTCTTCCTTTTGCCGTTGGTTCACCCTCCAATGGCCGCCATGGCTGGCGTGCTGCAGCCGGAACACCGCACTGATCCGAAGGCAGGAGCCAGGTGCTTCTCCTGGTCTCCCATGGGGTGCAGGGCCCAAGCACTTGTGCCATCCTCCACTGCACTCCCTGGCCACAGCAGAGAGCTGGCCTGGAAGAGGGGCAACCGGGACAGAATCCAGCGCCCCAACTGGGACTAGAACCCGGTGTGCCAGCGCTGCTAGGTGGAGGATTAGCCTATTAAGCCGCTGTGCCAGCAAAACCCTTCTTTCACCAATCCTTCATCTACCAGGAGGATAAGGGGATTTCCTTCTTTCCAAGGTTCCACTCGCTAACTAGCTCACCAGCAGATCCTGTAGCCCTGTTGACTACAGCCTGGTGATTAGAATACAATGAGGGTAGTATTTCCAGGAGAATTGCTAGAAAAGAGACTGATTACCTTCACATTTGTAACCTATAAATAATTGAGTTGGGTGGTATGTGATGGATCATGGAATTTACAAGCAAAATGAAAAGAGATATAGACACAAAGTTCATTTGAGGCCCAGTCTCTGCTTATTGTCTTTTTTCAAGGCTTGAGACTATTCACTGAGTCTTTATGAATGACAGTTATTCTGGGTTTTAAATGATGTTTGCTTATTTTCAGATTGATTTTGTAGCCCATGATGATATCCCTTATTCTTCTGCTGGGAGTGATGATGTTTATAAGCACATCAAGGAGGCAGGTGAGTAAAATGATGTTATTCTCACTTTTTTAAAGAAAGATTTATTTATTTATTTTAAAAATCAGAGTTACAGAGAGAGAGAGACAGAGAGAGATCTTCCATCCACAGATTCATTCCCCAGATGACTGCAATGACTGGCACTGGGCCAGGCTGAAGCCAGGAGCTTCATCCAGGTCTCCTACATGGGTGGCAGGGGCCCAAACACTTGGATCATAATCTACTGTTTTTCCTAGGCCATCAGCAGGGAGCAGGATTAGAAGTAGAACAGCCAGGACTCGAACCGGCATCCATATGTGATGCTGGTGTCATGGGTAGCGGCTCCACTCACTATACCCAATGCTCGCTCTGCATTCTCATTTTTATGAAGTCTCAGAGGCAGCTACAGAGATTCAACCATATTGTTGCACTTTAGAAGAAAATACGCATACTGAGAAATTCAGCATCCTCTTTCAGGTCATACTTTGTATTAAAGGTAAAGATGAGGCTGGCGCCACGGCTCACTAGGCTAATCCTCCGCCTTGCGGTGCCGGCACACCAGGTTCTAGTCCCGGTCGGGATGCCAGATTCTGTCCCGGTTGCCCCTCTTCCAGGCCAGCTCTCTGCTGTGGCCAGGGAGTGCAGTGGAGGATGGCCCAAGTGCTTGGGCCCTGCACCCCATGGGAGACCAGGATAAGTACCTGGCTCCTGCCATCAGATCAGCACGGTGTGCCGGCCGCGGCGGCCATTGGAGGGTGAACCAACGGCAAAAGGAAGACCTTTCTCTCTGTCTCTCTCTCTCACTGTCCACTCTGCCTTTCAAAAAAAAAAAAAAAAAAAAAGTAAAGATGAGCATAGCACTGACACCCATCAATTCTTGGTTTAAATATCTAGTTTTAATATCTCTCTTAATTTCAGAAAACCCTCCCTACTCCCATGTTTTCATGTTTTTCTCATTATTAGGGCTGTGTACCTCCATTCTTCCCTTAGCCTTTGATACAAGCTTCCTTCTATAATGTTAACATCTCCATACTTCACTTAGTAATAGCAAGTAAGTTGTACTTCTTTTTTTTTTTTTTTTTTTTTAAGACTTATTTATCTATTCAAAAGGCAGAATTGCAGAGGCAGAGAGAGAGAGAGGTCTTCCATCTACTGGTTCACTCCCCAAGTGGCCACAACAGCCGGTGCTGGGCCAATCCAAAGCCAGGAGCCTGGAGCTTCTTCCAGGTCTTCCCTGTGGGTGCAGGGGCGCAAGCACTTGGGCCATCTTCCACTGCTTTCCCAGGCTATAACGGGGAGCTGGTTCAGAAGTAGAGCAGCTCGGATTCGAACCAGTGCCCATATGGGATGCTGGCACTACAGGCAGTGGTTTTACCTGCTAAGACACAGCATTGGCCCCAAGTTCTACTTCTTGAGGGAAGGAATGTTGCTTCCAGTTTCCATCTACTTCCTGAGCATACCAGGATATCACAGTGTTTGTTTGTGTTCTTGAGTTAGGCATGTTTGCTCCAACACAGAGGACTGAAGGTATCTCCACATCAGACATCATCACTCGAATTGTCCGTGACTATGATGTGTATGCAAGACGGAACCTACAGAGAGGCTACACAGCAAAGGAACTCAACGTCAGCTTTATCAATGTAAGTCCTGCCCTCACCTCAGAGTTCCCTGATTCCACGGGACACATGTTGTCTCCCACTCCTTCTGAGATGAACTTGCCTTTCAGTCTGTTATAGTTATCACTCCCAGAAGCTAATGAATGCCTCTTTGCAAGCAGCACTAAGCTTAGCTCTTTATGAAGAATAAAGCAGAGGGAGTTTCTGCCCTTATGGTCTAGTATCAACATATTGGTATAAGGACACACAGCCAATTAAATAAATGAGAATGTATTGCTTCTATAGTAGGGTATTTATATCAGAGCATTCTAAACAATGGTTCTTTACTTCTTTCCTTTTTTGACTGAACGATCTTTTGAGGATCTGATGAAACCTATGGATTCTCCCCCCCTGTGTGCAAAGTGACACAACATTTTGCTTGTAATTTCCCCATGTAGACCCAAGTTTTGAGATTTTATTTTTGAGAGCTTAAGTTTATTGTAGCTTAATATTACCCTTTAGAAATTCCATATATTGCCGGCGCCGCGGTTCAATAGGCTGATCCTCTACCTAGCGGCGCCGGCACACCGGGTTCTAGTCCCGGTCGGGGCGCCGGATTCTGTCCCGGTTGCCCCTCTTCCAGGCCAGCTCTCTGCTGTGGCCAGGGAGTGCAGTGGAGGATGGCCCAAGTGCTTGGGCCCTACACCCCAAGGGAGACCAGGAGAAGCACCTGGCTCCTGCCTTCGGATCAGCGCGGTGCACCGGCCGTGGCGGCCATTGGAGGGTGAACCAATGGCAAAAGGAAGACCTTTCTCTCTCTCTCTCTCTCTCTCTCACTATCCACTCTGCCTGTACAAAAAAAAAAAAAAAAGAAATTCCATATATTTTATATGTAACTTTTACCTCAGTAAAGTTTATTTAAAAAGAAGAAAGCTGTTAACCATATCTTCTGTATAATTATGCTATGAGAGTAGGTGAAATAATTTCATTTGAATATGGTATATCTATGCAGATAAATCCTAGCTGTTGTTAATTCACCTCCTGCAGAATCATTATACGTTTTTCCATAAGAATCAGGTTTTTAAAAATTCTAAATATATTCCCTTTACTCTTTATGGTCTGGAAATTATGAAAATACTTTTCATTTGACTAGACGTTCCCCCTGCCCCCATACCATCTCCACTTATCTTTAGGAAACTTGATAGGATTGAAGAATATCATCTTTATTTTGCAAATGAGCAGAACTCCAAATACTAAAATATAAAACATACAACTCATCTAAAATCATAGAATAAGGCATTTGATATAAGGGGAAAATCCAGAACATTAAGTAAATTGAGTACTTCCACTTTCAGTCTGTTATAATTGGCTTATTCTTGACGTATTGCACAGTGATCTTGTTGCTCTCTATGTATCTCCTTATAGAATGAGGTTTGATTCAAGTCAGATGTGTTTAGATTCCACATTTATGTTTCATTTTTAAAAAGTCTGACATCATTTGCTATTGACCTATCTATTACTGGACCTACCCTGTAGATTTAATTTGGTACCAAGCATACACAATATTAAAATTATCATACTTTTGTATAATATCACTGAACAGAGCATATCTTATCTATTGTGCTAAAGAAGTATGGAGTAGACTAAAGCAAAGCAAAATTCTAAAGACTAAAAAAAGTGTCAATAGAATGTTGAGCCATTTTTTTCTCTCTCCTTTGGAGAAAAGGTTATTTCTCAAAACAGTATTTCTTTACCTAGGAGAAGAAATACCACTTGCAGGAGCGGGTTGATAAAGTAAAGAAGAAGGTGAAAGACGTGGAAGAAAAGTCAAAAGAATTTGTTCAGAAGGTGGAGGAAAAAAGCATTGACCTCATTCAAAAATGGGAGGAAAAGTCCCGAGAATTCATTGGAAGTTTCTTGGAAATGTTTGGTCCAGAAGGAGCACTGGTATGTTCTTTCCCACTAGACAGCTTATGGAATTTCAGGATAATCTGGAAAACTTCAGTGCTGTGGGAGGAATTATAAAATCCTTGAGCAGAAAGGGACATTGACATTAAGAAGTTGTCTAATCAATTCCCCTTATGTGGGCAGAGCTAAGTTTCAACTCTTCCCCAAGAAGTTCTTTAAAATCTTTTCAGAAGGTTACACATTATCCTAAATAATTTTTGCCAGCTCCCCATCAACCTGGAAATCTGATGACAAGATAAGTAGCCTTGCCTAGTTTACTTCTACATTATATTTTTAGATAGAACGGAAAGAATAAAGAACAGGAAAAAGAAAGCTGTTCCACTACAAAGAGCTACTGCAGAATCCCTAGGAAAGGTGGGAATTGTAATCTTGAAGAGTGGCAAAGTCTTTTCAAGCCAAATTTAAAAAATTCAGCAAGTGGACCCTCAATTAGATGTCAGGAAGGATCTGACTGCGAGGGTGTTTGGTTACTAAAATAGTTTGCTTAGGAAGATGTGGAGTTTTCAGAGAGCTCTACAAGGGGGTTCTGTAGCCTTTGTCTCAGTTAGTTCTTTTGTGTTTGACTGGAATTTGGACCACAAACTAAGTAGCCTTCTGAAAATTCCTTTGACTTAGAAGTCAAGGATTTGGTGACTATGGATAAGCAGTTGGAGAAAATCATGAGTAAATGGTATATGTAGACCACTTCCTAAAGGAAATTGCATAGAATTATAGCTGTGCCCCTCCTCTGGCTTATTTGATCACTTTTAACATTGCAGAGAGCACTCATGATAATCTAAAGTCTCAGATACTGCAGTGGTGGTTTGGAATATCCATAGGTTTCTTCTAACTCTTCCTTTTGGTCTCCCCAGAAACATATGCTGAAAGAGGGAAAAGGCCGGATGCTGCAGGCCATCAGCCCAAAGCAGAGTCCCAGCAGCAGCCCTACTCGTGAACGCTCCCCCTCCCCCTCTTTCCGATGGCCCTTCTCTGGGAAGACTTCCCCAACTTCCTCCCCAGCAACTCTCTCCAGGCACAAGGCTGCAGCCTGTGATATCAGTGAGGATGAAGAAGACTAAGCTTTCATTCCTCCTTTCCTCTCCTCTCCCTCTGTTCCATCACCTTCAGAAGCTCTCTGTTGAATTCCACATTGTGATACCAACACTAAACCCAAGGACAGCTACAAAGGAAAGACAGTTGGGGCAAGAGGACCTAGGAATGGGGGAACCAAATCAGCCTGTCCTCCAAGAGGCATCAGTCACCCACACCAAGAAGGAGGCTGTCTGTACCTTAGAAGCCTGTTCTGCATCCATACACCCTCCCTAAGGACTTTGCTTTACTCTTTATGTTCATGTGATCTTGACAGGGAAATTGTCATTTTTATTAATTTTTTAAAAATTAGTCTTTCAAATATAGTAAGTAGAACTAATTTTTTGCCCCTGACGAGTGGGCAGAAGAAGGAAGTGGTACAATACCCAGAGGCCTTTTCTTCCTGATACACTGTAGTGTTTGCCTTCTGAAGCAAAGTGGCTTGCTAAGCCTTTCAAACAATGAGCCATGCTAATGAGTGATTTGGGGGAGAGGTGGGGAAAATAACATAACTTTGGTCTCCTTAAAGCAACAACAAGAGCAACAACTAAAAACTGAATTATAGTCACAAATCCCTGAATGTAAGCTGGCACATGTGTCAGCGTGACCATAGGAAGAAGGACATCAGAGCCTAACCTCTCTTACTCCCTGAGGAGTTTCTTATTGGACCCAATGGGGTCCATGAAGACACTGATGGGGATGGAACCAGACCACATGACATCAACTGCAGTTTTTTTTGCTGTGTTCATCTTCTCAGAAAATTCTGTTGCCCAGTTATTTGGGAGCTCTTTCCTGTAGTCTACCTTTAAACGAAGGGACACTTTAAGGGTTACTGTGATTGAGGAGGGAAGCGGGACAATACTCAAATCCATATGAAGTTAATGTAGATTCATTTCCTACTGGAAGTAAGTCCCTGCCCTTGCTGCTCTTAAAGATATTGCCACCTTTTTGCAGAGGATACTTTGTAAATGTCTGTAGTTCGGACTCAACTAGATCTATTAACTTGTGTTGTTCACAGCCATATTGATATTTAGGGGGATTTACGCAGAACATAAAGGCAAAAGCGAAAAGAAGCATCGTCCCTTCAACAGCCTTATCCTGACCTGTACCCTCTTAGGAATATTCTTAACTAGAACCATGCTCCATGGAGTCTGTCTTTGCCTCTATGAGCTGCAACTGGCAAGGCCTTCCGTCCAGTGCTCTTCCAGCAAGCCACAAAGGATGGGTTCACATTGCAAGAGTATAGTAGGTGCACTCCCTCTGTCTCCCCTGTGCCTGTTGGTTATGGTCCTACCTTCCCTGTTGCCCAAGGGGAGGATTCAGCACTTGAATTCCAAATCGAAGAATGCTGATGCTTAACACTTGATGTTGAGCGTGGTCTAATTTTTAAGTCCCCAGCATCCTATCTCCTCGACTACATGACTAGTACATCATCATCATCTATCAGTAATCCTATAGCTGGATTAAGGGGACAGTTGCTTAGACCCAGGCCCCCACCCCCTTCCATTCATAAAGACCCCTTGTGGGGGTAGAGTTTTGGTGTTTTCAGCAAAGAAAGCCATATTTTTATTGCCCCTCTGCTAGAACTGTGAGCATCTCATGCCCCCTCCCTGAACATCTCATATCCCTCCCCTGAACTCTGGTAAAAGCTGCTGTTCTGCCTGAGCACCAGAGGCTGCAGTCACTGCCTGCACAGCAGGGCTACTCAGGTCCTTCAACTCAGATGACCCAGGGAGGCAGAGGAAAGGAACCAAGAGTGCGGAACCTCTTGTCCTGATGGCCCACGAAAATGCCATTTCTTACTCTTCTCGGGAATGCTATTTTTACTGTCAGATTTGGAATCCTTTCTTTGAAACATTTGAAGTTAATGTTCCCCATACCGTGCAGCTTCATATGATCTTATATTGAGCTTTTCTGCTTCAGTCTTCCCTCTTTGGGAATACTGCCTGCTCCTTTCTAATTTATTCTCTGCAGTATAAAAAGGTAATAAAGTTATTGCTGAAACTCACCTACTGTTCTCTCAAAGAGGACATGTTGCCCAAGTGTGTTTGGATGGAAAGGGAGCTGCCTAGAACGTGTATGTAATCCCTGTAATCATGTGGTGTGTAATCCATGTAATCACTCCTTTTGAGTGCACTGCCTGGATCCCAAAGCTTTGCACCCTCCTCCTCCACTAGTGGGTGCACTCGGCATGCCCTCCACTTGGACTAGGACTTCTATGCTGACCCGGTCTATGAGACCTCTAGGGCCAGCTGATGCCCATGTTCTTGAAAGACTCCCTAGCCCCCTTTGGTGAGCCCTTACTGCCCTAGTCTCCAACACTGGTATATTTTTGGATAATTTTGACTGAAAGCAAAATCTTTTATAGTGTGGTAGGTTAGCTACTTCGGGGTAAATGTGATCCCAAGAGCTGGACAGTGGTGGATGGATGGAGGAAGCTTTTGGAATGATGCATTGTTTGATCATTTGTGCCTAATTAAATGAAGTTAGAGGTCTGTACACCATGAGTGTGCCTGTGGTCTGTAATTCTCCAAATATTAATGTTTGTGGTTGTGGAGCTGTTTCCCCGAATCCTTGACAAGAGAGCGGTTAGCAGAGATGAGAGAGCCTTGGAAGTTTCTTGGCCTCACAGCCTCTGTCTTGGAGATTGAAGGAGGCTGAAGACAGAAGCCCTGAAGCTGATGCTGGAGAGGTACCACTTCAGCAGTTACCTTGAGGTGGGCTAAGAAGGAAGTTTTCCCTTTTTATATACAGCAGGCTCAAGGACACTGAGAATAGAAGTGAAAACTTCGGAGGAATAGAAATGGATCCTTTGTACTACTGCAGCTGCTTCTGATAGCTGGAGCCAGAGACTTATTTTGCAGAAGATTGGTGAAAAATCCTTAAGAAGAGAAGAAATGTGAGAGAGGTTGAGAAAACTTTTGACTCTTTATGATCACTAATAACTTCATGGGCAGCACCTGAGCTACACTTGTTTTGGTTGTAGACACATAGCTTCTCAGTCAGGCTCTAGACACTGCTTCTACAGTGGTTCTTTCTAGGACTCTGTTGCTGTTTCTGGATTAGACCTGTGAGCAGTTTATTTTCTGGAGGTCATTGCCTTTTTATCCTGTTCCACATCCCTTGTCTAAAAGTCTTTCCAAATCAGTTATATTATGCTGCTTTTAAAAAATTCCCTAAAAGCCACCGTTCTGGGATTTTATGTCATCATACATTCACCAGAAGATGAGCCAATGTATAGGTAGACAAAGGCACCCTTGACAATGTTTTTAAATAGTGGTATTTTTTTAAGCTCACCAATATAAGTATTTTTAAAGGTTATATTTTTCAAAGTCATAACATTGATTATTATTGTGTTCTTGCCTAGACTAGATTGTCATGGGGCAAAAAATGATTCCTAGTTTCTATTTTTCCAAATAAATAAGTAGAACATGTTCTTGGGATAATACTACTAAATATTCATTTTCTTAGAAAGAAGCAAAATTTTCTGTCTGCCAAAGTTTTATGTTAGTACATGGATTATGGTAGAAGACAAGAGTCCCAGGTTGAACATTAGGATGACTCATGTTGTGTGCCTTTAGGTATGAAGTGAGCCTTTACCCTTCTTAGGGAGGCATTGTTTTGAACACAGAAACTTGATTGGTTGGCTGTTTTGTAGTAAGGATCCTGAAAAGAAAAAAGAGTCTTGGAGAGAACTGCTGGCCTTGGCATGACCCCAACACCAATGTGAGTCCACAAGGAGTTTTCCTCATCTGGGGTTCAGTGTATCATTTTCCTGTCTGAGTGTTATCCATTTGTTCAGTTATTTTGGCTTTTGCCATTTAGCCAAATAAAGGCAATGTGGGTTTACCAAATGTTTTATTTCCTGTGTTTTTGACTTGGTATACATGTGTATGATATACTTTATATATTGGAGCTTTTACTTATGCTCTCAATTCTTTGCTTTTGCACGCTAATTTCTTTCTTCAAAAATGAAACTTCATGATCATCTTATTAAGTGATTCTGTTTGCAGTTTGGCATAGAAGACTCAAAAAACCTTTGACCCACAAAGGAAAACTCCGGACCTCCCAGGCTTGTTGTCATTCTTACCCTAGTGACACATCTGTTAAAGGAAAGAACACCTTCTGTCCAATCTCTAGAAGCCTGGCTTCTTTAAAACTTTGAACTGCTCCTGCTTTGCCTAGTCAAGCACTACTGCTATTTGTATACCAGACACAGTACCAAGTACTCCTCCCTTTCATCTGCTTTGGGAAAGCTGAGCGACTTTTAAGTAAGCTTAAGGGCTAATAGTGGCACCCACAGAGGCAATGTACTCAGTTACAGAATTTTAGACTTCATTCTATTTATTTATTATAAAACCTAAAAAGTATGTCCCCTGGGCAATATTCAAACATTTTCATAGTATTGCATAATATACCTTCATCTCCGTAGTTAAATATATGACCTGCCACCTTGTTTAGGCAACAGGAATCCTTCCCTATTTGATCAAAGTTGAGGGGCAGTGAAGAAATCGTGTGTTCCTCTAATGAGTACAGTGTCTTTTCCATTATTCAGGTCATCTCCCTCAGGCTTTGAGGTTTGAGTCCAGGTCTGGAGAAGAGAAAGCTTCATACCCAACCTTGTGGTCTTTCCTTCGGTAGTACATTCGTGTCAAGACGGTTATCAGAAAACTCTCTAGTATGAGGAGGTGGCAATTCATCACTGCAGTGTGGGATGAAATATAATGCAGGTTATACTAAGGGGTAGTATCCCACCAGCAGCCCCACCATATGAGTCAAACAATACTTTCTTCAATTTATCACTAAACCAGGACCTAGAGGTACTAAATTGTCATAAGTAACAGAGCAAAGTAATGGTAGAGCCAGAACCGGAACTTGGCTCTCTTACTTGATGTCCTAAAGCGGGCATGCAAACCCATTTCTTGTGTGTGTTTTATCAGCATGACCTTCTGCTTTCTAACTATACCCATTCTTCCAGGAGCTGAGATTGGACCTAGGTTGGCCATCACGGCTGGCTTCAGGCTGAGAAGTTGCAGTTCTCTGTGTGATCAGAGGCCATCTTCTCCTTAAAGTCTCTGCAGGGATTTCTTGGAGATCCCTTAACATTCCATGCAGAATCAGGCTGACCTGACCTCTTTTCTAAGGCCCCCTTTCCTGATGCTCTCACTTTTTGTCCTCCTCACAATGGGATAGGTGCCTTTATGTGCTCACCTTGAGATCTGGTCTTTGAGGAATAGGGAGGTGAACAAGCAATCTGCCCACCATTGGCCAAGACTGAGAAAATGGAAGGCTGAAGGGCACTCAGGATAAGAAGTGTCTGTGGAACAAAAAAGAGAGGTGGGTTGGGAGCTGCCATCCATGGTACTGAGGCCAGCTAGCCCACTGCTGGGCCTTCTTTCACTGCAGATTTGGCCTCCATTATGTGTGCAGTTAGTTAAAAATTTTGGTGTTTTAATCTTTAGGCAAATTATAATCTTCTACCTACACAATATTTTATTGAGGCTTTTTATTTCCATCTCTTAGCCATGGCTACTAATAAGCAGTTAATAGATGAGAAAGGTAAATGATGACAGAAGAATAATTCAGTCTAGTTCAAGTACCCAAGAGATCCTTGCTCCTAGGATGATGGACAGTTAGCCATTAAAATGACCTATGGCCTTTGAGGAGCAGGCATTTAGTCTAGTGCTTCAGATGCCCGTGTCCCACATTGGAGTGCCTGGGTTGAGACCCAGCTCTGGTACCTGACTCCAACTTCCTGCTGATGAGACCCAGGGAGGCAATGATGATGGCTCAAGTAATTGGGTTCCTGGATTGATTTCCTAGTACCTGGCTTAATTTCTGGTCCAGCCCTAGGCCATTGAAGGCATGGGGGTGAATCAGTGGGTGGAAACTCATACTCTCTCTTTTCCCCTTCTGATTCCCCCTCTCTCTCTTCCTCCATCTCTCTTCCCCTTTTTGCCTCTCTCCATCTCTTTACCTCTGTCCCTCCCTCCCAAATAAATAAATATTTTTTTCTAAAGACGCCATTTGAAAACTCATGCCTGGGGCTATAGGAGGAAGGAGCAATGGTGAATGAGTGTTTAATAGGTACAGAATGTCAGTTGGGGAACTTGAAAAAATTCCAGAGATGGGTGGTGGTGATGTTTGCACAGTAATGTGAATGTTCACTTAAAGAATCATGGAGATGGTAAATTTTATGTTGTGTGAATTTCACCACAATGAAAGAAGTTGAAGACTAGGACAAAGATGGAGAGCACCACAAAATGACAATGAAGGAGACGAAAGACAGAGCAGGAGGAAAGTATATGGAGATGTGCGTAGAAATTCACATGTGCTCAGATCTAATGAGAATGTATGCAAAACCTCTCTGATTGTAAAGCACTCATTATGTCTGGGGAGTAAACGGGCCCAGCAATGAGACAGAAAGAACAGAGAAGGAAAAATGGTTTTGGAGTCATTGCATTTGGAAGCTAAGTCGTCTTTGGGTACAGAGAACACAAAGTGTATACGGTGACCAAGTGTGCCTGGGGGAGAATTTCCAGAAGTGTGAAGGTGAAGGGACAGTGACCTGAAGAAGGAATGTTAGTTTGGAAGTTAGCCCTGGGTTTAAATTCTAGCCCCATCCCTTTTGTGCCACTGAGCAAGCCTTATAACCTCTCTGGATCTCAGTAGAATCTTTGTAGAACTAGATCTTTGTAGAATTGGAATAGTAATGATTCCTGAGAGTATTGTGAAAATTTGTGTTATATAAAAATTCCTAGCACATGGTGCAGGTAGAGAATAGCAGTTGTGATGTGCTGCTGCTGCTGCTAGTCTTAATGGATTATAGGACTTTGGGAAGTAATAGATAGCTTGATAATATACATAATAGGTTGAATTATGTCCCCCCAAAAGACATGCCAAAGTTCTGACCCCCCATTACCTCAGAATGTGACCTTATCTAGAAACAGGGTCATTGCAAAGATTATAGTGGGAGGGCCTTTAATCCAACATGACTGATACAAGAATAGGAGAGGAGGAGCTGGCCTTGTGGCATAGTTGGTAAAGCTGCCACCTGCAACACTGGCATCCCATATGGGCTCCAGTTTATGTCCCAGCTGCTCCACTTCCAATCCAGCTCCCTGCTAATGGCCTGAGAAAAGCAGCTGAAGGTGGCCCAAGTGTTTGGGCCCCAGCCACCCACATGGGAGACTCAGATGGAACTCCTGGTTCCTGGCTTTGACCTGGCCTAGCCCAGACCATTGCAGCCATCTGGGAAGTGAACCAGTGAATTGAAGATTTTCTCTCCCTCCCTCCCTCCTTCCCTCCCTCCCTCTCTCTCTCTCCCTCCTTCTCTAACTCTGACTTTCAAATGAATAAAGAAATAAATCTTAAATAAAAAGAGACTGAGATACAGACACATGTAAAGAGAAGGCCATGTGGCAATGAAAGCAGACACTGGAGTGATGCAGCTGTGACCAAGAATTGCTGGCCACACCAGACACTAGAAAGAGGCACGCAGCCCTGCTAACTCCTTGATTTTGGACTTCCGCCTCCAAAACGGTGAGACCATAAATTAGTGTTGTGAGCCACCCAGTTGGCAGTGTTTTGTTATGGCAGTCCTGGGAAACTGTTACAGCCAGAAAGGCAAAAGGTTGGAAGGGTGAGAACCATTTTCTAAATCTCATGGGAAACCCAGGCTTAAGAGACAGATTCCCAGATTTCATTTTAGCCTTTATTAGTCTCACCTAATCCCAATCATTTGTAGCTTTATTATTAAACCACCTTTCTCTCCCAGAGTGTACTTACCTGGAACAGAGCAAATTTGGCTCCCATGTTCTGCTCACGCAAGTGCAGCCTGGCCTGACGGAAAATGATGCCCAGGGCCCAGAGAGCCAACAGGGTGGACACACCGAGGAAAGTGTTGATCCATAGTGCTGTGCTCCTCTCGGAAATCTGGTGAGAGACCAGAAACTAGCAGAGAGGAAGGCAAGCCCTTTTCTCCTCCTTTAATTTCCCTCCTGCCATGGTGCAAAAGTCGATTTTTAAAAAAAGCCCCAAAGCCTTGGCCTGTACCAGACCTGTCTCTCCTCATCAGAGTCCCTGAGCCTCTACCTTTCCATGACCACCCTGCCCCTGGGGTCTTGTATCCGGACTGTAGGCTCGGACTACTCCTCCTCCTGGATCCCAGAGGTACTAAATGTGTCTTTGACGTTGCTGCCCCTTCCTCCTGGCTTACGTCTGCTGCATCATAGATGCCATCAGGGATGAGAAACAGGCCCACGAGGCCCAGCGAGATCTTGAAGAACGCATATTGGAATGGGCCCAACATCAGCAGCTTAAGCTTCTTCCTAAGGGAAGAAGAGGATTAGAAACATGGACCCACAAAACACCCACCCCCAAAGACCCCCTCCCCTCCAGCCTCCTCTCCGGACTCCTGGGCTGAGGCTTGGCCACCAACAGAACACCAAAATGATTAAATGGATAGGGACACAGAAAAAAGCTAGGATGTTAGCATTGGGAACGCTCTGTGCCTTCCACCCACCTCCACACCTGAATGCTGCCTTTTGAGCAAGAGTTGCCAGGGTGCCCACCTCAACCTCATTAACCAAAATGGAAAGTAAATGGCCCAAAGGTCAGTTTCCTCTGTGTGGCTAAAGGGACTGTGAGCTTGAGAGATGGGAACTTAGAGGAGTTCCCCTTCCTCTGCTCCCTGCTGCATGGGGTTGGGTGCCCCTGTGTAGGTCCTGACCGCAGGCTACACACCCTTTCAACCCTTTCATCATTGGCTTTGTCCTGTTCAAAGCCAAGTCCAAGAGCCTTGAAGCAGGGCCTGCCAGCCATAAGAGGCTCACCTGTTCCTCTTTCCCTACCTGGTGAGCACGAACCGGGGGCAGCAGGGGCAGCAGCAGCAGCAGGGGCCTGTGTGGATCATCATCGGTGTGTCCTTCAATGCCCGCAGTACTGCCTCCTTCCCGCCAAAGCCTTCCACCATGACCATCATCAGTAGGTAAAAGCACAGAGAATAAAACCTGGGGAAGAAGTGGGACTGTGGGTGTGAGGGGGCGTGTCTGCCACCACAAGGCTGTAGGGAAAGGTGATAGGGGCTGGGCATTCTGTTTGTGTGACTCAAGAGGAGTGAAAGAGAGGACATGACCCAGAGTGCAGGGCAGAGGGGAGTTGGGGGCTGTTGGAACAAAGAGGTGCCTGAGGGATGTGTCAATGGCATTGCCTGAACAGGAGCCCTGGCGTAGCATGATTGGAGAAATGCTAGATTCATCATCACCTGGGACTAAAGACACGGACTTTGGCGTCCTGGTGAGTGGGGAATGAAGGGGACCCCTGAGAAATGCCCAGCCCTGAGTCGGGGGAGAGGCGGGACACTCACGAGGTTGTTACCAGTTCCACAAGCATGAGGGAACGAGGGATCCAGAGACCAAAGCAGCAGATTATAGACACCACCTGCTTGCAGAGAAACAAGAGACAGATTACGACAGACCTTTTGTGGCAAAGGCCCCAGGAAGCAAAACCTGTCCACCTGAGGCACCATTCTTCAACAGTTGCCAACTGGAAAAATCACTAATTATATCACGCAAACCAAGGACTTAACATGCTATGGCAGTGCAATAAAAAAGGCCCAGGAAAAAAAATTCTACACTGAAAACCCAGTGCCCGCTGCCCAGGAAGGGGATTTGCTCTTAACAACAGAGACACTGCACCTTGGGGGAGGTGAGTGGGGCCACCGGTGGACTGAGCAGCTTCTCTAGCTGTCTCTGCAGCCTTCCAGGCTAGGGTCCTGATTCCCAGTCCCATCAGATTATAAACCCTGACGTGGTAGTGACATGTGCTGTTGAGTTTAGAGGACTTCTCAACATGGTCCCTGCCTCTTCTCCAGTCCCTCCTGGAGGGCAGCTCCAGGCTCTCACCGTGGGGGCAGAGCTCATCCAGAGCAGAGTCTTCCTCTTGATGGGACAGCTTGTGTTCTTGTGCAAGTAGACAGCATTCTCCAGGAAGATGGCGATCGAGCCCAGGGCAAGCAAGGTCAGGATGCAGCTGAGGGTAATCTCCACAGGGCCCAAGGCTAGAGAGAGGAGCAGGAGGCAGCCTCCAGTGAGCTGAGGACCAGAGCTGAAGGGGAAGGTGCAGCCTTCCTCACCAGGGTCTAAACTGCCTTGTCTAGAATTAGCTTCCGGTTTAGGTTCCCATCTGTGTAGAAGAATGACTGGTTTGTGGTTTTGTTTTGTTTTGTTAAAGATTTATTTGTTTGAAGGAATTACAGAGAAAGAGGTAGAGACAGAGATCTTCCATCTGCTGGTTCGCTGCTCAAATGGCTGCAATGGCTGGAGCTGAGCCAGGCCAGGAGCCAGGAGGCAGGAGGCAGGAGCTTGATCCGGGTCTGCCACGTGGGTGGCAGGTCCCCAAATACTTGGGCCATCATCCACTGCTTTTCCCAGGCCGTTAACGGAACTGGATCAGAAGTGGAGCAGCCATGCCAGGACACGAACTGGCACCCATATGATATGCCAGCATCACAGGTGGCTGCTTTACTGGCTATGCCACAGTGCTGGCCCCAGAATGACTGTTTTTTATACTTGAAAGTATCTAACATGTGGCCAGGAAGTAGTCACCCTGCTACATGGATGGGAGCCCAGATCAGATAATCCTAGGTATGATAAGATCTTCTTGGACCAGGGTACAGACACCAAACAAGGTTTATACAGTTAGTGAGACTGCGAATTAAGAGGCCCAGCAGGGTTTATTCACTTTTCTGCCTCTGGTGCCAGATGCCACCCTCGCAGACCTGGGCAACTGTGATTGTAGCAGCGTGTAATTAATGGTATACCCTAGTGCTGCTTGCATTTGTTTTCACCAAAGTGACACCATGAATAAAGCTAGGACATTAATAAAAAAGAAATGGATCCAAATAAAGACTCCAAGGACGTCTGGCCCATGGTGGCCTCATACTTTGTCTTAGTGCCTCCCAAACTTCAGCTGTTAGAATCCTCTGGGGAAGCTGCTAAAAATCAGTTGTGCAGCCCCTCCTCTCAGACACACCGCCTCAGTCGATCTGGGGTGGGCCCAGTCAGCTACATGGTTAACAAGTTCACCTGGTAACAGCCAGAGGTTAACAAACAGAGAATCTGATCTGGCCTCACCAGTGCTAACGGAAAAAATTAATGTAGTCATCATACGTGCTTGTACACATGTGACTCACTAAGGCAACAATTCCTCTTAAACAGAGTTCTGTGTGCTTAGTGACTCAGTCCCTGCGCTCCTCTGTCTCCGTCTCTGCACCCCTTTGCGCCTCCTGACTGGTCAGACAGGCGCAGCAAGTGGGGAAGACTGTCAGGGGGCAGTCAGCCGTCCTGGTGCCCTGGGGAGTGAAGCAGGAGGAGACCCTGGAGCAAGAGGGCAGCCCAGACACGACCGCTGAAGCTAAAGCACGGGGGAAGGAGACTGACTGCTCACCTGGTCTGTCATCCCTGGCAGCGCCACAAGAGGCAGCCAGGATGAACACGCATTTGTTAAAAAAAAAAAAAAAAGAAGAAGAAGAAGAAGAAAAAAAAAAAGCCAGCACATTGATCCCGGCTGCTCTTATTTCAGGGCACACTTCTCCTCCCCCTCTGTTTCTGTGTGCTTTGTCTGAGGGGGCCCCTTTATCTCTGACCACAGTTTGGTGTCCTGGCTGGTGCAGGAGCCCCTCCCAGGGAGAGGGGAGGACAGGGCAGATTCTGATTGGCAGTTTCCTCTAACTGCTGTTCTTGGTGCTCTGTTTTTCTTCCTGTGTGCAGTATCTTTAGGCTGTTGTCTCACTTCCACAGTGTAAACGCTAGGAGAGAATTTCTCCACATCCGTGGCCTGAAATCACTGCTCTGCATCCCGCTCCTTGACCCTCCTGGAAGTTCACCCCCTTCCTTACTGTCCTGTTCCAACCCAGTCCCCCCTCCCAACCTTTGTTTTCTTAAAAGATTCATTTTTTTTTATTTGAAAGGCAGAATTAGAGAGATAGAGAAGGAGAGAGAGAGAGAATGCTTTCATCCTCTTGTTCACTCCTCAAATGGCTGCAGCAGCTGGGACTGGGACAGGCCAAAGCCAGGAGCCAGGAGCTTCTTCCGGGTCTCCCGTGTGGGTGCTTAGGCCCAAGTATTTGGGTCATCTTCTGCTGCTTTCCCAGGTGCATTAGCAGGGAGCTGCATTGGAAGTGGAGCAGCTGGGACTCGACTGGCGCCCATATGGGATGCCGGCACTGAAGGCAGCAGCTTAACTCGCTACACCACAATGCCGGCCCCACAGTTCTCCCTTTTCAGATATTATGGGACAAAAGAGTTCCATATTTTAATATGCCTCAAAGTTCAATGTTTCTTTCCTGCAAAGCACACTGAAGTTTTCAATCTACTCATTTATTTACATTGTTCATTTCCAAAAGCAATTAATAGAATGTATCTTGTATGACAATTTCCCATAGAGCTGTTTTCCTCATGCCTCCTGGGGACTACTATTCCCTCTAATATCCCATAGAAGACATGGAAAAGAGAAAGTTTCTGAAATGTCCTAAATTTGATTACATTCCCATAGTGATCCCATGGACACCACCGCTTCCTGCTCCTAGTTCCAACCAGCCCAGCAGCAGCAAGTGCTTCTCCTTACAGACCATCTGTCCCACACACCCCTGACTGGGTTGTCCAGGCCCTATGCTTTCTTCCTCCAAGTTAAAAATATATATATTTTTTTAATTTGAAAATCAGAGAGACACAGAAAGAGAAGCAGACAGAGAGATCTCTGCTGGTTTACTCCCCGGATGCTTGCAACAGCCAATACTGGGCCAGGCCAAAGAGGGGAGCCAGGAACTCAATCCAGGTCTCCTAGTTGGGTGCAGAGCCATAGGTACTTTGGCTGTCATCCGCTGGCTGAGGATGCATTTAGCAGAACGTTGGAATCAGAACACAGCCTGTCGCTCCAGGGCGGGATGGAGGCGCTCCAAGTGTCGTCTAAACCACTGCACTGAACACCCGTTCCTCTTCACGTTTGGATCATAAAAAGTGGACATTTTCTCAACTGCTATCCAGCCTTGCTGCTGATAGTTTTGGGAACTTGTCCCAAGGTCCAGTCTTTTTTTTTTTTTTCCCTTTTTTTTGCTATCATCTATAAGGGTTCAATAAATCCTTGTGTTTCAAGAGTTCCCTCGGTCTCAAGAGTTTTGATTTAATAACACTTTGGGAAATACTTGTCTAACCATCACAAATACAATTATTTGTTTAGCAACTATCGTTTAATTTGCAGTTCCCTGATTGTTAGCAAAGGCAAGCATCTTTTTGAGTATTTATTGACTGGAGTTTTTTCCTTCTATTAGTTGTTCATATATTTTATTCAACTTTTATTGGTTAATTTTTCTTATAGTGACTGCAGATGCTTTGTTGGTCAGAGATTTGAAAACATCTCCTGGTTTGTGTTTTACTTTTTAACTTTGTTTGCAGTACTTTTAGTTTATATGGAAGTTTTTTGCTCTGTGTGGTCAACCTTCATGATCATTTGTGAATTCTTTTGTTTTAAGAAATTATTCTTGGGAGCCAGCACTGTGGCATAGCTAGTAAAGCCAACAGCTGCTGCACTGGCATCCCATATGGGTACCAGGTTGAGTACCCATATGGTACTGCTCCACTTCCAACCCAGCTCCCTGCAAATGTACCTGGGAAAGAAACAGAAGATGGCCCAAGTTCTTGGGCCCCTGCACCCACGTGGAAGACCCAGATGAAGTTCCTGGCTCCTGGATTCGGCCTGACCCGGAGCTGGCCATTGAGGCCATCTGGGGAGTAAATCAGAGGATGGAAGATCTCTCTCTCTCTCTTTCTCTCTCTCTCTCTCTTTTTCCTGAGTTTCAAATAAATAAGTAGAAATTATTCTCTGTTCTCAATCATAAAGATATCCTTCCATATTTTCTTTGTGAAAGTGTTTGCATTTTACATTGAGGTATTTAGTCTGTCTGAATTAGAGCTACTTTGGAGCAATTTTTTTTTTCTTTTCTTTTCTTTTTTTTTTTTTTTTTTTTTTTGGACAGGCAGAGTGGACAGTGAGAGAGACAGAGAGAAAGGTCTTCCTTTTGCCGTTGGTTCACCCTCCAATGGCCGCCTCGGCCGGCGTGCTGCGGCCGGTGCACCGCGCTGATCTGATGGCAGGAGCCAGGTGCTTCTCCTGGTCTCCCATGCGGGTGCAGGGCCCAAGCACTTGGGCCATCCTCCACTGCACTCCCTGGCCACAGCAGAGAGCTGGCCTGGAAGAGGGGTAACCAGGACAGAATCCGGCGCCCCGACCGGGACTAGAACCCGGTGTGCTGGCGCCGCAAGGCGGAGGATTAGCCTAGTGAGCTGTGGTGCCGGCCCAATTTTTTTTAATTATGTCACTCGGGACATACAAATCTTAGATTGGAGTGACTGGATTCCAGGTTCTTTTTTTTTTTTTTAAGATTTATTTATTTATTTGAAAGAGTTACATAGAGAAGGAGAGGCAGAGAGAGAGAGAGTGAGAGAGAGAGAGAGAGAGAGTTCTTCCATCCACTGGTTCACTCCGCAGTTGGCTGCAACTGCCAGAGCTGTGCTAATCTGAAGCCTGGAGCCAGGAGCTTCCTCCGGGTCTCCCATGTGGGTGCAGGGGCCCAAGGACTTTAGCCATCTTCCACTGCTTTCCCAGGCCACAGCAGAGAGCTGGATGGGAAGTGGAGCAGCCGGGACTGGAAGCAGTGCCCATATGGGATGCCGGCACTGCAAGTGGCGGCTCTACCCGCTATGCCACGGCGCTGGCCCCTGGAGTAATTTCATGCATAGTTATTATCTGGGACAGGCAATTGTCCCACATCTCTTATTTTTTAAAAATTTTATTTATTTGGAAGGTAGAGTGGCAGAGAGTGAGATACAAAGAGAGAGATTTTCTATCGCCAAATGCCCGCAACATCCAAGTCTGAGCCAAGCCAAAGCCAGAAGCCAGGAGCTCCATCGGGGTCTCCCATGTGGGTGAGAGGGACCCAAGGACTTGAACCATCCTCTGCTGCCTTCCAGGCACATTAGCAGGAAGCTGGATTGGAAGTGGGGCAGCTGGGACTCAAACCAGCACTCTGATATGGGAGGCTGGTGTCCCAAGCAGCAGCTTAACCTGATGTACCACAGCGTCCCTACCCCAGGCCAAGTCTGTCCTGTCCCACCGCCATGGGGAGCATCCTTTCCTGTGTCAAGTCCCCAAGTAGGAAAGCTCTATTTCTGAGCCCTCTGTTATGCTCTCTGTTCTGTCAGGTCCTTGCCATTATCACCTCATTGCTTTCATTATGACTGCCTTGTGGTGAGCCTTAATCCCTGATAAGACAGCATTCCTCCTTCCCCCTTTTCAAAGTTGCCTTGGGTTTTCTTGGACCCTCTATTTACTTGCATATGATTGGGTCAGTCCATTTAAAAAAAAAAATCCTGTAAGGTATATAATTGCAATCCCAGGCATCTCAAAAACTGTTTATTAAAAGATTCCGTAGTTCCTCTAGAATAACTCTTTCTGAAGTGGCATTTAATTTAAGGACCTACAGAATTTGTAAATGAAGCAAGGAGGGAATTTTCCTGTATATCCTCCATCCACTTCCTGGTTCTCCTGCTTCTGACTGTGTCATCACCCAGCACCTGCCCTAGCTGTGTCTGGATATTCACTACATCGCCTGCTCTTTGGGTTACCTGTGTGTTTTCTGGTACTTCCCTTCCTTTCCTGCCTCTGCCCTGGCACAACCCCTTTTCCACCTGCTGGGTCTGGTCACTAACCTCTAATTTATGTGCCTGCTTCTTAAGGCGGTCCCTCCTGATTACTGATTAATGGTCCTGAAGCATTCTTTAAACCAGAGCTCCTCCCCGCCTCAGCCCTCACAGCTCCCACAGCTTTCTGTCTACAGGATAAAGTACAGCTCTGTGCCTGACATTCATCAGGCACGCCTTGCCTGCCCACCCCTCCCATGCTCCTCTTCCAGTAACTTTGAATCCTACCAGATCCAGCTCCCCAGCGTTAGGGGACCTCACCTGATGGTTTTGTCACCACCCTGCCCCAGGAGTGTGCACCACCTGCCAATCTTACTCCCTGTACCTGTAACATGGCAGCTTGCTTGACTGGCAGTCCTATAATACTCTCTTCTCTGGTAGTCCTTGGTGTTTCTGTTTGCACATTCTCTGTGTAACAAAGCAATGGAAGGACCACTTCCGTGGTGTCAGGCAAAGGTTCTCAACTTCAGCACTGTTGACACTTTGGGCACTGCAGGAGGTGTAGCAGCCTCACTGTTGCAACTAGAACAGTCTCTAAACATTGCCAAGTGTCCCCTGGGCTTAGAACTCCTGGTGGAAGGGAAGACTTGGACCACTAGCTGCAGTGTAGCAGCATCCACTGGCACTACCGCAGAGAGGCTACCAGGCGTCCCTGGACACTCCGGCAACTGGCCATCACTCTGATTCCAAGCATCTGGAATGAAGCTGTAGCTAAGCCAAGGACAGGCCCCCACCTGCCTGCTAACATGAACTGACAGCATCATCCTGCTCAGATAGAGTCTACGCTGTGAGGTGAGCACGTGTAGAAGGAAACTGTGGAGAGAGCAGTAAGTGTACCCTGGAGACGTGGACTCCTGTTCAGCATTCAGAGGAGGTTAATCGTGCAGCAGGAAAACAAATAAAAGGCGGATGTGAGCCATACTGGCTAGAGAGATGCTAGGGCCATTTGAGCCTCAATGGTTTCGGTGTCCAGGGAAAATGCTGGGTCCCATCCTATACCTTTGACTCTGAGATCCAGTTCTCTAACAGGATCTAGTCCAACACTGTGACACTTTCACAGGTTCACCCAAGTCTAAAGCACATCACTCCCGATAAGCAGCCCCTAGAATGCCATGGGCTGATTCCCCAGGAGGATGTGATGCAGGTCTCTTGGGGATTCTGTGGGGCTTGGACCATTTGGGCACCATCTTGAGGCTCTGGAATCTGAAAAATGCTTCAGGTCCCTGTGTTCCCAGTTTGAATAAATTTTGAGGCTGGGACTCGTGGTGTTCCAACCTGCAGACTTACCTCCCAGGATAGCTTGTCATCCCCACCTCCCAACCCCGCCTTAGGCCCACTGACTCCCTAAAGAGTCGCTTTTCTCCAAGACTTTGAGTACAATGGACACCAGGCCAGCCAGCCTCCCAGGCTGTCCCATTGGCGAGCTCAGGCTCACCTCGCCTCCGCTCCCCTAGCTGTCCCGACTTCCCTCTGGGCTGGGCATCTCCTTTCAGGTCCCTCTGGGGAGGCACCCTGACTCACCTCTCAGGAGCTGGGCTGCAGTGGGCGGGTAAGAGAAGCAGTCAGAAGGAATATTGTAATTGGTTTTCAGTACCTCCAGAAGGTCAGCCGTGTACCTGGAGAGACATCAGAGTGAAGGGACGGTAGCAGGTTGGACCCTGGTTCCCTAATTTTCCCTCAACACTCCTGGGTACAAGGATGTTACCCATTACCCACCCTCACCCCTGCCCATGGCCCCACTAGTGCGTAAGGCTCTCCACTAGCCAGGGACATGTCTGGCTGCAGTGCCCAAAGAGCCCCCAGCCAATTCTTCCCGCTCATCAGGGCAGCAGCCCTAGCATGAACCAGGGTGCAAGAGCAGGGTTCCAGAGGGAAAGCATCCCTTAGCACCAGGGTCGGGTCCCCTGCCAGCCAGGGCCTCTACATTATCTCCAGGAATGCCTTCCACAGCTCCTACCCCTGAGATCTCCCTCTGCCCAGGTTGAGGGCAAAGCCCAGGCCCTGAATGGCCTGCCACACACTAGCCTGATCCCACAGTGTCTCTGCGGACCTGGAGGCCAGCCAAACCTTCGTCAGTCTTGTCTCATTCTGGGTGCTGGGAGCCAAAGGGCTCTGGGACGGAGGGAGGGAGGGAGGGAGGTTGGGAGGCCAGAGCGATAGGGGCCACCGTTGCTTAGCAACTGGCTCCAGGCCCAGGGCCTGCCGCCCGTCACTTACCTGGGGTCAAGCTTTATCTGAGTCCTGCCCAGCTCCATCTCTCTTTCCCTCCAGCTGTCCCAGCAGGCACCGAAGGGTGAAGGGAGCAGGCAGGGTGGGCAGGTGGAGGTACTGAGGGAGGCTCCTGCCCAGCACTGCCGCTGCTGGCCTTTGCCGGAGGACTGGGAATGGCTTGGTCTTCCCTCCTCTGGCTCTCTCGCTCCTCCAGCCTCTCTTGCCAACCTTCTGTCTCAGAGTTCACCCTGGAGGAATTTGACCTTTCTAGGCCGGCTGAGTTCCCCGGTTCCTGACTCCTCCCTGTCGTGGGTGTGGCTCCTCCCATCTTTTCCAGATGAATGCCTTTGGCCACGCCTTGCCCCTGGCCTTCCTCCATCCTCAGTACCCCTCTTTGGGGTCCAGGACAAAGCTCCTCCTATCTGGAGCCAGGGTGTGGACAAAGCCCTTGCTTCCCACTGCAGTGTCCCCTGGTCAACAATCCCTGGGGAACCTGACTGGAATTCAGGCTCTGGACCCCTGGAGATGGAAGAAGCAGGACTGAGGCCTTGGCTCTGTCTGGTGTGGCTGGCTTGTATGTGGGTTGGAAAAGCCAGATGAGGTCCGCGTGGGCTGCCTAAACTTAAGTCTATCATATTTTTAAAAATAGATTTTATTTATTTAAAATGCACAGACACACACAGAGATAGAGGAAAGAGATTTTTTCCTTCTGTTGGTTCATTCCCCAAGTGACTACAATAGTTGGGGCTGAGCCAGGCTGAAACTAGAAGCCAGGAACCCCATCTGAGGCTCCCATGTGGGTGGCAGGCGCTCAAACCCTTGAGCCATCCTCTGCTGCTTTCCCTGGCTCATTAGCAGGGAGCTGGATTGAAAGTAGAGTAGCCAGCACCCAACCGACACTGATATGGGATGCCAGGGTCACAGGTTTGCCACAGTGCCAGCCCCAGCCTGTCATATATGTCTTCATGAGAGACTTACCCAGCCAATAGCCTGGCCTGACTTCACAGCCAAGTGGAGGCTGTATTTAAGAGTTAGAGTTATGGGGTGAAACTTCTGGGCACAAGGTTCGGAAAACTGCCAAATTAGATGCCTATCAACTGCTTTATTGGTTGGTGTTTTCTCCTTTTTCTCTCCAAATGGGTTTAAAACTTTTTGGGACTGGTCCCCAGTAGTGGGCCACTGCTATGGTGCTGTGGATTAAACCCCGGCCCGCAGCACCAGCATCTCACATGGGTGCCAGTGTGAGTCCCGGCTGCTCCACTTCCGATCCAGCTCCCTGCTAATGCACCTGGAAAAGCAGCAGATGCTGGCCCAAGTCCCTGGGCCCCTGCACCCATGTGGGAGACCTGGAAGAAGCTCCTGGCTCCCACCTTAGCCTGCCCCATCCCCAGTTGTTGCGGCTATTTGGGGTGTGGCCTAGAGGATGGAAGATCTCTCTCTCTCTCTCTCTCTCTGTAGTTCTTTCAAATAAATAAATCTTAAAAAACAAAACAAAACAAAAAAACAAAAACAACCACAGCCCACACACTTCTTAGAATTAGGTTTCCTGACTGACAAAACAACAACATCTGAGCAGCAGTAGCAGCTAATGCCTCGTGCGCACAAGTGCTGTAGGAAGTGCCGGGTGCTCCTTATCTCATTGAAACCTTACAGCTACTCGAATGAGTCAAGGACTATCAGTACTCCCATTTTATAGATAAGAAAATGGAGGCCCAGAAAGGTTAAGAAACCAGGTTAGACAGAGAGCTATGGGGCTGTGGAGAGGGGCAAGAGGGACCTGAGGGAGGGGCTCTGTTGAGTTCAGGTGAAGACTTGAGATGGTGAGAAGAGGGCCCATAACGGGGTCCATCTGGGAAGGTGCAGGAAGCAGTTACTGGAGGGAGCAGAACTCCCCGCTCCTGTCCCCAAGACCTCAGAATATCTCCCAAGGGTCAAACGGAGCCCGCCTCCCGTTAACCTCGCTCCCAAAGCACAGCTCTTAGGACAGGCAAGGTGGTGGCCCAGAAGTCGCAGGGCTGATGACCCCTTGAAGTGGAGGTAAGGACAGGGGGAGGAAGGCTGGGGAACTGCCCGGCAGAGGGTCAATAGCCCCAGCCCCTCCCTGCCAGACACAGGCTGACTCAGCCTCCTCAAAGCACTTGTACGGAACGTCCCCCGGGTCATTCCTCTCTAGCCCAGTGAGAGGCCTTGAGCTTAATTGCCCAAAGGCCTGAACTCTAGACTTCCTGAGAGCAGCTGACACGTGCTGAGGATATCCTGTGAAACTTCACCATGGAAGTAGGCGCCAGGGAAGGAGAGGAGGGAGGTGGGGGACCTCAGTGGGCTGAGACTCCGTGCTCTGTACCTGGGTGGCAGAGGCTGGGAGACCCCAGGGGACCGGCCCCTCCTGGCATGGACACTGATAGGGAGGCGGAAATAACAAGGTGTCATCGAGAGGGAGGCTTTGGCACTGACAGGTGCCTCTGCCCCACCCAAGGTCCCTAAGTGGCTGTCTTGGTGGCCCCGGGGACTATAGCAGGTGCCGTCCTGCCCCACCACCAGCCTTGCACAGCAGAGGCGTGGCCAGAGGAGCTGGGCCCAGCAGTCAGGTTCCCTGCTGGCCATCAAATGCTGATGTTCAGAACCAAGAAGAATCACACTTCCTTTCAGCTTTTTGGCCCAGGTCTTCCCACACAAGTATGTGATGACACAGTATGATACCGGGGCTGGGGTACAGCCGGCCTGCAGGCCATATAAGGCTCTCAAGATCACGGGTCTGGCCCTGCCAAGGCAACCACAGGCAGGACTTGAAATTTAATATGTCTATAGCAGGCTAATGTTTAAGTTGATAATTGTGTGTGGCCCAAAAATGATGTTGTAAACATATAAATGACCCTTGGCAGAAAAAAGGTTCCCCATCCCAAAGGCCATCCCGACCCTCATATAAGGGTTGTTTTTGAAAAATCAAAAAATAAAATGATGGGGCTGACACTGTGGCACAGCAGGTTAAAGCCCGGCCTGCAGTGCCAGCATCCTGTATGGGCACCAGTTCATGTTTTGGCTGCTGCACTTCTGATCCTGATCCCTGCTCATGCACCTGGGAAAGCAGCGGAGGATGACCCAAGTCCTTGGGCCCCTGCACCCACGTGGGAGACCTGGAAGAAGCTCCTGGCTCCTGGGTTCAGCCTGGCCCAGCCCCGGTCATTAGGCCATTTGGGGAGTGAACCACCAGACAGAAGACCTCTCTCTCTGCCTCTACCTCTTTCTGTAAATCTGCCTTTCAAATAAAATAAAAATAAATCTCAAAAAAAGGAAAAAAACAGTATCCATTCTTCAAAAATAAAATTAGGAGATTTTATCAATTTTCCCCATCTCGTCAATCTCTTGATGTTCTTTCTCTTTCATAAAAATAACTTACTGAGATAAAATTCACTTCACATAAAATCACCATTAATCTAAGTGCCAAGTGTTTCCGTTACCCTACAAAGAAACTTCTCATCTCCAAATCCCCCCTTCCACCCATCCCCTGGCAACCACTAGTGTGCTTTCTGTCTATGGAGTTGCTTATTCTGGACATTTCATGGACATGGAACCATATGTGTATGGCCTTGTGATCCTGATTTCTCTTGTTTAGCATGGTTTCAAGGTTTATTCATTTTTCAGTACAGTCACATTTATCAGCACTTCATGATTCATGATTTCTTTAAAATCATTTCTTTAAAAGATTTATTTATCTATTTGAAAGTCAGAGTTACACAGAGAGAAAAGGAGAGGCAGAGAGAGAGAGAAAGAAAGAGAGAGAGAGAGAGAGATATCTTCCACCCGCTGGGTCATTCCCCAAATGGCCGCAACAGTCGGAGCTGCGCCGATCCGAAGCCAGGAGCCAGGAGCTTCCTCTGGGTCTCCCACGCAGGTGCAGGGGCCCAAGGACCTGGGCCATCCTCCACTGCTTTCCCAGGCCACAGCAGAGAACTGGATCAGAAGTGGAGCAGCCTGGACTCGAACTGGCGCCCATATAGGATGCCAGCACTGCAGGTGGCGGGTTAACCCTCTAAGCCACAGAGCCGGCCCCCACCTGTTTCTATTTTCTTTGGAGAACTATGCATTTAAATCTCTTGGCCACTTAAAAATTATGCTGTTGTTAGGTGAGGTGGCTGGAATAGAAGCTCATGTCTTCACACAAGAAAAAATTCAGGCGTGAGACAGAGGAGTGATAAGCAAGGTAGCAAGGCTTCATGTGGCAGGGCTTCCGTCAGAACGCATGGGCACCTCTCCAGATGGAGGTGAGAGGCCGCGCCCAGCCATTCAGCTGGGTGGGGTAAGCAAGCTTGCACAGTTCAATGGAGAGAATACACCTGATGGGCCAGGCAGGCGTCTCCAGAAAGAGCTGAGAGTGCAGTCTGCATTCAGACTGGGGCTTATAAGGAAATGGGGTCCAATTCTTCCCTCCCATTCCCCGCCACTGCCAACCCCCCACCCCCCGCCCCTCCAGCCTCTTCTCCAGGACAAAGAGTTCACTGAGTGTGAAACAGGTAAAATTCCTCCCAAGCTTTTATTGCTCGATATTTGGTGCTGGGCAGAGAGGATTCTCCTGGGGTGCTTTGCCTGGAGGCTGCTTCCTTCATTTTCGCAAGTGCTCTGTTTTCCTTAGGTCCCTCTCATACACACAGGCTAATTTCTAACTTCCTGTCTAACCCTGATTCCATTACAACTGGGTCTGGGCTGCTCAAGGAGGGTCAACCAATTCCCCAGAAACAAGAGTTGGCAGGCTTTGTGACAAAGCAGGTAAAGCCTCTACCTACAATGCCAGCATCCCATCCAGCTCCTTGCTGATGCACTTGGGAAGGCAGTGGAGGATGGCCCACATCCTTGGGTCCCTGCACCCACTGGGAGACCCAGAAGAAGCTCCTGGCTCTTGCCCTGGACATTATGGCCACTTGGGGAGTGAACCAGCAGATGGAAACTGTCTCTCCCTGTCTCTCTTTTTCTTTCTCTATAACTTGCCTTTCAAATAATTTTTTTTTTGGACAGGAAGAGTTATACAGTGAGAGAAAGAGACAGAGGGAAAGGTCTTCTTTCCATTGATTCACCCTCCAAATGGCTGCCACGGCCGGTGCACTGCACTGATCTGAAGCCCGGAGCCAGGTGCTTCCTCCTGGTCTCCCATGCAGGTTCAGGGCCCAAGCACTTGGGCCATCCTCCACTGCTTTCCCAGGCAACAGCAGAGAGCTGGATCTGAAGTGGAGCAGCTGGGACTCGAACTGGCACCCATATGGGATGCCAGCACTGCAGGCAGCGACTTTACCCAGTACACCACAGTGCCAGCCCCAAAATATCTGTTTTTAAAAATTATTTACATATTTGTTGAGAGACAGAGAAAAAAATGGAAAGATAAAAGTGTGTGAGGGGGCTGGTACTGTGGTGTAGCAGGTAAAACCACCACCTGCAGTGCTGGCATCCCATATGGGCAACTATTAGGGACTCGGCTGCTCCACTTCCAATTCAGCTCTCTGCTATGGCCTGGGAAAGCAGTAGAAGATGGCCCAGACACTTGGGCCCCTGCACCCACATGGGAGACTGGGAAGAAGCTCCTGGCTCCTGCCTTCGGATCAGTGTAGCTCTGGCCATTGTGGCCATCTGGGGAGTGAACCAGTGGGTGGAAGACCTCTCTCTCTCTCTCTCTCTCTCTCTCTCTCTCTCTCTCTGCCTCTCTGTAACTCTGCCTTTCAAATAAATAAAACTTTAAAAAAAAGTGTGTGTGTGTGTGTGTGTGTGAGAGAGAGAGAGAGAGAGAGAGAGAGAGAGAGAGAGATTTCACATCTGCTGGTTTACTCCCTAAATGGCTGTTAGGGCTGAGGCTAGGCTAAGGCTAAAGCTTGGAGCTGAGAACTTAATCCACATGGGTAGCAGGAACTGGGTCTGCATTAGCAGGAAGCTAGAGTCAGGTATTGGAGGCAGGTATCTAACCCAGTCACTCTGATATGGGACATGGGTGTCTTATTTATTTACTTATTTGAGATTGTTGATTTAGACCAGTCAGTTTCTGTGTGTGTGCACGTGTGTGTTTGACAGAGTTAGACAGTGAGAGAGAGACAGAGAGAAAGGTCTTCCTTCCATTGGTTCACCCTCCAAATGACCACCATGGCCGGTGCTGTGCCGATCTGAAGCCAGGAGCCAGGTGCTTCTTCCTGGTCTCCCATGCAGGTGCAGGGCCCAAGCACTTGGGCCATCCTCCACTGCCCTCCCGGGCCACAGCAGAGAGCTGGACTGGAAGAGGAGCAGCTGGGACTAGAATCCGGCACCCATATGGGATGCCGGCGCCGCACGTGGAGGATTAACCAAGTGAGCCACGGTGCCGGCCCTTTGTGTGTGTGTGTGTGCGTGTGTGTTTTAAAGATTTTACGTATTTAATTAATAAGGCAGAGTTACAGAGACAGAGAGGGAAAGAGAAAAGAGAGATCTTCCATCTGCTGATTCACTCCCCAAATGGCTGCAATGCCTGGAGCTGGGCCAATCCGAAGCCAAGAGCCAGAAGCTTCCTCTGGGTCTCCCACATGGGTGCAAGGGCCCAAACATTTGGGCCATCTTCTACTGTTTTCCCAGCTAGGACTTGAAACAAAGCCCATATGGGATGCTGGCACTGCAGGCAGCAGCTTTACCTGCTATGCCACAGCGCCGGCCCCGAAAAGAAAATTCTTTCCCTCATTGAATGGTTAACGCCCTGACCTGAAGTGCCAGCATCCCATATGGGCACCTGTTTGAGACTTGACTGCTCCACTTCCAATCCAGCTCTCTGCTATGGCCTGGGAAAGCAGTCAAAGATGGCCCTAGTCCTTGGGCTCTGCACCCACATGGGAGACTTGGAAGTAGCTCCTGGCTCCTGGCTTCGGATCAGCTCAGCTCTGGCTGTTGTGGCCATTTGGGGAGTGAACCAGTGGATGGAAGACCTCTGTGTGTGTGTGTGTGTGTGTGTGTGTGTAACTCTGACTTTTGAATAACTAAGCAAATCTTTAAAAGAGAGAGAAGGAGAGAGAGAGAGAGAGACAGAGGAAGGAAGGAAGGAAGGAAGGAAGGAAGGAAGGAAGGAAGGAAGGAAGGAAGGAAGGAGCTACAGAAAATATTAAAAAAAAAGAAAGAAAGAAAATAAATTGACCACAGATAATATGTTTTTTTTTCTGGACCCTGAATTTTATTCTGTGGATCTATGTGTCTGTCTTTAGGCCAGTACCATATTATTTGATAATTGTAGGCTTGCAGTAACTTTTGAAATTGGACAGTGTAAGCTCCAGCTTCCTGCTAATGTGCACCCTGGGAGACAAGAAGCAATGATGGCTCAAAGAGTTGGGTCCCTGCCACCCAAATGGGAGACCCTGATTGCGTTGCTTGCACCTGGCTTCAGCCTGGCCCAGCTCTGGCTATTGTGGGCATCTGGAGACTGAACCAACAATGGCAGATCTCTCTGTGTCTATGTCTGTCTCTATGCCTTACAAATAAAGCAAATAAATGAAAACTTTTTAGAGAAAAAGATTATTTAAAAAAAGGATAAAGAAACCCCCAACACTTCAACATTGGAATGTGAACAAAAAAGACATAAATAGGCAATTCACAAAACAAAATAACTGCAATAAAATGACTTATGGGTATATAAGAACATTTAATTTCAGAAGTAATTTAAAGAGAAATCTAAAATAAAAGATCATTTGTCACTTATAAAACTGGACAAATTATTTTATATAAATATTCAATTGCTAATTAGGATTATAACATTAACATAGGTATGCTCAAAATAGGTATATGAACTTGTATGAACTTTCTGGAAAGCCTCTGTAATTGTGCAAAAGATGGCTTAAATATTCACATTGATCCACCTAAAATCTAATTGTCAGAAAATAATTGGGTCGGCGCCGCGGCTCACTAGGCTAATCCTCTGCCTTGTGGCGCCGGCACACCGGGTTCTAGTCCCGGTCGGGGCGCCGGATTCTGTCCTGGTTGCCCCTCTTCCAGGCCAGCTCTCTGCTGTGGCCAGGGAGTGCAGTGGAGGATGGCCCAAGTCCTTGGGCCCTGCACCCCATGGGAGACCAGGAGAAGCACCTGACTCCTGCCTTCGGATCAGTGCAGTGCGCCGGCCGCAGCGGCCATTGGAGGGTGAACCAACGGCAAAAGGAAGACCTTTCTCTCTGTCTTTCTCTCTCTCACTATCCACTCTGCCTGAAAAAGAAAGGAAGGAAGGAAGGAAGGAAGGAAGGAAGGAAGGAAGGAAATAATTGAAGTTGCAAGCCGAAGTAGATTTATGAGGAACCCCATCACAATGCTCTTAACAGTGGAAATGGTAAACCAGCCCAGATGTCTGTTACTAGAACTTGGCCAAGTGTTAGAATATGGATTCATTCTTTACTCAGCAAATGTGTACTAAGTAGGTACTATGTGCCAGGCATTGTTGAGGTTTTAGGAAATCAGTAGGAACAAAGCATCACAGTGCACGTGCCCGCACAGGTGTCTCTGCACATACATGCTGTAATGGCAGAAGTTCTTTTTTTATTTTTTTTAAGATTTATTTTGTTTATTTGAAAGGCAAAGTGACAGAGATGGAGGGGTCTTTCATTCATCTGCTGATCTACTTCTCAAATGGCTGCAATGGCCAGGGCTTGGCCAGACTGAAGCCCGGAGCCAGGAGTTTCTCTTGGGTCTCCCATCTGGGTGCAGGGGCCCAAGCCCTTGAGTGATCTTGTGCTGTGTTTTCCTGGGTCATTTGCAGGGAGCAGGATGGGAAGTGGGGCAGCCGGGACTTGAACCGGGCATCTCAGTCAGCAGCTTTACCCACAGTGCTGGCCCCGGCAGAAATTCCTGAACAAAGAACTCAATGCATGTGAACAGCAAGCCCCATGACTACTTGCGGACTCATCTGAAATTCCTCAGAAAACTTGGTGGGACTTTCTGAAGACCTCCCTGGTTTTTGTTAACGTTGATGCACGTCAGAACTGGAACCAGGAACCTGAACGCTCATTGTCCCAGCTCTCGGAGGACAGACTGGATGGCAGCAGGCCCCATTGCAAGCCATTCCAGCTGTCCTCCAGTAGGGGGCACAGGTTGGGTTTTAGGCTGGAGGGGGGAGGGTAGCAGGCGATGCAAGAGAATCGAGCTTGAGGGAGGAGGGAGAGGAGTCAGCACCCCTAAGGGTGGTTCTAGCAATGGGCCAAGCTGAGCCTGAGGTGGCTGGACCCTGCGTGGCGGAGGCCCACTTGACACTGGGACATCAACCATGTCTGTCGGCTACCTTGTGAAGCTGGTGTCCCTAGGAGGGCGTGGGCGGACCGAGCCAGCAGCTCCCCCTATGGGTGGGCTGTGGAAGAGCGCCGGGAGGGCCTGGCCACAGGGAGCATTGAGCATTTCTTCTCTCACAGAAGAGGTCGTTTGAAGGACAGGATTAAGGTTGAGGGGCCCATGTGGTGGCCAGCTTTCCCCCTTCTCTAGCCTAGATTGTGGCCAGTGTTGCAAGAGGAAATAAGCTTTTTCTTGTTTGTAACATCTAGTGTAAAGGCTTCCCAGTTTTTAAGGAGGTAGCCCCGGGTGAGTCCACGGGGGTGGATGGGGAGTTACCCATGATTGAAAAGGTCTCCTCGTGACCTGGGGAGAGGAGAAGATGGGGGGCCGTGGTCCTGCCTTGCTTTCTGAGAGCCCTGGCGGTGGACGTCCCAGAATCTCAACCGTGACTTTGGCATCCTGGGCGTCCCCAGAGGCCCCCTTGTGACTGATTCGGACATGGCACCGCAGATCTTGAACACAATCCATGGTGCCCCAGCGTCCTTGGGCCCTCTGGTTCTTTCTAGGCATCTGTGGCCTCTGGGGCTGTGGTGGGGGGTGTATGAGGGGACTGATGGGATTGGTCATAAGAGACCTTAGCTTCATTTTTAACATTTGCCTGCCTGGGGCATCCGGTCAGCCTGTAGTGGCTTGATGTGACTCCTGAAAGTTGTCAACTGAGGGGAGGATAGAGGGTTCTTCTTCCGAAGAACGGGAAGGAACTTTGGAATGGAGTACTTTTTTTTTTTTTTTTTTCAAAGATTTCTTTCATTTATTTGAAAGACAGAGCCACAGAGAGAGGTAGAGACAGAAAGGTCCTGCATCCGCCGGTTCACTCCCCAGATGGTCGCATTAGCCGTAGCTGCGCTGATCTGAAACCAGGAGCCAGGAGCCTCCTCTGGGTCTCCCACACGGGTGCAGGGGCCCAAGGACTCTACTGCTTTCCCAGGCCATAGCAGAGAGCCAGATCGGAAGAAGAGCAGCCGGGACTAGAACCCGCACCCATATGGGATGCCGACGCCTTAGACCAGGGCCGCAACCCGCTGCGCCACAGCGCCGGCCCCAAGGAATGCAGTACTTCTTAGAGCACCTGTCAGTCATGTCCCAGCACCACATCCTGACCCCTGATTCTGAGTGCTGCCCAGGGTATGGGAGATGACGACGCTGTAACACACGACACAGGAAACAACCTGAAGTAACTGGAGGAATGTGGTACAGAGCTGAATTGTGGGTGTTGGAGCCAGGAAGTGAGGGCAGCCAAAAGCCAAAGGTTTTCCACAGAGATGGCAAGGATTCCTGGGAGTCAGAGGATGACAGCATTTATCTGCCACATGTATGCAGAGAGGCTTACTGCCTGGGGACCAGACACCTCGCTGGTGAGCATGGTGAAGGATGTGACGCGGCACATACTCCAAAGGCCCAAAAAGGCTTGAGGTTTAGATGCCATAAGCAAAAGAGACAATAGAATTGCCATGCTAGATGGCAATAGAAGCAAGGAGACCTGCCAGTGCTGTGGGTTAAGTCGCCACCTGCAGCACCCGCGTTCCATATAGGCACCGGTTCAAGTCCCGGCTGTTCCACTTCTGAGCCAGCTCCCTGCTAATGCAGCTGGGAAAGCAGCAGAAGATGGCTCAAGTGCTTGTGCCCCTGCACCCACATGGGAGAGCTGGAAGAAGCTCCTGGCTCTTGGCTTCAGTGCAGTCCAGCCCTGGCCATTGTGGCCATTTGGGGAGTGAACCAGCAGATGGAACAACTCTCTCTCTCACTTGCTCTCGCTCTTTCTCTCTCTCTCCTTCTCTCCCTCTCTCTGTAATTCTGTTTCAAATAAGTAAATAAATGCATATAAATATATATATTATAATTAGTCAACAATGTTAACAAGGATGCAGATATCAGCCATGTTGGTTACTTTTGGCTGGGAGGTGGTTCCGAGCAGTGATTTCGGGAAGCTCTGGTTATCTCATACATGGAAACCTAGGGCATTCAGCAGAGCAGGGGGCACTGCACGGAAGGACTGATGGCCTCAGCTCCTCCTCGCTAGCTTCCTCTGTACCCACGTCAAATGAGTGAGGAAGGAAGGAAGGAAGGAAAGGAGGGAGGGAGGGAGGGAGGAACTGAGGAGCAAGAGAGAAAGGAAGCAAAATAAAAAGGAAAAAGAAATGTCCTCTTGAAGAGAATCAGACCTCTGATTGGCAGTTGCCTGGATCACCTTGGTAACTACCTAGAAGAAATCTTAATCTGATTAAAATCTTAAAGTTTATCAAGTACACCAATTATTCTCCAGATGCAGCAATGACTTATCACACACAAAAATTGCCAGACCAGGTTTTCACATAGTTATTTTTCTTTTTTAAAGATTTATTTATTTATTTGAAATGTGACGTTACAGAGAGGGTGAGGCAAAGGCTGAGAGAAAAGTCTTCCATCTGCTGTTTCACTCCCTAACTGGCTGTACCAGCCAGGGCTGGGCAGGCCGAAGTCAGGAGCCAGGAGCTTTATCTGGGTCTCCCACATGGATGCAGGAGCCCTAGCACTTAGGCCATCTTCCACTGCTTTCCCAGGCATGTTAGTAGGGAGCTGGATCAGAAGTGGAGCAGCCGGGAGTTGAACCTATGCCCATATGGAATGCCCGCACTGCAGGTGGCTGCTTTACCTGCTGCGCCACAGCGCTGGCCCCCAGAGTAGCTCTTGCAGTGTCACTGAGCACAGGATGAGAATACAGGGTGTGTAAATGACACCTGCATGTTTTGAACACCCCCCTTTGACTGAGAAGGCTTTGTCGTGGATTATGAGGGGAGAGGCAAACCTTGAGTGCCACCTAACAGGTGAAAAGACAAGAGGGTTGTTTTATTTTGCTAAACTTGGGCCCAGCAGCAAAAAATGGGCAACATCAAAAAGAGTCATCAGGTAAGAACACAGGTGCCTGAGGCCAAGCATAGTCACAAGGTCAGTGTCATCAGGTTACCAATCCCTTCCAGGGCATAGTCAAAAGTAACAGCATTTTCAGTTTTTTTTTTTTTTTTTTTAAAGTAAGGCATCTCCTATTATTGTGTTAATTAGTTCATAATTGTCTATGGTCAGAACATTTCCCCCCAAGAAATCTAAGAATAGATCTAACCTAAAATTCCTTTTAGGTTAGAAAAGAGAGTAAGTCTACCACTGAATAGACAGAAAGCAGAAAAATCACTTTTTTCTGCACCATGTTGCAAACAGACTGCTATTCAAGAATCATTTCTCTTCCAACTGACCAATACTCTCCTGTTACACATACATGTCTAAAATTCAATTTTAGGGAGGAGTGGCTGGCACAGCAGCCAAGATGCCAATTGGGACAGCTATGTTCCATAGCAGAGTGCCTGGGCTTGAGTTCTTTCTGCTAATGTGCACCCTGGGAGGCAGCAGGCGATGGCTCGAGTACTTGGGTTCCTGCCACCCACGTAGGAGACAGAGGTTAAGTTTTGGGCTCCTGGCTTCTGCTCAGCCCATCCCAGCTATTGTCAACATTTGGGGAGTGAACAGTGGATGGGAGATGTGTCTCTGTTTCTGTCTCGCCCTGCCTTTCAAATAAATGAAAAATGAATTTTTAAATTAATATTAACATTTCAGTATGTGAGTCTTTTTTAAATATGTATTTATTTATTTGAGAGGCAGAGGCAGAGAGAAAGAAAGAGAGAGAGAGAGAGAGAGAAAGAGTCTTCCATCAGCTGGTTCACTCCCCAAATGACTGAAATGGCCAGAGCTGGGCTGATCTGAAGCCAGGAGCCAGCAGCTTCTTCCAAGCCTCTCATGCAGGTGCAGGGGCCCAAGGACTTGGGCCATCCTCTACTGCTTTCCCAGGCCATAGCAGAGAGCTGGATCAGAAGTGGAGCAACTGGGACTCAAACTGGTGCCCATATGGGATGCCGGCACTGCCGGCAGTGGTTTTACCTGCTACACCGCAGCGTCAGCCCTCAGTATGTGTTTAAATGTCCAAATATATAACAGTCAAATTAAATTGTGATGAATGCAAATATCTGAGGCTTTAAACATTTGCATTTGAAACCTAATCTTATCACTCATAAGACAATATTCTTACTACATTGAGTCTAGCTTCTAATTTGAAAGTCACAAAGAACAAAGCATGTTTCCACAGACAAGCAAATGCACGGAACAACAATTGCATGTTGACCAGGAACTTTTGAGCTCCACTTTTAATCAGATTATTTTCCTACAAGTGGTCCAATTCTATTACCCCAATTTAATATTCATCTTACATTCTAGAAACCAAATCAGGGATTTTGGAATTACATATTTTATCCATGTTGAAGAACAATGCATTCTCTGTTGAAATTGAAGGCAAGTGTTACACTTTGACGTATGCCAGTTGCTGCATCACGGCAGACTCCCAGGAGGCAGTAGCTCCGAAGCTGATTGGTGGGGCCTGGCTCACAGGCCCGTGTGATTGCTCCAATAGCGGCAGGGAAATGGTCCTCGTCTCTCTTTAAGACTTTGGTCTTGGCCGGCGCCGCGGCTCAACAGGCTAATCCTCCGCCTAGCGGCGCCGGCACACCGGGTTCTAGTCCCGGTCGGGGCGCCGGATTCTGTCCCGGTTGCCCCTCTTCCAGGCCAGCTCTCTGCTGTGGCCAGGGAGTGCAGTGGAGGATGGCCCAGGTCCTTGGGCCCTGCACCCCATGGGAGACCAGGAAAAGCACCTGGCTCCTGGCTCCTGGCTCCTGCCATCAGATCAGCGCGGTGCGCCGGCCGCAGCGTGCTGGCCGCAGTGGCCATTGGAGGGTGAACCAACAGCAAAGGAAGACCTTTCTCTCTGTCTCTCTCTCTCACTGTCCACTCTGCCTGTCAAAAATAAATAAATAAATAAATAAAAATAAAAATAAAAATAAAAGACTTTGGTTTCAGGAATCTTCCAAAAGCGGAGGGGTTCCAAATGCCTAGTGGCCAAAACAAATGGCAAATGTTGGTTGCATAAAGCAGAAAACCCTGTTATTTTCTCACTTTTTTTTTTTTTTTTTTTTGACAGGCAGAGTGGATAGTGAGAGAGAGAGACAGAGAGAAAGGTCTTCCTTTTGCCGTTGGTTCACCCTCCAATGGCCGCCACGGCTGGCGTGCTGCGGCCGGCGCATCACGCTGTTCCGAAGGCAGGAGCCAGGTGCTTCTCCTGGTCTCCCATGGGGTGCAGGGCCCAAGCACTTGGGCCATCCTCCACTGCACTCCCTGGCCACAGCAGAGGGCTGGCCTGGAAGAGGGGCAACCGGGACAGAATCCGGCGCCCCAACAGGGTCTAGAACCCGGTGTGCCGGCGCTGCTAGGTGGAGGATTAGCCTAGTGAGCCACGGCGCTGGCCTATTTTCTCACATATTAAGCACAGCTCAGAGGGAGCCAGTTCAGGACTGGGAAAGGACTAGGCAATGTCATCAGCTCTGTCCAGGGAGCACGCTGACTTGTGGCCTAAGAGGTCCAAGGTGACAGCCAGGATATCTGAGTTCAAGACAGGATGAAGGGGTGGAGCTCCGCCCTCAGCAGGTGTCTCACTGAACAGAATCGTGTCATGAAGGCAATCTGAAAAAGAAGGAATGCTGGGAAATTATTTAGTTGAAATTTTGTCATAGCAAAAAGGAAGAAATGGAGAGGGCGCCGGTTCGAGTCCCAGTTGCTCCACTTCTGATTCAGCTCTCTGCTATGGCCTGGGAAAGCAGTAGAAGATGGTCCAGATGCTTGGGACCCTGCACCCACATGGGAGACTGGGAAGAAGCTCCTGGTTTCGGATCAGCGCAGCTCTGGCTGTTGTGGCCAATTGGGGAGTGAACCAGCGGATGGAAGACCTCTCTGTCTCTGCCTCTCCTTCTCTCTCTGTGTAACTCTGGCTTTCAAATAAATAAATAAATCTTTTAAAAAGATGGGTTTATTTAGCTCACAGTTTCCAAAGCTGAAAATCTAAGATCAGGTGGCCCCATCTGTTGGCCTCTGGTGAGGGCATGTTGCGTCACAACATGGCAAATGACATCATGGCAAGAGCACCTGGACATGTGACAGATGGGATGGCAAGACCAGAAGCTGGAGAGCGGGGAGGGCCAGTCTTGCTCTTCACTAACAACCTACTCTCACAGGAAGGAGGTCTCATGAGAGCGCCGTCCCTTCTGGGGGGGCCTCACTCTAGGCCCCGCCTCTTAAAGTTTCCACCACCTCTTAACATTGATTCCCTGAGGACCAAGCTTCTAGCGCATGAACCTCTAGGCGACAAACCACATCCCAAACCATAGAGCCTGTAGTGAAGCCAACCTCACAGGGGCAGGACCTCCCAGCCCCCAGCACACGTGCATGCGCCCGTGTGTGTGTGTGTGTGTGTGTGTGTGTCTGGGAGGCAGGGGTTGCTACTGGAAGTCATTGGAAGCAGCCAGAGCCCCCAGTCCTCAGCCTCTATGATGTCACAATCAGATTTCTTTCCTTCTATCCTGGACTGTTACTTCCGAGGCTGTTGTGGTCATGGGGCTCTGGAAACCAGCAGGGAGAAGGGAGCTTGGTGGCTCTGATCTCCCCTGGGGACACAGGACAGCCAGGCATGCCGCTGTTAAAGGATGCCACGCCCATGGTAAAGGAGCTGCGGCCCCCGCCGCCGGTCCCCCTTTGCTGGTTCCTCCCGAGCCTATTTGCTGCCTTCAACGTGGTGCTGCTCGTCATTTTCAGTGGTCTCTTCTTTGCATTCCCGTGAGTCCCCTACGCAAGCTGTCAAGCTTCTTACAGTCAGCTTGCATGGAAAACAGATAAGGACAGCAGGCAGGCAAGGGCATGCAAGGGGGTCAGGGTTCAGGGACAGGAACCTATTCTAGGTGGAGGGAACTTTGCATTTGGGGAGCTGCAGGTGGCTGGTAATGCTGATGATGTTTGGGCTGTCAATGGCCTGGCTGCCCAGAGCTGGCTGAAAGGTCTGTGAGTCCTGACCCCAGCACGCCAGGCCCTCGGGGGAGCTGTGGGCTGCCGCGGGTCAGGACTGAGCCTGGCTCTGGTTTCAGTTGCAGGTGGCTGGCTCAGCACGGGAACTGGGCCTTCCCCACCGTCACAGGCCTCCTCTTTGCCCTTACCTTCTTCAGTCTCGTTACACTCAACTTCTCAGACCCTGGTATCTTACATCGAGGTGAGGCCTCTGCCCGCTGGGAGAAGGAGGTACCCACCCCCAGCTCCCCTCCTCCGCCCCAAGGCTCCTTCCCACATGCCCATTGCTCTGGCCCTGACGCTTCATCCCCCAAACCACCAAGGTGTGGATAAATACAACTCTGAAGCTTTTCCAGTTGCCTTGAAGGGAGGGCTGGTCAGGGGCTGGGGGAGAGAAGCCCGTGGGTTCTTCCTGGCCACTGGTTCCCTCTGCTTCCCTCCCATTGCGCACACAACAGAAAACGTGGATCACGGTTCCAAAGGCCCGAGCTCCTATAGAACGCCTTCCCTCTACCTGCTGCCCCTCTGAGCCGGCCCGGCTTGCTCAGTGGGACAAGGATTCCTCTTGCCTCCTCCACGTCTTTCCCTGTGCTTGCTGATGCTGTGCTGCTGCCCTAAGCAGCAGAGTGATGCAAGGGCCCCAGCCGCTGCCCGACCCTCCTCCCACGCCAGGCTCCGGCGAGCAGAGCCCCATGACGGTGCACGTGGTGTGGGTGAACCACAGAGCCTTCCGCCTGCAGTGGTGCCCAAAGTGCTGCTTCCACCGCCCGCCCCGGACCTACCACTGCCCCTGGTGCAACATCTGTGTGGAGGTGAGTCCCTCATTCGCTTGCCTACCTGCCACCCCTCCTCCACCAGGGGTGGGAGCAAGACCAGGGCTGCTAAAGGCCAAGGGGAGCAGTAACTCCCAGCCACTTTGGGTCAGCCACACAGGTCACTGCCTCTGTGCTCACGTCTCTCTGGGGAGGCTGGCCCTTGCCTGCACAAATGCTAACTTGTATGGGGCATCCACAGCCACACCATGTCCATTGACAGTAGATATGAAAGGCCCCCAGGCTGGCTGCAGCTGTGGTCTGGGGTGCTCAGCCTGGCCTCCCTGGGTATCAGGTTGGAGGGTCTCCGGAACTCCGAGAGCCTGCCTTTGCCAGGTGCACGGTCTGCACAGGGGTTACACACGCAGGAGGCTGCCTGGGCATTATCCTCCTCCTCCTCATCCAGCCATCACAAAGTAGAGCCCCAGATACTCTAAATCCCACCAAAAGACGCACTAGCATGTGTGTCTCCGAAGCCCAGACAGGCCTTGCTTTAAAGGCCTCGGGATGGCCGGCGCCGCGGCTCAACAGGCTAATCCTCCGCCTGCGGCGCCGGCATACCGAGTTCTAGTCCCGGTCGGGGCGCTGGATTCTGTCCTGGTTGCCCCTCTTCCAGGCCAGCTCTCTGCTGTGGCCCGGGAGTGCAGTGGAGGATGGCCCAAGTGCTTGGGCCCTGCACCCCATGGGAGACTAGGAGAAGCACCTGGCTCCTGCCTTCGGAGCAGCGCGCCGGCGGCAGCCATTGGGGGGTGAACCAACGGCAAAGGAAGACCTTTCTCTCTGTCTCTTTCTCTCTCACTGTCCACTCTGCCTGTCAAAAAAAAAAAAAAAAAAGAGGCCTCGGGACAGGTGACCTTATGAGCCACAGGGCCCTAACCGTGCTCTAACACCAGAAATGCCAGCGCCAGGGACTTCACGGCTCACTTTCTCCCTGAAGACAGCAGCCAGTGCATGGGGCCAAGGGCAAGTGACTAGAGGGAGTGTGGAAGGCCTTAGGAGTTGAGGATGATGGACGTTGGGCGGGAGGACATGTCCTGAGGCCTACCCCCCTCTTCCTGTTTTCCAGGACTTCGACCATCACTGCAAGTGGGTCAATAACTGCGTCGGTAACCGCAACTTCCGCTTCTTCATGCTGCTGGTGCTGTCCCTGTGCCTCTACTCGGGCTCCCTGCTGGTCACCTGCCTGCTCTTCTTGCTGCGCACCAGCCACCTGCCCTTCTGCATTGACAAGGCCATGGCGTATCCACACTGGCCCGCCGGCCACGTGGGAGCTGGGGACGCGCTGACAGCCGAGGGGTGGGGTCTCGGGGGAGGGAGGAGCCAGAGGGAGGGGGCGGAGCCGTCTGGAAGGACGAGTCTGGGACTAGGTGAAGGGTTGTGGGAGAGGTCAGGGAAATGGGCGTGGAAATTCAGAAGCCTGCGGGATCAGGGAGCGGGTGCAAGAGGCAAGAGGGGCGTGGGCTGCTGAGGCTTCCGCGTGGGCTGCTGAGGCTTCCGCGTGGGCGGCGGGCTGGCTGGGGCTAGGCCGGGGACGGTCTGACGGCGCCGCTCCTTAGCCGGCGCGCAGCATCCTAGTGGCTGTGCCCGCCGCGGGCTTCCTGGTGCTGCACTTCCTGCTGCTAACGATCCAGGTCCTGTCGGTGAGCGCGGCCGAGCGCTCCTACGAGGGCAAGGTACGCGCGGCCGAGCGCGGGCGCGGCGGCGGGGCATGGGGAGCCCCCTTGCACCCGCAGGACCTGGGCCCTCGCTGCTCTTGCTCCGGTGCCCCCTTAGCCCTTGCAGACCCGGCTCCTGAAGACGCAGCTCCAATCTCGCTCCCTCCTAGAACTCAGCGGTCCCTCGTCCTCCTGGGCGTTTGTTATTTTGAGGGATGGGACTGGGGCAAAGCTGCATCCTGCACTTGTGTTGATCAAAGAACCTGAAATCAGAACACCACCTGCCAGATGCCGGTGGACACACGGAGGGAGGGGCTGGCCCCAGGTCGGGCAGCAGACTCAGAGAAGGAGTTGAGAGTCGAGGACGTGCCACCTCGTGGTTTCCGAGGGGGCAGAAAACAGAGGGGAGGCCATTGCAGGTGAGGGTGCACCCTGGCAAGCCAACAAGGAAGCGGTTCTAACTGGAGCAGCAGCTGACTCCGTGGGCGTGACCAAATATAAAGCCCAGATCAGATGGCGAATGGGGGCTCGAGGTAGTAGGAACCTGAGAGGCATGCTAGAAATATATTCAGACCAGTCCCCTGCCACCCCCCCAGGAAATTGTGCCTGGAAGTCAATTTCTCCGCCTTGCTGTGGGCAACCACTGACCTGTTTTCTGTCCTTACAGCTTTTCCTTTTCGAAAAATCTCCTGTAAATGGAATCGCGGCCTTTTGAGTCTGGCTTCCTGCACTTAGCATGATGCATTTGAGGGTCAGCCATGCCGCTGCTCCTATGAGCGGTTTCCTCCCGTTTATCGCTGTGTGTGGGTAAACACAGGGCGCTCATCCACTCGCGGAGGTCCTAGTTTCGGGTGGATGTGAGGCCACTGTGATGACTGCTGTCATGACAAGCACGGGAACCTATGCTTTCGTTTCTCTTGGGCTAATGTGTCGGGTGGCAGTGCTGGGCCATCTGGTGACATGAGAAACTGCAGTGGCTCCCCACCAGCGAGGTGTGAGCATTCCAGATACTGGGCATCCTCAGCAACATTGGACGTTGTCATGATTTTGTTTGTTTGTTCTTGCTTTTTTCTGGCTTTTTTATTCCAGCCAATCCAATAAATGTTTAATGGGCTCTCATGACGGTTGCCATTTGTAAGTTCCTAAAGACTAAAGATGTTGAGCATCTTTTGGTGTTCTTATTTGTCATCTAACTTTGGTGGTAAAATCTTTCTCAATTTTTTGCCCATTGAAATTTAGGGCTATTTTATTATTATCAGTTTATTTATTGGAAAGGTGAGTTACAGAGAGGGAGAGGGAGAGGTAGAGAGAGAGAGAGAGAGAGAGAGAGAGAGAGGTCTTCCATCCGCTGGTTCACTCCCCAAATAGCCGCAACAGCCAGAGCTGGGCCAATCCGAAGCCAGGAGCCAGGAGCTTCTTCTGGGTCTCCCATGAGGGTTCAGGGGCCCAAGCACTTGGACCATCTTCTACTGCTTTTCCCAGGTGCAATAGCAGGGAGCTGGATCAGAAGTGGACCAGCCGGGACTTGAACCTGTGCCCATATGGGTGCCACGAACCTGTGCCCATATGGGTGCCAGCACTGTAGGCGGCAGCTTTACCTGCTACACCACAGTGCTGACCCCAGGGTTATTTCATTATTGAATTTTAAGAGTTACTTATATATTTTGGATCCAGAGATATATTTTGTGGATATGTTCTCCCAATCTGTGGCTTGTCATCTTATTATTTTTATTATTATTTTTTTCCTAAAGAAAGCTTTTATTTAAGGAATACAAACTTCACTCATTTCCTAAGTACAACTTTAGGAATATAGTGATTCTTCCCACCATACCCGCCTTACCCACACTCCCACCACCCCCTTACTCCCACTCCCAGTCCCATTCTCCACTAAGACCCATTTTCAATTAACTTTATACACAGAAGACCAACTCTATACTAAGTAGAGTTCAACAGTTTGCATAAAAAAGGCTGTTCCTCAACAGTTGAGACAAGGGTGTTTAAAGCCATTGCATCTCAAAGTTAATTTCATTTCATTTTTTTAAGAAACTTAACTTTAAAAAAGCATCCATGAATGATAATATTTTGTAAGCACTTAGACATAACTAAAACTTATGAGACATAAGAATATCCTCCACTTCATACACTAAAACAAAATAAATATTTGAGAGCAAGTTTTACTGTTAACTCTCATAATACAGCTCTTTGAGGACAGAGGTCCTGCATGGGGAATTAGTGCACAGTGACTCCTGCTGTTAACTTAACCGTTAACACTCTTGTGTATGTCAGTGGTCACCTGAGGCTCCTGACATGAGCTGCCTAGGCTATGAAAGCCATGGAAGCCTTTTGAATCCACAAACTCCATCAGTATTTAGACACAGCCATGAGCAAAGTGGAAGTTCTCTCCTCCCTTCAGAGAAAAGTACCTCCTTCTTTGATGATTCCTTCTTTCCGCTGGGATCTCACTCACAGAGGTCCTTCATGTAGGACATTTTTTTGCCACATTGTCTTTCCATGTCTGAAATGGCATGGCTTTCCATGTCTGAAATGCTCTCGTGAGCTTTTCAGCCAGACTAGAATGCCTTAAGGGCTGATTCTGCATCTCCTTCTTTTTATTTTTATTTTTCGACAGTGAGAGAGAGAGAGAGACAGAGAGAAAGGTCTTCCTTTTACCATTGGTTCACCCCCCAATGGCCACTGCTGCTGGCGTGCTGCAGCCAGCGCACTGCGCTGATCCAAAGCCAGGAGCCAGGTACTTCTCCTGGTCTCCCTTGCAGGTGCAGGGCCCAAGCACTTGGGCCATCCTCCACTGCACTCCCGGGCCATAGCAGAGAGCTGGCCTGGCAGAGGGGCAACCGGGACAGAATCCGGCACCCATGTGGGATGCCAGCACCGGCAGGCAGATGATTAGCCAAGTGAGCCACAGCTCTGGGCCCCAGTATCTCCTTATTCTTTTTTTTATTTAGTAAATATAAATTTTCAAAGTACAGTTAATGGATTACAATGGCTTCCCCTCCCCCATAATTTCCCTCCCACTCACACCCCTCCCATCTCCCGCTCCCTCTCCCATTCCATTCACATCAAGATTCATTTTCAATTATCTTTATATACAGAAGATCAATTCAGTATATATTAAGTAAAGATTTCATCAGTTTGCACCCACACAGAAACACAGAGTGTAAAATACTGTTTCAGTACTAGTTATAGTATTACTTCACATTGGACAACACACTAAGGACAGATCCCACATGAGAAGTAAGTACACAGTGACTCCTGTTGTTGACTTAACAATTTGACACTCTTTTTTATGGCATCAGTAATCTCCCTAGGCTCTAGTCATGAGTTGCCAAGGCTATGGAAGCCTTTTGAGTTCGCCGACTTCGATCTTATTCCAACAGGGTCATAGTCAAAGTGGAAGTTCTCTCCTCCCTTCAGAGAAAGGTACCTCCTTCTTTGATGGCCCCGTTCTTTCCACTGGGATCTCACTCACTGAGATCTTCCATTTAGGTCTTCTTTCCCCTCCACCCCCAGGGTGTCTTGGCTTTCCATGCCTAAAATACTCTCATGGGCTCTTCAGCCATATCCGAATGCCTTAAGGGCTGATTCTGAGGCCAGAGTGCTATTTAGGACATCTGCCATTCTATGAGTCTACTGTGTATCCCACTTCCCATGATGGATTGTTCTCTCCCTTTTTGATTCTATCAGCTAGTACTAGCAGACACTAGTCTTGTTTGTGTGATCCCTTTGACTCTTAGACCTATCAGTGTGATCAATTGTGAACTGAAATTGATCACTTGGACTAGTGAGATGGCATTGGTATATGCCACCTTGATGGGATTGTATTGGGATCCCCTGGAATGATTCTGACTCCACCATTTGGGGCAAGTCCGACTGAGCATGTCCCAAATTGTACATCTCCTCCCTCTCTTATTCCCCCTCTTATATTTAACAGGGATCACTTTTCAGTTAAAATTTAAACACCTAAGAATAATTGTGTGTTAATCACAGAGTTCAACCAATAGTACTAGAACAAAACAAAGAGAAAATACTAAAATGGATAAAGTATTACATTGTACATCAACAATCAGGACAAGAGCTGATCAAGTCACTGTTTCTCATAGTATCCATTTCACTTCAACAGGTCTCCCCTTGGGTGCTCAGTTAGTTGTCACCGATCAGGGAGAACATATGATATTTGTCCCTTTGGGACTGGCTTAATTCACTCAGCATAATGTTTTCCAGATTCCTCCATCTTGTTGCAAATAACTGGATTTCGTTGTTTTTGACTGCTGTATAGTATTCTATAGAGTACATGTCCCATAATTTCTTTATCCAGTCTACTGTTGATGGGCATTTGGGTTGGTTCCAGGTCTTAGCTATTGTGAATTGAGCTGCAATAAACATTAACGTGCAGACAGCTTGTTTGTTTGCCAATTTAATTTCCTTTGGGTAAATTCCAAGGAGTGGGATGGCTGGGTTGAATGGTAGGGTTATATTCAGGTTTCTAAGGAATCTCCAGACTGACTTCCATAGTGGCTTAACCAGTTTGCATTCCCACCAACAGTGGGTTAGTGTCCCTTTTTCCCCAATCCTCTCCAGCATCTATTGTTGGTAGATTTCTGAATGTGAGCCATTTTAACCGGGGTGAGGTGAAACCTCATTGTGGTTTTGATTTGCATTTCCCTGATTGCTAGTGATCTTGAACATTTTGTCATGTGTCTGTTGGCCATTTGGACTTCCTCTTTTGAAAAAATGTCTATTGAGGTCCTTGGCCCATCTCTTAAGTGGGTTGTTTTGATGTTGTGGAGTTTCTTGATTTCTTTGTAGATTCTGGTTATCAACCCTTTATCTGTTGCATAGTTTGCGAATATTTTTTCCCATTCTGTCGGCTGCCTCTTCACTTTCCTGTTTCTTTTGAAGTACAGAAACTTCTCAATTTGATGCAATCCCAAATGTTAATTTTGGCTTTGACTGCCTGTGCTTCTGGGGTATTTTCCAAGAAGTCTTTGCCAGTACCTATATCTTGCAGAGTTTCTCCAATGCTCTCTAATAATTTGATGGTGTTGGGTCATAGATTTAAGTCTTTAATTCACGTTGAGTGAATTTTTGTGTAGGGTGAAAGGTAGGGGTCTTGCTTCATGGTTCTGCACGTGGAAATCCAATTTTCCCAGCACCATTTATTGAATAGACTGTCCTTACTCCAGGGATTGGTTTTGGATCCTTGATCAAATATAAGTTGGCTGTAGATGTTTGGACTGATTTCTGGTGTTTCTATTCTGTTTCATTGGTCTATCTATCTGTTTCTGTACCAGTACCATGCTGTTTGGATAACAACTGCCCTGTAGTATGTCCTGAAATCTGGTATTGTGATGCCTCCGGCTTTGTTTTTGTTGTACAAGATTGCTTTAGCTATTCGAGGTCTCCTGTGTCTCCATATGAATTTCAGCATCATTTTTTCCAGATCTGAGAAGAATGTCTTCGGTATTTCGATTGGTATTGCATTGAATCTGTAAATTGCTTTTGGGAGAATGGACATTTTGATGATACTGATTCTTCCAATCCATGAGCATGGAAGATTTTTCCATTTTTTGGTATCCTCTTCTATTTCTTTCTTTAAGGTTTTGTAATTTTCATCGTAGAGATCCTTAACATCCTTGGTTAAGTTTATTCCAAGGTATTTGATTGTTTTTGTGGCTATTGTGAATGGGACTGATCTTAGAAGTTCTTCCTCAGCCGTGGCATTGCCTATGTATACAAAGGCTGTTGATTTTTGTGCATTGATTTTATATCCTGCTACTTTCCCAAACTCTTCTATGAGTTCCAATAGTCTCTTAGTAGAGTTCTTTGGATCCCCTAAATAAAGAATCATATCATCTGCAAAGAGGGATAGTTTGAGTTCTTCCTTCCCAATTCGTATCCCTTTAATTTCTTTTTCTTGCCTAATGGCTCTGGCTAAAACTTCCAGAACTATATTGAATAGCAGTGGTGAGAGTGGGCATCCCTGTCTGGTACCAGATCTCAGTGAAAATGCTTCCAACTTTTCCCCATTCAATAGGATGTTGGCCGTGGGTTTTCCATAAATTGCATTGATTGTATTGAGGAATGTTCCTTCCATACCCAGTTTGCTTAGAGTTTTCATCATGAAAGGATGTTGTATTTTATCAAATGCTTTCTCTGCATCTATTGAGATAATCATATGGTTTTTCTTCTGCAGTCTGTTAATGTGGTGTATCATGTTGATTGTTTTGCGCACATTGAACCATCCCTGCATACCAGGGATAAATCCCACTTGGTCTGGGTGGATGATCTTTCTGATGTGTTGTTGCATTCTATTGGCCAGAATTTTATAGAGGATTTTTGCATCTATGTTCATTAGGGATATTGGTCTGTAATTCTTTTTCAATGCTGCATCTTTTTCCGGCTTAGGAATTAAGGTGATGCTGGCTTCATAGAAACAATTTGGGAAGATTCCCTCTTTTTCAATTGTTCTGAATAGTTTGAGTATCTCCTTATTCTTAACAATACCTTCCAAAGATCAGAAGTTTATAATTTTGATGAAATGCAGTTTATCAGTTTTTTTTTCTTTTATGGACATTGTAGCTAAGAAATCTTTGCCTAATCCAAGGTCACAAAGATTTGCTCTGGAAATTTTACAGTTTCAGTTTTACATTTAGTTCTGTGATTTACTTGGGCTTAAATTTGTTGTGGGGTGCTGTTTGGTGCAGTAGTTAAGATGCTGCTAGGGACACCTGCATCCTATATAGGGTGCCTGGGTTGCAGCACTGGCTCTGCTCCCAGTTCTGGCTTCCTGTGAAAATGCACTCTAGAAGGCAGCAGGTGGTGGCTCACGTACTTGGGCCTCTGCCACTCATGCGGGAGTCCAGCAGATGGAAGATTTCTCTCTCTCTCTCTCTCACTCATTCGCTCTGTCATTCAATTAAAGGAAAAAAAAATTTTTAATTTGTGGTTTTTTATTCAAGGTATGGGTTAAGTTTTTTGGTGTTGTTGTTGTTGTTGTTGTTGTGTTATTTTTGCATATGGGTTGCTTCAGTATCATTTGTTGAAAGGTTATCCTTCCACTGAGTTGCTTTGACCTGCTTCTCAAAAATCAGTGGATATATATGTGTGTCTGTGTATTAGAGAGAGAGAGAGAGAGATGGGTGAGATATGTTTTTATTTAATTTTTCCTTAGTACATGCTATCATGATTAGTGTTCTTTTATAGCGAGTCTTGAAATCAGATAAAATGAGTTTTTCCATTTTGTTTTGTCTTTCAATTTTTTCCTGGCTATTTTAGTTCTTTTGGGTTTTTGTATAATTTTTTTTTATTTGACAAAGTTATAGACAGTGAGAGAGAGAGACAGAGATAAAGGTCTTCCTTCCATTGGTTCACCCCCCAAATGGCCGCCACAGCTCGCGCACCACGCTGATCCGAAGCCAGGAGCCAGGTGCCCATGCGGGTACAGGGCTCAAGTACTTGGGCCATCCTCCACTGCACTCCCAGGCCACAGCAGAGAGCTGGACTGGAAGAGGAGCAGCTGAGACTAGAACCCAGCGCCCATATGGGATGCCAGCACCACAGGCGGAGGATTAACCAAGTGAGCCACGGCGCCGGCCCCTATATAAATTTTGGAATAAGTTTGTCAATTTCTATTAAAAAAAAATCTGGGATAGTCATTGGGATTGCATTGAATCTATAGATAAGTTTTGGACAGCTCACATTTTTAACAAAATTGGGTTTCTGAATCTGTGGATATGATATGGCTCTCCATTTGATGTCTTTTATCATTATTTTGTAATTTTTAGCATATAAATCTTGCTACTTTTATAACTGAATATTTTATATTTTTGTGCTATTGTAAATGCACATAATCATTGTTTGTTTATTATTGTGAGAAAATACAACAGATTTTTATATATTAGTCTTGAATCTTGCAATTTTTCTAGATTATTTGTTTTATTAGAACTTTATTAGCTTTATTATATTCACAGTTTCATTTATTCTACATAGAAAAAAATTTTTAAGGTTTATTCATTTATTTGAGAGGCAGAAGTTCAGAGAGAGGAGGGGGAGAGACAGAGAGAAGTCTTCCATCTGCTGGTTCCCTTCCCAGATGGCCGAAATGACCGGAGCTGGGCCGATCTGAATCCAGGAGCCAGGAGCTTCTTCCAGGTCTCCCACGTGGGTGCAGGGGCCCAAGCATTTGGGCCATCGTCTGATGCTTTCCCAGCCCTTTAGCAGAGAGCTGGATTGGAAGTGGAGCATCCGGGACATGAACCGATGCCTTATGGGATGCCGGTGCTGCAGGTGAAGGCCTAACTTACTATGCCGCAGCGCCGGCCCCTACATAGAAAACCTTGACATCCGTGAGTGAGAAGTTTCCCTCCTTCCTTTCCAATCTGGGTGACTTTATTTTTCTCCTCTTTTTTTTTTTTTTTTTTTTTTTTTTTTTTTTTTTTTTTTTTTTTTTTGACAGGCAGAGTGGACAGTGAGAGAGAGAGACAGAGAGAAAGGTCTTCCTTTGCCGCTGGTTCACCCTCCAATGGCCGCCGCTGCAGCCGGCGCACCGCGCTGATCCTGGCAGGAGCCAGGAGCCAGGTGCTTTTCCTGGTCTCCCATGGGGTGCAGGGCCCAAGCACCTGGGCCATCCTCCACTGCACTCCCTGGCCATAGCAGAGAGCTGGCCTGGAAGAGGGGCAACCGGGACAGAATCCGGCGCCCCAACCGGGACTAGAACCCGGTGTGCCGGCGCCGCAAGGTGGAGGATTAGCCTATTGAGCCACGGCGCCGGCTTATTTTTCTCCTCTTATTGCACTGGCTTGGACTTCCAGTGCAACGCGGACAAGGGTGAAAGATGTCTGCGTCTTTGCTGGGCTTCCTTCATCAGAATGATGACTTGACAGGAAGACCCCGGGCGGGTAGCATTGGTGAGGGAGGGGCTTAGACACTGGGACAGCTGCGGGGCACAGCAGCTCCAAAGCCCAGCTCCCCCCATCCTCTGGGCACCCCCAGCCACTCCACTGCCTCCACGCCTGCGTCCCTCCTGCCCGCGACTCCCCAGCAGGACCCGGCTCTGCGTGCGATCTCTCTGTGGCCTCGGTCCTTTATTTCAGCCTGACCTGGGGAGCATTTTCCCTTCTCACATTCTGTGGTTCCTGCAGTTTGTGTCAGGCTTGGGCCTGCCCTCCCACCTCATCCTGGAGCAGCCCCGCCCAGCCGGGATCGCTGGCCTTGGGGACCTGCGTGTGGCCCGAGCTCTGGCTCACCAGGCAGGGCTCGCTGCATGACCTGCAGCACCCATGTCAGGCGTTGTTCACGGGCCCCAACTCTCGGCCCTTTCCTACCTCCGTCCCCTCCCTGTAGCTCCGCTTGGGGTCACAACCACACACATCGCAGCTCCGCAGCTCCGCAGCGTGGAGATCTGGGGTGGGTTACTTAGCTACCTCGTGCCTCAACTTCCCCATCTGTGGAAGGGGGCAGCGTGGGTTAACCTGTGTGAGACAGAGAGAGGAGAGGCGGGTCCAGGTGAGTGCCCTGCGTGTCCCTGTGGCTGCGGTGTCAGTGATAGGTGTCTCTGCTTCTTTCTTTGCAGTAGCGCGGTGAACCCCTGCTTAACACCGCAGGCCTCCACCTCCCCTCTTCCTGCATCTTCCTGCACAGCCAGGTTTCCCAGGAGAGGAACATCACTCTGTTCTTCACCATCCTTGGTCCACGTCAGCCCAGGCTCTGCCCGCACTGTCCTGCTGATGCTGCTGTCATGGAGTGGCCAGAGCCAGAGGCCAGTCCTCAGACGCGGCTGCTGGGCTGCGGCTCCGCACCTGCACCTGGGCTTCCCGCCCTTCTCGCTTGCCCCCCTCCCCTGCCCTGTGCCGCCCTGAGACTCCCCTGTGTCGCAGCTGCCCTCAGCAGCCGGAAAGGCTGTTGGCAGTGTCTCCTCAGTCCAGCACACTGCCGGGCCATGTTTGAGACCCCAGAGTATTTCTGAGTGCATGAGTGAACCAAGAAATGATGAATCAATGCCACTTGAAAAGAGAAAGAGAGATCTGATGCCACGATCCCCCGGGGAGCAGGGAGTGCAGGGAGGCAGCAGGGAATTGGGGAGGGGAGACGTGAAGGTGCCCACTTTGGTTTTGGCCCTGGGAAGGGTGAGGGTGTTGGGGACACAGGGTTGGTACAGCAGCCCAGGACTGGAGCCGAGGGGCCCGTGTGGCCCTTCAGAGCTGCTGGAACCGCTCACAGCTGGGAGGGTGCCGTGTGCAGAGATCCTCAGATCCGGGGCCAGTTCTGATAAATCTGACCCACAAGGAGCCTTCGTTCCAGCGTTTCCCTGTCCTGATGTAAAGTCAGCGTTTCTCCATTCTAAAAGGAACATCCAATAAGTCAGAACTTCTTTCTGTAAATTTTAAAGTTCTGCAGACGTAACTCTCCCAGACACTGAACTGGGACCACCAACGCAGTGCCAGTTTCTCTTAAACGCTGTGAACACCCTGAAGCAGGCGGAACCTCAACTTGCTCCGTGGTCAGCGCAGCGTTGGGCAGCCGTGGGCGGTTCCCGGGCCGTCCTGACTGTTCTCCCTCGGGTGACAGCTGTCCCACGTGGGGTCCTGGCTCTTCTGGGTGGAGAACAGTGTGGAAGGCAAAGCTTTGGGTGACTGGGGCGTGGGAGTGAGCAGGAGCTGTTGGAATATTTCCAGGTGACAGCTGCAGTAGGGTGAGACCTGGGCCCTGCGTGGGGCCCCTGGGCGAGGGGAGGGAAAAGGCGGGAGGGCAGGAGGAGAACCTGGTCAAGTCCTTTCCTGCGTCTCGTGCTGGGTCAGGCACATGCGATTGGGTCCCCAAACATCCGCCCTTGAGATGGTAGAATCCAGCGAAGGCACTCACTCAGCTAAAACAAGAGATGGGAAGGAGACATGGGTGGCGGTGCAGCTGAGTAGCCACGGATGCTCTGGAGTGAATTTGTCAGGGGCCACAGGAGCTTAGTGTGTCCAAAGGGAGACAGCAGGCAGGAGGCTGCAAAGGGGGGCCGGGGACCCCAACGAGGCAGAGGAAGGGGTGCAGGGTCAGCGTTCGTATGGGGAGCTGCTCCCAAGCGGGGCGGAGGTAGCTGTTCTATCTGGGACCCCTGGAGGGAGGCTTCCATGCCCTTGGAGTCTGGCTGGACCCCTAGGCTGACCCCTGGCTGAGCTGACTGACAGGCTCAAGGAGGGGTCCTGGGGGAGGGGCAGGACCATCTGGCCAGTTCTGATCTCTTCTTCCTCTTCCTATTCCCCTCCAGTGCAGATACCTTCAGGGATACAACCCCTTTGACCAGGGCTGTGTCAGCAACTGGTATTTAGCAATTTGTGCACCGCTGGGACCCAAGTGAGTTGGCAAAGCAGAGGCCCCATGTGGTGGATGAGGCGAGGCTGGGGGTGGGCCTGAAGCTGGGTCTCCCCCCTCGCCCTTACACAGCTCCCAGCGCTCCCACTCACTGCCCCTGTTTCTTTGGGGTTTTCTCCAGGGTGCTAGGGAGCCTCCTTGCTTCCTGGCCTCTGTGGCTTCTCGTCCTAAGAAACGGGTCAGGGCTGCTACACCTGATGAGACTCGCCCAGCTTGGTGTGGGGGTTGTGTGCTCCCCAAGCTGAGGCTGATGGGGACAGGGTGGGGGAGGGTGGGGCGGGCAGTGACCTCCTGCATGTGGCCTGTCGCTCCCCAGGTACATGGCTGAAGCTGTCTGGCTGCAGAGAGTGGTGGGGCCCGAGTGGGTGCCGGTGCACTTCCCGACATGCCCCTCCACCCACAGCCCTTCGGTCCTCCCTGGCCTCCAGCCCCGACCCTCCTGCTGCCACAAACCAGGGCAGGGCCCTCCGGGGAGTGGAGAGGCCGCAGCTGTCCAGGAGGTGAGGAGTGTGTGCTGGGGAAGGAGTGTGGGGTGCCCCCGGGGTCTGGCTGCTGGGCAGCTGCAGCCCCCAGAGCCTGGGGCCTGGGGCTGATGTGTCGCTCCCCCTCTTCGTGGAGGAACGACACAGGACCCTGCGCTGTTCTTTCGTCTGCTCGGCCCTCCCCGGGTTTGCTGCTGGTTCTTCCCGGGTTGGCTACTATCCCTTCCACCTCCGTGGAAGGGCAGTTCCCCCTGGCCGCATTCCCCACTTCCGCAGGGGAGCGGCACACCACCGGCCGGCTCTCTGGGGGGCTGCACGGGTTCCCTTAGATGTTCCCCATAGATGTTCCTGGTGCGTGCCGTCTCTCTCCTCCTTTATAGTCCTCTTCCGCCAATCCTAACTCGGCTGAGTACGCTGCTCTCCAATCAGGAGCAAGTCCTACAGTTAATTGGTTGAACTGGAGGCAGCTGTGCGGAAGCTGTTTACTTCTCTCCCAGCGCCATATTGTGGGAGAGCAGATGCATAGAATAAGTCTTAATTCGAGTAACTTAGTCTGGTCCGGATTGCTCCCCACAGATCCCCCTTTCTTTTTATTTTTTGGCGTTGATACGCGCCTGTCTTCGGTGTCCCACGGCACACACTCTGCTCTACTTGCTAGCGTTGCCACAGGCTCTTACAAGTCCTATCAATCAGGAAAACCGAATCCGGGTCCTCTCTTCGCCATTGTGAGGAGGTTTTTAGGCGCTGATGCGTGCCTGTGTTCGGTGCCCTGCAGCGCATGCTCTACTCTGCTAGAACTGCCTGCAGGTGTTTACAAAACCTATCAGGCAAACCGAATCCAAGCCTTCTCATTGCCGTATTGTGGGGGAGACTTATTAGTGTTGGTTCGTGCCTATCTTCGGTGACCTGCAGCTCATACTCTGGTCGAGCTTTGCTGGCGCTTACCGCCTTAAATCAGGCAGACCGAATCCAAGCCTCCTAATTGTTGCATTGTGGGGAAGCTTTACTGATGTTAATTCGTGCTTGTCTTCGATGACCTGCGGCTAGCCGCCCAGGTGCTCATCGCCTCACTAATCGGGCAGACCGAATCCAAGCCTTCTAATTGGCATGTTGAGGGGAGGCCTTATTTTTCTCTATTTCTCTATCTCCGGGCATTCCTACCTCTCCCATTTCACTTCTATCTTCCAGCATTCCCATTTCTCTTTTACTTCACTTCCAAACTTCTGTTTCTCTTATCCCCGCAGCTTTCCGGCACCTCGCCCCGCCGGCGGGTTCCCGGCTCTGCGCCGCTTCAGCCCGCGCGCCTCTCTCATCTGCGCAGCTTCCCGGCTTTGCGCGGCTCGGGTTCGCGCGCTCCGCGGTCTCCACGCTTAACCCTTTCGCGTCTGAACCACGGCCTACGCCAGCGTTCCCTATCTATTCACGCCCCGTGCTCTCTCTGCACGCGGCGGCTTCCGCGAGTAACACAGCGTAGCTTGCGTCTCCGCCACTAGGATTCAATCTAAGTTCCCCGGGCTAGCCTGGCGAATTCAACCCAGCGTACGTCTCCGCCCCACGGTTTGGCTTCCCGTCCTTTGCTCCCCGGGCTAATCAGACGGATCCCAATCTGGCTTGCGTCTCAGCTTCTGGTTTCAACTTTTCGCCCCCTATTCCCGGGCTAACTTGAGAACCCCAAAGTGGCTTTCGTTTCCGCCTCGGCCTGCCCCCCGCGGCTTCAATTTCCCTAACATTTTTCTCTACCCGGTATGTTTCCCCAAGCTTTCCTCCAACGATATTCCTCCCTCATTTCTCCTGGCCTCTCCCCACAGTCTGCATCCGAGTCTGTTTGTTCTAGCTTTCACTTTCGCTTTCGACCTTAGAGATTTCTCCCAGCTTCCCCCCGTAGTCCGTATCCGAGTCTTTGCCTAGGCTTTCAATAGCTTCTTCCGGCACCCTTTTCGTCCGGCTTTTCCCTAGGCTGTTTGCTAGTCTCTCTCTCCGGTAATTTCCCTAGGCTGTTTGCTAGTTTCTCTCTCCGATATTTTCCCAGTTCTTCCCGTTTCTTCCCTCCTAAGTTTTTTATCCGTCCTAGGTTTCCTATCCGAGCTAGGTTTCATATCCGAGTCACGGCACCATTATGTCGCTCCCCGTCTTCGTGGGGGAACGACACTAAGCCCTGCCTAGGCTTCATATCCGAGTCACGGCACCATTATGTCGCTCCCCCTCTTCGTGGAGGAACGACACTAAGCCCTGCCTAGGCTTCATATCCGAGTCACGGCACCATTATGTCGCTCCCCGTCTTCGTGGGGGAACGACACTAAGCCCTGCCTAGGCTTCATATCCGAGTCACGGCACCATTATGTCGCTCCCCCTCTTCGTGGAGGAACGACACTAAACCCTGCCTAGGCTTCATATCCGAGTCACGGCACCATTATGTCGCTCCCCCTCTTCATGGAGGAACGACACTAAACCCTGCCTAGGCTTCATATCCGAGTCACGGCACCATTATGTCGCTCCCCGTCTTCGTGGAGGAACGACACTAAGCCCTGCCTAGGCTTCATATCCGAGTCACGGCACCATTATGTCGCTCCCCCTCTTCGTGGAGGAACGACACAGGACCCTGCGCTGTTCTTTCGTCTGCTCGGCCCTCCCCGGGTTTGCTGCTGGTTCTTCCCGGGTTGGCTACTATCCCTTCCACCTCCGTGGAAGGGCAGTTCCCCCTGGCCGCATTCCCCACTTCCGCAGGGGAGCGGCACACCACCGGCCGGCTCTCTGGGGGGCTGCACGGGTTCCCTTAGATGTTCCCCATAGATGTTCCTGGTGCGTGCCGTCTCTCTCCTCCTTTATAGTCCTCTTCCGCCAATCCTAACTCGGCTGAGTACGCTGCTCTCCAATCAGGAGCAAGTCCTACAGTTAATTGGTTGAACTGGAGGCAGCTGTGCGGAAGCTGTTTACTTCTCTCCCAGCGCCATATTGTGGGAGAGCAGATGCATAGAATAAGTCTTAATTCGAGTAACTTAGTCTAGTCCGGATTGCTCCCCACACTGATGGAGTTCCTGGACACGAAGTCCAGCCCGCACCGCCACCTTGCTTCTGGCCGTGGCTTTCCTCAGCTGCTCACCAGAACTGGGAGGTGACCAGAGGCTTGGATACTGCGGGGAGGGTTCTTTTAGCTCAGAGAAGCTTGCCCTTGAAACCTGCTTTGGAACTTACACAGTAGTGTGTGGCAGCCCACAGCAGCCGGCCCTGGGGCTCCGGCAGCCACCACTCCCGACCAGTAGGTGCTTCCAGCCTGATCCCTTTGCTCTGCCCGGGGTGGGGCGGGGGCTGGGGGCTGTGGGGCAGGGGCTTGGGGAGAGAGCCTCATGCCCCACTCTGTAGCTCCACCCCGGCCCGGTGCTGCCCCCGCTACGGGAAGCCCCCAGGCGAGGTGAGGCCCCTCATTCGCCCCTCCGCACCCGGCGATGCCAGGAGCACCTGCGTCTCAACATCACCTCCTGAGGCTCTCCGTGCCCCGCCCTTGCCCCTCCCCGCACCTATTAAAGTCCCTGAGGCTGCCTCCTCCAGCTGGCTGCCTGGCTGTGCCTCTTTGCTGCGTGCGGGGGAGCGGGATCGGAGGGGTTGGGGCAAGGGCCTCCTGGGAAGGAAGGGACGGGATCCGTGAGAACCCGAGTCCAGACCCCGATACTGCCTGGCTATGTGACCTGCGGCACGAGCTGAACATTCTCCCGTCCTTAAACTAGGGCAGCGGTAACAGCCTCTCGGGCAGGTGCGGCGCTCCTCCCAGTGGGGGCTGCAGATGGGAGAGAAAAGCCACCGAGTCGCCCTGCCGCGTCCCTCTCTGCCTGCAGGGGGCGCCAGGTGTCCAGGAATTCGCGAGCGGGGCCCAGGGCCGCAGCGTAGCTCCGGAACCTCCTAGAGGCTTAGGGCCTGAGCGCTGGCTGGGTGGGGCTGGGCACCCTCCTGGCTGCCACAGCCCAGCCTGCCGAGAACGGGGTGGGGGTGGGGGTGGGAGTTCCGAGGCCCTGTGAGCCTTCTGGTCCCTGGGTGGGAGCCTCTGGGAAGTTGTCCGGGGCTGAAGTCAGGCCTAACTCCCCAGGGCCCCAGAGAGTATGGCCCTGGGTCTGTCATTGGCTCTTTTCTGCACCCTCCCCCACGCCTTGGGGGGGGGTCCTTCCCCCAGGGTCGCTGCTCAGTGTCACCTGGGCTGGGAACCCCCCGGAGGGGGCGGGGCTCTTGAAGTGTCCGCGTGGGCACAGCCACTGTTCACTGCCACTGTAGTGTCCAGGCGGAATCAGGTGTGAGAGGAAGGTAGAGGGAAGGTCACCTAAGGGTTCTGGTGAACCCCATAGAGGCTGTTCAGGGGCAAGTGTGTGTGCACGTGCACCCACGGGTGCTTGGGAGTCAGGGGGGCCTTCAGCCTCCTGCCCCACCCCGGGGAGGGGTGACTATCTGTAGGACATCTCTGGGGCCCTCTACAAAGCTGTGCCACCCCTGTGTCCCCAGAGGCCCCAGACCCTGGCCTTGCCGATCCGATCCGTCTGGCTCTGGTTCCTGGCCAGTTCTTTGTTCAACCCCAGGGACTCCAGCTCTTCTCATTCCTCTTCCTGTCCCAGGGTTTCTCCAATCTCAAACCCCTTTGGAGCTCAAGCCCTTCCACTTTGTATGTATCTCTGCTTGACTCAGAAACCCTTGGGCTGTAGGTAGGGGCACTGGCATATCACAGGGCAGCCCAGCTTCGGCCTTGCTGTAGGCAGCTCCTAGTGCCTATGCTGTAACAGCTGAAGCAGCGTCCCTGCCTCTCGGAAGCCCTCAGGCCATGGCCGCAGGGCGGCCTGGGCCCAGGTGTGCCTGCACCTGTGTGTGCAGGTGGGCATGGCTCGGTTCCTGCTGCCCAGCAGGAAGAGAGGCAGCAAAATGGGGCAGCCAAGGAGCTCTCAGGCCCAGTCCCAAAGCAGAGCCCTCAGGGGAGCCCGGGTCTGAGAGCATGGGGGGCCAGGAACCTGGGCCAATGCCTGGATGCGGTGGTGGAACCGGCCTGGGGGGCGGGGGTGCAGCCTGCATGGAGTCCCAGCTCCACAGGGGCTGAGCAGGCAGGGCCTGACCTGGGCTGCACCTGCCTTCAGGTACAGAGAGGACTCACCCAGGCGTCTCCCAAGTCCTAAGCCGCATGTGAGGCGTCTCCCCCAGCACCCCGAGCCCTAGTTCCCCACTGGGCCAGGACTTCACTGGTCAGATTCTCAAAGGATGCCATGATGTGAGCTCTTACTCTGCAATACAGCTTCTCCGTCTCTGTGTTCCCGCCCTGCCTGGAATTTCTATAGGAAAAACGTCCCTAGGATCAGGCTCCCTTGTTCCTCCACCCCCCACCCTGGCGCCTGCCCTCCCTGTACCCTCTCCTGAGCTCCGGGCTCCCCGCAGGGGACGTTAAGCTGAGCTGCACTCACCTTCTCTCTGTAGCCCCTCCTGGTTTCCCTGAGCCACCCCACCCACCCTTGGCCCCCCACTGATAAGGAGAGGGTGTTATCGGAGCCTAGAATGGGGCCTGCTGTCCACAGGCCCAGGGAGCTGTCTTTGCTCCCCCTGCCTTCCCCTGGGTGGGAGCCGGGGGTGACCCGCAGGGCTGCAGGGAGCTCACACAGCTGGAGCCCCACTAAGAGACCCCCGGCTGGCTGTAGAACCTGACAGAGGTGTTTACAACCTGGGATGGAGGCCAGAGGCAGCCCCCTGGGTCCAGACCCTCCCTCTTTGTGCCTTCAGGAAGGGCATGCTATGGAGGAGGTCACTTCCCTCTGCTCAGCCCCAGGTGGGGACTTAGAGACCCCCCACCCTGTCATAGATGGGGCCCTGGTGGCAGCAGGTGTGGTGGCTGTCTCCCATCCCAGGCTGCCATTCCCGCCCCGGGGGCAGTTTGAGGAGGAAGGGGTTGAGCAGTTTAGCACAGGGCCCTGCCTCTCCAGCCCCAGGCCTCAGCACAGGGCCTGGGGCGTGATAAGAGGGCGGGTGTCCTGGGCCACAGCGATAACTCTCTCCCCTGCCTGGGGCTCCTCCACCCTGCTCTGCCCTCCTGCCCCAGTCGAGGGGCAGGAGGCTGAGGGTGGGGCAGAGCAGGACAGAGGAGGGCAGGTACTGAAGTGCAGAGGGCGCAGGTCCCTGACTGCCTGAGCCTCAGGCCACCCAGGGGATTCCTGGCCCCTTCTGCTCCTTCTTAGCAGGCTGGGCCCCTGGAGGGGGACGGAGCCCAGGGGCCCAGGGTCAGGCAGGGTTCCCCCGCGTGGGTAACAAAGCCGCCCAGCCCAGCTGTCCTAGCACTAGAGAGGAGGAAGCCAGCACGGAGCAAGCAGCCCCTCCTCCAGGGTCACGCGGGTTCCACAGGGCAGAGCCCAGACCCCCTTGGCCTTTCCCGGGACACTGGACTTCCAGGGGCAGTCAGTCCAGAGCAGGGGTGCACATGGCCCTGAAGCTGGCCTGCCTGGCTTCCCCTGCGGTTGTGGGGGTGGGCTGGGCAGCGGGCAGGAGAGTTGGAATTGGCATCGGCACACAGCGGGTGCCTGATCGTCGGTGGTAACTGTTCTTGGGGTGTCATTGAAGGGCCTCGTGACTCAGGACTCTGGTCTGCTGAGGGCCCCCCAGAGTGCTGGTTGCCATGACAGCAGCAACCTGCTGGGGGCTCAAGGCAGGGACCATGAAGGGTGCTGCTTCACAGAGAGGTTTGGGTTATTATTTTACTGAAAATAACCAACCGACGGGGCTGTCTCGGGCACAAAGTGTTGGCAGCCTAGGCTGAGACCCTCCAGGGGAGGGGGAGAGGCCTCCCACCAGCGGCTCTGCCCTCCTGGGGAGAAGGCAGCAGTCAGAGTCCCTGTCCCCAGCCCCACCCCCGCCACATGCTGCCTTCTCTGTATCCCCGGCTCAGCCCCACTTCTCCTGTTTCCTGTCAGCCCCTCCACTCCTGCCTCCCTCCCCCTCCTTCTGTCACACTCATCCTGCTCTCACTGGTCTCTGTCTCCCCCACTTTTCCTGGACCCCAGCTTCCAGGAACAGAGCCACCCGCCTGACCACTTTGGGGTAGTAACGCTCAGCCGCGATTCTTGCAATCCCCTGGGCTGGGCGTGGGAACGGAGGACTCCTCCGCCAGGCTGGAGGCAGGGCCTGCCCAGAGCGCCTTTGTCTGCCTCTCAGCCAGGCACCCACTCTCCCGGCTGCAGGTCCAGCCCCTCCCTCAGTGCTTAGCGAGGGGTTTACCCAGAGTTCACTGGAGGCAGTGCCGTGACTGTGCCCAGGTCTCCACGCTGGGTCGGCAGCTGGGTCAGTGACCTGGCCGGTGACAGGAAGGGCCTGGAGTGCCGAGCCACCAGGCTGCAGAGGGTGCGCTGAAATGCTGACAGCAGGAGCGCCGGGGTCAGTGTACGGCAGGAGCGGGCTAGGCCCTGGGCACAGGGCTTGGCTGGTGTGGCTCATGTAACCTCAGTCAACCTTGTGAGGCAGGCGCCGCCCCTGCCCTCGTGGCTGTTCTAGGGTCCGTGGGGACGGTCCCTGGAGCGGCTGTGTACTCCCCTCCTGGGATTCCTGGACTCCGCCCACAGAGGAGTCTAGGATAGGAGCCGCTGTCGTGGTGCACCGGGTTATGCCACTGCCTGCAATGCTGGCATCTCATATGGGCACTGCTGAGTCCCAGCGGCTCCACTTCCAATCCTGCTCCCTGCTAGTGTGCCTGGGAAAGTAGCAGAAGATGGCCCAAGTGCTTGGCACCTGCCCCTACATGGGAGACCCGGATGAAGCTCCTGCCTTCAGCCTGGCCCAGCCCTGGTTGTTGCAGCCATCTGGGGAGTGAACCAGCAAATGGAGGATTGTGTGTCTATCTCCCTCTCTCTCTGTAACTCTGCCTTTCAAATAAATGAATAAATAAACCTTTATAAAAAATCAGCCTGCTTTAGAATTATTGAGTTTCAGGTCCCACCTGTGGTTCCGTTGGCAGGGCCAGACCCAGTGATCTCCCAGGCCTCACAAGACCTGTGGGCCGGACATCCCCCACCTCTTGCAGACCCCGCCCACTGAGCCCCTTTGCCTGAACCTGAGTGCTGCTGGGCCTGGGCTGCCCCCTAGCAGCAAGGGGTCAGGGGGTCATGAGGCCCAGTGAGGGTTCCGCCCCTTGGCACTGTGGGCTGTGCCACATCTGCCCTCCAGCCGCTGGCGCCAGGGGAGACCCGCCCTCCTGCCTGTCCTTTCCCTTCCAGGGCGGAGTCCAGCTGCAGAGTGGGAGTGGCGTCCTCTCCCTCACCTGCAAAAGCCAAGCCCCCCAGGCCCGGTCTCCCTCCCGGTGCTCTGGAGGGCTGCTCAGGTACGTCCTGGGGGATGCTGCTTTCAAGGGTCCAGGGGCAGGAGGGCCGGCTGGGGCTGGGGCCCTGGCAGAAGACACTCCTTTTCTCTTTTGACTCCATTTCCTGACCCTTTGGCAGGCCCAGGGATTTAGAGCCTCTGGAAAGGCCAGGGCTGAGAACGGGTGCCACGTCTTAAATTCCAACCTCAGGTCGCTCTTCCCTGACCCCTCCTTCGTAAGTTAGCTACTCCTAGGGGCAGATCAGGCTGAAATGGAATTTGGGGCAGGGATAGGGCCCCTTCTGTTCCCAGCTGGCAACACAGTCTTCAGCCCTTCCTCAAGAGTGCCCTGAGTGGCACTGGCGCTGTGGCGTAGCGGGTAAAGCCGCTGCCTGCAGTGTTGGCATCCCATATGGGCACTGGTTCTAGTCCCTGCTGCTCCATTTCTGACCCAGCTCTCTGCTATGGCCTGGGAAAGCAGTAGAAGATGGCCCCAGTCCTTGGGCCCCCATACCCGCTTGGGAGACCTGGAAGAAGCTCCTGACTCCTGGCTTTGGATTGGCACAGCTCCGGTTGTTATGGCCAATTGAGGAGTGAACCAGTGGATGGAAGACCTCTTTCTCTCTCTCTCTTCCCCTCTTCTCTTTGTGTAACTCTGACTTTCAAATAAATAAATCTTTAAAAGAGAGAGAGAGTAAAGAGAGTGCCTGGGTGGGTTGGGGGAGGGGGTTGTGACACACTGGGTTAAGCCACCGCCTGCAGTGCTGATGTTCCACGTGGGTCCCGGTTCAAGTCCTGGCTGCTCCACTTCCCATCCAGCTTCCTGCTAATGTGCCTGGGAGAGCAATGGAGGAGGGCCCCAGTTCCTGGGCCCCTGCACTCACATAGGAGACTCAGAAGAATCTCCTGGCTGCTGGCTTCAACCTGGCCCAGTTCACACTTTGGGGAGTGAATCAGCAGAGGGAAGATTGCTCCCTCTCCTTCTATAACTCTGACTTTCAAATATATAAGAAGGAAAAAAAAAGGACCCTGGGGTAGAGGAAACCTCTGGAAGGCTTCAGGGTCCGGCTGTGTCTGCCTCACTCCAAATCCGCAGTGGAGGCTTGGGCTGCAGGCCCAGCCTGGCCAGGGGGCTCCAGCTGCCTTGGGCACCATCCAGCCCGGAGGGCAGAGGAGGCCTGTTCCTGACGCCCAGGCCAGAAGGAGGTGCACAGAGGACGCTCTGCTTTGGAGCTGCAGCCTTGAAAGAGTTGTTTTCTTTGAATATCCTGCTGCAGGAAAGAGAAGCCCACATCCAACATTCCTGGACATGGGCTCCAGGTGGCTTTAAAGGAGCCATTTGTTTGGTTTCTGTCCCACCCTGTTTCTGCTCAGGGCGCTCGTCCCTGGGGTCCGGTGGGAAGCCCACACCCTTCCCGGCTCGCCCATGCAGCCTCACACTCTCGGAGCCTCCGCGCCTCTCCAGCCCGAGCCCTGAGCTTGCTCCGGGGTGGGGGTGCATGCCTCCCCCTCAAGGAGTGGAGCTCACGTGTCCTCAGCCCCCAGCTTCCTGGGCACTGCTGACCACACCCTCCTTTTTTTAAAATTTATTTATTAGAATGGCAGAGTTATATAGTGAGAGATCTTCCAGCCACTGCTTCACTCTCCAAATGGCCGCAGCAACCTTCCAGGTCTCCCACGTGTGTGCAGGGGCCCAAGCACTTGGGCCACCTTCTACTGCTTTCTCCGCCGTACGCAGAGAGCTGGATAGGAAGTGGAGCAGGCAGGACCTGAACCGGCCCCTGTATGGGATGCTGGCACTGAAGGCAGCGGCTTTACCTGCTACGCTACAGCAACGGCCCCCACACCCTCCTTCTTGAAAACCCTGTCCCTGCCCTTGACCTCAGGGATCAGACACACTGATTCGCGTGTGCTCTGAGACTCTTGCTCTCAGCCCTACTACTAAATCTTCTGGGGCATCCCGGGCACATCCTTGCTTATGGAGACCTCGCTCCCTCCCAGGCGGAGCAGTGCTGGGCCCTGCAGAGCCTCCAGCCTGGTGCCTTCATTTCCGGAGGGCCAGCTGTGCCTTGGGAGGGTCCCGCAGATGCCTGAGGTCTTCCCCATCCCAGCACTCGGGAGAGACAGGGCAAAGGCACGGCAGCCGCTGAGGAAAAGGAGCGCTTGTGAGCAGAGGAGAGGCTGAGTGGGGCGGGAGGGTGTCTGGGTGTCTTGGGGGGAAATGTCCCAAAGCTTGGGGCTGGCTTGGAAAAATCCAGAAGGTGTCCCCAAACTAGCCAGGTGAGATCAATAAGCCCAGGCCAGGAGATCAGGAAGTCGAGGAAGCCTCCAGCACTCTTGTTTGCCTTCCTGCCTCCTGGGCCCCTGTGCTGTGACCAGGTCGGGTAGGGGAGGGGGACTCTTGTGGGAGGGACATCGAGGGGCAGGGAAAAAGCACCAGAGAGCTTACTGCTGTCCAGGGATGAGCTGACAGAAGCCTGCGGCCCGAAGTGGTGGTAGGGACAGGCATTCATTCATTCAACAAACACCAAGCAACCACCATGTGCTCAGGAGGCAGTGAAATTAATTCCCAAAAAGAACATGTCCTATACCATGTAACGAAGTATTAATTAAAATGTATGCACACGGATTTTTAAAAGCCTGGTGGGGGTGAAGGCCCCATGTGCCCATGGTGACCCAGCAAGGGCTTCCTGGTAGGGGATTCCAGCTGCTGCTGTGGGTGTAGGGGTGCCCACCTGCCTTCCAGGCCTAGCTGCTCCCCTGTGCCCAGCCCCCTCACCCCCCGGTGCCTGCTTCCTGTCTGTGAAGTGGAGCATGGAACCAGGATGTCCATGATTCTTTGCAGTTTGCATGTTCCATGAGAACTCTCAGGATTGGGGGTTTAGGAGCAGTGTCATGGGCTCGGTCAGGGCTGCCCCTGCTGCTGTGGGCCTTGCCACCCCAACCCTTCATACAAGGCCCGCCCCTCCCTGCCAGCTCCTCGGCGGGAGGAAGCCGCTGCCCGCAGCTCACCAGCTGTCCAGCTCTGATCATAAATTAGAATCCCGCCTCCTAACCTCTGCACCATTTTGGATCATGAAAACAGCCTCCACCCTTCAGCTGCAGCTGTGTGACCTGGAGCCCAGGGTGCTCTGGGCAGGGTCTAAGCTGCTGGGCGGGCAGATGCCAGGCACTGTGCCCGTGAGTTGTTCTGTGTCCCTGGGCAGGGGAGGGGTAGTGACCGTCAGCTCTGTTGTGAAGAGCAGCAGCTGCAGGAGGGGACCGGGCCCCAGGAGCCAGGGAGACATCCATCTGAGGTCACAGCCACATCGGGGCCAGGCCCCTCCTGCCCCCACTCCCTGAATGCTGTGTGCACTGGCAGGGGTTCTGACCCATTTCTCTTCCTGGGCAACGTCCTTGGCAGAATCGCACTTCCGGCCTCGTGCCCAGGCCTCAGAAGTCCCCCTCAGGAGTCCCCAGAAGCTGGAATGCCTTCCTGCCTCAGGGCACCTGAGATTCCCTGGGTTCCTGCACCCGGAGCTGGCTCCTGGGGGCTCCCCCGCTCGCTCGTCTGCTCCCCTCTGCACGCTACCCTCTCTAATTAAAAAAAAATAATGGGCCGGCGCCGCAGCTCACTAGGCTAATCCTCCACCTTGTGGCGCCGGCACACCGGGTTCTAGTCCCGGTTGGGGCGCTGGATTCTGTCCCGGTTGCCCCTCTTCCAGGCCAGCTCTCTGCTGTGGCCAGGGAGTGCAGTGGAGGATGGCCCAAGTGCTTGGGCCCTGCACCCCATGGGAGACCAGGAGAAGCACCTGGCTCCTGCCTTTGGATCAGCACGGTGCAAAGGAAGACCTTTCTCTCTGTCTCTCTCTCTCACTGTCCACTCTGCCTGTCTAAATAAATAGATAGATAATTTTTTCCTCTAAATTTTCAAACAGGAGGGCAGGGGAGATTGTGTCCATTCTTCCATCCGGGTTCAGCTTTTCAGGCAGGTGTTCAAGACCAAGACAAAAGTCACTTTTGATCTGATGCGGTTGCTCTCCACTACCAGCTGTACTAAACTTCTGGAATGTTCGTTGCAGGTTCTGAGGGGTGTGGGCTGCACCCCTGCCTCAGTGCCGTGACTGCACGGCTGCAGTGGTAACGGTGTTCCCACCACGGCTGGAATTGGAGGGCTGCCTTCCATCTTAACCCAATCAAGTCAGCTTAGCCTTGCTTCCTTGGCCAGCAGCCCCCTCCTGGGCATGTGCCAGGGCCCCAGGAGACAGCCCCACGCCTCCCCCAGCCCCAGTCCAGTCTTCGTCGTGCCTGGAGTTGGTATGCTGGCCTCTCCCAATCTTGGTCTCCTTCTCTGTGAACTTGGGGACCGGCCTGGGGCTGCCAGCCCACTCCTGGGGCAGGGGGCGTGGCCCCGAGCCAGCATCGCGTAAAATAAAGGGGCCGTGACCCGCAGGCCTGGGGTACCCCGCACTCAACTCAGTGTGTGTTCGGAGAGAAAAAGTCCCAGTCCCCAGATGGGTCCCCACGCGCACCTGCTCCCCCCAGTCGCAGCTCTCAGTGCCTGGCGCCGCTCCCGTGAATCCACTGTGCGTGCTCGGGGCGCTTCCGCAAAGTAATGTTGCAGACGATTTCTGGCTCATTTACTGATGACCACCGCGCAAACAACAGCGCCAGTGCTGCGCAGCTACCGCAAGAATTGTGCGGGGTGGGGGGTGGGCTGACTGGAGCCTGGGAAGCGCTGTTTCCCTCTCAGAGCAGAGCGGAGAGACTGGCAGGGGTTCTGGTGAGCGGCCAGGCAGGGGGACCCCAGAACCACCAGCGAGGCCCCTGACTGCTCAGCCCTCTTCCCTGTGAGCTTCCGCAGGCAGGGTCTGGTCCTGGGCCACAAACAGCCCCGTGCCCGGCTGACCTCATGTGGGATGCAGGGCAGCTGTGGAGGCCTGGAGCCCCGGCAGGAGGGGACGATGAGAAACAGATCCAGTTGGAGACAGAAGCCAGGCTGTGGCCCCTCAGGGCCCTAGGATGTGCAGGAGGACCGAAGTCCACACCACAGGTTACTCCTATCCAGCTGGCCGCCCATGCCCCGGGTGCAGATGGTTAGACCGCATGGGGGCTGAGGTAGCTGGGGACTCTGAAACGGCACCACAGTGGCCAGACGTGGCCCGTGCCCTGGCCCGGCTCCCCACAAGGAGCAGAGCCGGCCCCGGCTTCTGTCCCCAGGGTGGAGGCGTGTTTTCCACCTTTGCACTGATCTGTCTGCAGTGCTGCGGCCCATAAAGTTTAATAGGTGTGTTTCATGGCTGTGGCTGCGAGCCATCGCCGGGGTCACACAGAGCTCACAGTAACAGGTGACTTTGGTCTGCAAGAACCTGGAGCCCCTTGAGGGGAAGTGGGTGGAGTTTGCTTTTCAGCAGTCTTGGGGCCACCGGGAACTGCATGCCCAGCCCAGAAGCTGGACCTCCCTCGGGGGTCAGGGTTGGTCCCCCCACGGGGGGGGGGGGGCTGCAGTGACAGTAATGTGTCCCCGTGGTGTGCCCCTGGGGTGTGAGGCTTGCTGTCACAAAGCACATTCCCATTGGTGCTCAGATTGCCCCCCTCCCCCACAGCCCCGTCAGGCAGTGGGGCAGGGGTGCTCCGTCCCCGCAGGGCAGAACAGGAGACTGAGTCTCAGGAAAGAGACCAAGACCTCGCGTGGACCCCGGGGGAGGGGCCGAGCTAATGACTCCATGGCGGGACGGGTGGAGCAGGGCAGGGGGCTTCCTCCTGGGGTCTGCAGAAAAGAAAGAAGGCCCGGTTTCTGCCACAGAAAAGCAGCTTCGTGAGCGTGTGGGTGGGAGGAGGCTGGGGCGGTGGGGGAGCGGCGTCTGCAGCTGGCTCAGAGCAGCCTCAAAACCCTTCGCTCGCAGGCACGGGCGGCCGCGTCCACGTCCGGGATCAGCCAGTCGCCTCTCTGAAGTTTGAAACAAAACAAAACTGCTTTTCTTATGCCAGTCCACTCTCTAATACCTCAACGCTCAGCCGGCAGGGGCAGCAGTGGCGATGGTTGGCTCCCTGGGTGCGTGGGCTATGGGAAGGCTGCTGCTAAGCGCTCCAGGCACTGGCTCGCCAAACCCCTCAGCCTCCTGTAAAGGCTCCCACCGCGTTTCCATATTATAAGTGGGACTACTGAGGCACCAAGCAGTGAGTCACCGACTGGAGGCCACTCCACCAGCAAGTCACAGGCGAAGCTTGCTATGGGACTGGCTTTTTTTTTTTTTCTTCAAGATTTATTTATTTTGAAAGACAGAGAGGCAAAGTTACAGACAGAGAGAGAGGCAGAGATATGGATCCTCCATCCACTGGTTGACTCCCCAAATGGCCACAACAGCCAGTGCTGAGCCAGGATGAAGCCAGGAACCAGGAGCTTCCCTCCTGTGTGAGTGGCAGGGGTCCAAGGACTTGGGCCATCTTTTGGTGCTTTCCCAGGCCATAGCAGGAAACTGGATGGGAAATGGAGCAGCTGGGACCCTAAGCGGCACCCATACGGGATGCAGGTATCACAAGTGGTGGCTTTACCCACTATCCCACAGTGCCAGCCCCCAGGGCTGGTATTTTAGGGCCAAGGCTGCAGTTTTAGCTCCATCCCACCGTGCACCTGATGGTAAACTGTTGCAGTGTTCAAAGGTAGGCCCCTGCCACTTATGGACTGCTCTTATTTTGAAACAAATGCCTCTTTTCTTGATTACTATTTTGGAATTTTTTTTTTTTTTGACAGGCAGAGTGGACAGTGAGAGAGAGAGACAGAGGGAAAGGTCTTCCTTTGCCGTTGGTTCACCCTCCAATGGCCGCTGCGGCCAGCGCCCTGCGGCTAGCGCACCCGCCTATCCGAAGGCAGGAGCCAGGTGCTTCTCCTGGTCTCCCATGCGGGTGCAGGGCCCAAGGACTTGGGCCATCCTCCACTGCACTCCCTGGCCACAGCAGAGAGCTGGACTGGAAGAGGGGCAACCGGGACAGAATCCAGCGCCCCGACCGGGACTAGAACCCGGTGTGCCGGTGCCACAAGGTGGAGGATTAGCCTAGTGAGCCGCGGCGTCGGCTTTGGAAATTTTTAAAAAAGATTTATTTATTTGAAAGTCAGAGTTACACAGAGAGAGAAGGAGAGGCAGAGAGAGAGAGGTCTTCCATCTGCTGGTTCACTCACCAGTTGACTGCAATGGTTGGAGCTGTGCTGATCCGAAGCCAGGAGCCAGGAGCCTCTTCTGGGTTTCCCACGTGGTTGCAGGGGCCCAAGGACTTGGGCCATCTTCTACTGCTATCCCAGGCCATAGCAGAGAGCTGCATCAGAAGTAGAGCAGCCGAGACTTGAACCGGCGCACAGATGGGATGCCAGCACTGCAGGCAGTGGCTTTAACCGCTAGGCCACACCGCCAGCCCCAGAAAATTTTTGAAGTAGAGGAACACATGGAGGACAATTACTCTTGAGTCCATCTCTCCACCCAGAACAGTGCCCTATTAGCATCCTTCTTGGGTCACCATGCACGGAGACTGGAAGCTGCCACCATCTTCCATGACATGTAACTGGCTGTGCACAATGAAAGTGTGCAGTTTGCCAAGTTTCGATGTGTGAGTGCACTTGTGAAACCGACAGGACCACCAAGACCCAGGGCTTATCTGCCACCCTCAGACGGTTCCTTGAGCCCCTCTGGTGTGTCCCTCCCCTCCCCCACTCTCCGTGTTTACACCCTGGAGGTCGGGGCTCTGGCCAGGATCACCCACCTGGGCAGGCAGCACTGGGCTCTGTCTCCAGGCCAGGGCGTGCTTCAAGAAGCACAGACAATGCCACCAGGAGGTGTGGGACTCTCTGTACCTGCTGCTCCACATGGCTGTGAACCTGAAATTGCTCTGGAAAAACAAAGTCTATTCAAAAGGAGAAAAGAAGAAAAGCTTCTGTTTATCTTACGACAGTCTAAATGAAAAGACACAAAATGAGATGAGATTTTTTTTTTTGTAATGTGCATAACCATTGCCAGATAAGAGTCCAGAATATGTAAAGAACTCCTGAAAGTAAATAAGGAAAATAAATAAATAAATAAAGGGCAAGGAAAACACATCCAGGTGTTTCGCAACAGAGGAAACGTACTTTGTCAACGAACATTTATGAAAGATGCTTAACTTCATTAGGAATCAGGAGAATGCAAACTAAATCACCCAGCCTATTGGCACACACACACACACACACACACACAGGCGATCTATTGACAAGAACACAGGGGGGGGGGGGGGGTGCTGACGGAACTCCCTTGCCTGCTGGTGAAGGATCGAGTTCCACCCCTGGGGCGGGCAGGCAGGGTTGTCCGGTTCTGGGGATTCTTGCTCCACTACCCAGTTCGCCACTCCCAGCCTCCAGCTGTGGGACATTACATCTCTGTGGTTGTCGGGTGCTTCTTTACCGCATCTCCAGGAAGTGAATTTCCCCTTTCAACACTCCGTTCTGGAAATCTGTTGTTGATGAGCAAAGCTCAGCTTGATTCATTCTCTCTGTCGCGTTCCGTTATTTATACACTACCAGGTCCTCACTTGAAATGCTGTGTGGTTTGCTTGTTTGGTTTCTGACATTGCAGACAGAGCTGCCCCGGTGGACGTCACAGGAGAGAAAGCGTGGGGCTTCCTGAACACCAGGGGTGCCAGCCGGAGCTCCCGGAAGGCAGGGTCTGTCCCCGGCCTCTCCCAGGCTTCATTTCTTTCCCAGGGCAATGCTGGGTCTCCTGGACCTCTGTCAGGCCAAGTGCAGACCACTCACCTGAACATCTGCCCATCTAAGACCCGATTTTCTGGGTTTGCTGCTGGAGAGGAGTCTGAGCCGCCGGGCCGGAGAGAACTTGCCGGCTCGTCCTGAGTGCCAGGAGCGGGCACAAGTGGTTGTCTCTAAGGCTGAGGCCCAAGATGGCCCCAGCTGACCCCACAGCTGTCTTGCAACCTGGCTCTTGGTCTAATGAGTCAGAGAATTTGCCGTTGGCCGTGACCACAGCCATCCCAAGCTCAGTGCCAGCTCGGTCTGTCGGTCAAGGAAAGAGAACTTCACAGCATTTCTTCGTCCTTGTCCCTCATGCTTCTGCTCTGTGACGTGAAAGCACTGGCTGAGGCAATGTCTACCCTCCTCCCGGCGGCAGCGCGTCCGGCTTTTTGCTGGGATTTCAGCTGGCCCGGCGCCAGCAGAGCTAGCCTGTCCAGACGCGGGGCCGCGTTGCACTTTGCTTACTTTGAGTTTTTGGTTCATGATCGCCTGCAGGAGTGAAGTGTCCAGGGCCTTGGAATGCTGGAGGGAAAGGACAAGGAGCCCCGGGTGAGACGCGGCCCTGAGATCGAATCCGGACGGCAAAGGAGGGCCCAGAAGCCGCGCACCGGCCAGCGGCCGGCCTTTGGCTCTGCGACTTTGCTGCTGGGCAGTCGTGCTATGGCCGTGGTTGGGAACACAGCTAACAGTACACGCATCAGGGCCTGCATCACAGCGTTGGGCGAGATACTGAAAACCCAACAACCCGAACGCCCGGGACTAGCAGATCAGTTGAATTAGGGCCACATGATCAAGTACAACAAAGCCTTTACAAGTCATAGATTTCATAAACACTTGCAGTAAGTGAACAAGTGGTACACATAATTGTATCTATAGAACTGAAAGAAATAAAAGAAGGACCAACAGACGCGCACGCAGGAGGAAATGCGTTCAGTGCTTTCAGCTCTCTCTGGGTACTGGGGCTATGGGTAGTTTCAGTTTCTTTCTTTTTTTTTTTTAAGGTTTATTTATTTATTTAAAGGTAGAGTTACAAAGAGGCAGGGGCAAAGAGAGAGGGACAGAGAGAGAGAGAGAGAGAGAGAGTTCTTCCATTTACTGGTTCACTCCCCAGATGGCTGCAATGGCTGGAGCTGTGCCTATCTGAAGCCAGGAGCCAGGAGCTTCTTCCTGATCTCCCATGCAGGTGCAGGGGTCCAAGCACTTGGGCCATCTTCTACTGCTTTCCCTGGCTGTAACAGAGAGCTGGATGGGAAGTGGAGCAGCCGGGACTGGAACCTGCACCCATATGGGATGCCAGCACTACAGGCCAGGGCTTTACCCACTACGCCACAGTGCTGGCCCTGTCCCTTCCTTTCTAAGGCAGAATAATATTCCAGTAGGTGTGTAGACACTCAACCATGTGCTTGGGTTATTCCACCTTGCAGCTGTTGTGACCAAGGTTCCGTGAGCATGGGTGTACAGATGCCTCTTTGAGACCCTGCTTCAGTTCTTTGGGGTATCTGCCCAGAGATGGCTGCAGGGTCCAGTCCTCCCACGTTTCATTTTTTGAGGAAGACCACAGTCTTCCCAAAGGCTGCATTTCACATTCCCACCAATAGTGCTCAAGGGCTCCAACCTCTCAGCTTTTTATTTTTATTTTTTTGAAGCAACTAAAACATGTCATTTTTAAAGGTGGGCAATCCAGTTTAACATTTTGTCTATGCCTCTGTGTTCCACATGCAGGTTCTTGGGCTTAGGGCACAGGTGGAGAGGAAGTTAGGCCATGAGCAGAGACCCCTGAGGAGGGCAGATGTCCTCATCTTGTTACGGTGACCCTTGTTCCAGTTCTCCATGGGTGTTGGCATGTCTGGGCGGCCATCCAAATCTCTGTTCCCCATAGGTGTTGGCATGTCTGGGGAGGTGTCTTAATCTTGGTTTTCTGCCACTGCCACCCCACCCAAGTTCCCCATAAGCATGGTCTCAAGTTCCTCAAGGGTGGTCCTAAGTCCCACAGGCTGCAACCAAGCCCACCAGGTGCTGCAGCTGTTAATGCATGATGCTGGCCAACCTATAAATATTGTAAGAAACCTGGATCGGAGGCCCAGTCTCGGGCAGTGATTCCACTGGGCCCATCGATGTTAATAAACTGCTTCTGCCGATCCTCCGCCCGGCTCTGGTGCCTGCTTGAACTAAGGGAATTTCTGTAACACAGGAGCTCATCACAGAGTCCCATTCCCCCTGAGTGCGGCCCGGCGCTCAAGGCCCCTGTGCAGGGATGTGGCCCCGGGCCCTCACTCCTGTCACACAGGGTCATTGAGGCAGGCCCCACCCGGGAGCTGGAGCTGGAGCTACAGAGCAGGGGCTGTCACCCGCCCTGTCACCACAGGGCTGCACAGAGGCGCGTTCAGGCAAGCCCGGTGAGCACAGTGGCGTTCTCCACGGCTCACCGAGGCGCCTCTGCTTCTGGTCTGGCCTCTGGGGCTGAAGCAGGAGGCTTGGGCCTGGATTGCTCGCAGTCAAAGCTGCTCCAAAGGCAATGCCCACAAACAGGAGTCCCCAGCAACACGGCGCAGTGGTGGGGTTAGTTTTGGGGATCTAAGGAGGATAAGAGTAAGAGGTGAGTGGACAGCACAGCCGTAGGTGGGAAGCGGTCATTTCAGCTGGGTGCGTCTCCAGGTTGTGGGCGCCCAGTGCTTGCCACATCGTAGAACATCCTGCAGTGGCCTTGAAATTGCTGGAGGCTGGGGGCCGGTGCTGTGCTGGAGCAGGTAGACCCCCTGTCCGCAACACTGGCATCCCATGTGGGTGCAGGGTTGAGTCCCAGTTGCTCCGCTTCCAATCCAGCTCCCTGCTAATGCTCCTAGAAAAGCAGCAGAAGGTGGCTCAAGTGTTTTGGCCCCTGCCATCCACCTGTGAGACCCAAGTGAAGCTTCTGGTTCCTGGCTTCGGTGTGGCCCAGCCCTGGCCATTGCAGTCTTTTGGGGAGTGAACCAGAGAATAGAAGATTCTCTCTCTGTCTGTCTCTCCCTCCCTCTCTCTCTGTAACTGTGCCTTTCAAAGAAATGAAAAAATCTTAAATAAAAAAAGAAATTCCTGGGGCCCTGCTCTGGTGTAGCAGGTAAAACCGCCACCTGCAGTGCCAGCATCCCATATGGGCACCGGTTTGAGTCCCAGCTGCTCCACTTCCAATCCAGCTCTCTGCTATGGCCTGGGAAAGCAGTAGAAGATGGCCCAAGTCCTTGGGCCCCTACACCCATGTGGGGAACCAGAAGAAGCTCCTGGCTCCTGGCTTTGGTCTGGCCTAGCTTCAGCCATTTGGGGAGTGAATCAGTGGCTGGAAGACCTTTTTCTGTCTCTCCCTCTCATTATCTGTATCTCTGGCTTTCAAATAAATAAATAAATCTTAGGAAGGAAGGAAGGAAGGAAGGAAGGAAGGAAGGAAGGAAGGAAGGAAGGAAATCACTGGAGGCAGAGAAGGGCGCAGCCAGCCCACCGAGCCCCTCGGAAGTCTTACTTTGATTTCATGCCCACCTCAAATACGTGCACAGTGCAATTTGTTCTTGTTATTTCATTTCAGTTCCTGTCTTGAGCAGCTGTCTCTGACACCCAGGGGTCCCTGCGGCCGCGCTTACTGGGATCGTTACCAAGCAGTGGCTCCCCGCGCCCCCCTGAGCTGGAACCTTCTGCAGGACCTCGTGGTGAGGGACAGGCTGTTGTCGGTGGCCCTGGGTGCATCTTTCTCACGCTGGGGAAACCCCTGTCCCTCTCAGCTTGTGGAAATGCACAGTCACCCTCCTGTGACTCTCGCCAGACAGGAATGAGGCTCCTCAGGCCCAGGCGGGCAGTCCTGACGCACGGTCAGTAGCCTGTAGGAGGCCTGCTGGCTCAGCTCCCACGGGCTCTGTCCCAACCCGCATGTCCCAGAGAGCAACACCCATGCTCTCCGCAGGAACTGGAGGGCCAGCGAGAGGTCACGGGATGACAGTGCCCAGGGCCAGCTTCCACGGGCGGGTGACCTGGGCCGTTGTACAGGGCACCAGGCTCAGAAAGCTCCCATGCTTTGTTTAATGCTCTGCTGTCACTGAAATTCTTTTAAAAATATTCATTTAATTATTTATTTGAAAGGCAGAGTTACAGGGGAAAGGAGAGAGAGAGAGAGAGAGAGATCGTCTATCCACTGGTTCACTCCCCAAATGGGCACAACAGCTGGGTCTAGACCAGGCTAAAGCCAGGAGCCAACTCCACCTGGGTCTCCTACATGGGGGGCAGGGGCCCAATTATTTGAGCCAGTTTCCGCAGCTTTACCAGACACATTAGCAGGGAGCTGGATCAGAAGCAGAGCAGCTGGGACTCTAACTGACACCAGCGTCCTAGGCAGCAGCCTAACTCGCTCTGCCACAACACCACCTCTGAAATTCTTAACAGCTTTCACAAACGGCCCCAGAGCCCTGGAGGGCTGGCTGTACGTGGGAAGGCGCCAGGTTTTGAATGGGCCACATCACTCCCTTGCCTGTGTCAGAGCTCCTGGCCTACATGCACCATTCTACAGCTCCACTGGGCACCCCCAGAGGGCAAGGCCCAGGCCTCCGAACCCCAGGGTGCTTCCACTTAGATGCTTAGTATCGCTGGTTGATGCAATGCCTGGAGACGCCACACCAAGTCAGGTTTTCAGTGGCAAAGGAAGGCAACTCTCGATTGTAGTGAGCTGGATTTTATCAGAAAAATGTGTGGGAAATGATGTGAACTTGGTTTATGTGGTTTATGGCTGAATTTCCACACTGCGGTGTCTCTAGGAGGGCACTGACATGTATCAAGCACCCACCATCTCTGGGCACAGTGCTGGGTGCTCCAAGCCCCTGTCTCCCATTCAATCCCATGGCCTCGGGACAAGTGCCATTCCCCTGTGGTAGGCTCGGGCACCCACGCAGCTTTCCCAAGGCCACACACTGCCCTCTGTGGATTTCAAAGGCCTCCTTGCTAGTGTGGGTGAGTGAAGGAGCCGTGGGACTGCCAGAGGGCGCAGCCACTCCCACACAGCTGAGGAGTTGGAGTTAGAGCCCGGATGATAAGGCCAGGTGTAAGGAGGTGGGAAGCAGGGATTCTGTGATGACCACTCCGCCTGTGGGACTCAGCCCAGGTTTCTGACCTTGTCTGAGACTGTCCCTTCCCAACTGTGGTGTGTGGAAGATAACAGCTCCCGCGTCATCATGGAGAGATGATCAATGGTGGCTGAGTCAGGGGGTCAGGACCCCGACTTTGGGGTCTTGGATTGCCATTCACAAAGTAGGGTCTCACGATTGTCTGGAAGTGCCTTCAGCTCAATGTGGGAATAATAATTTAAAGTTTACCAAAAATATTTGTTTCCCAAGGTCTCAGTTTTGGGAGAACTGGTTATCTTCCAATATTATCCATTTCCTCTTCTTCCTTGCTCAAAGAATCTTGATTTTGTTTGGGGCAACAGAATAGTCTGCCAGGCCCCGCTATGAATCATGGAACCCTTGTTTTCTGCTTTCCCAGCATGCCCTGCAGCTAGGGGAGACCACATGACCAGTCCTGGCCAATGAGACCTTCTCTTTCTTCCTACTTTGAAGAGGCTGCTGATATTTCAAACTGCAGCAACCCTATTTCCAGAGGGGGATGTGAAATAACTTCAGGGGTGCCAGCCCTGACATGGCTGAGCCCCACTTCTGTATATTTCATGCTGTGAGATAAAGAAGTTACCTTTTGTTCAAGCGCCTGTAAGTCAGGTTTGTGTTGCTCAGAGCCGTATTTATTCCCGCCTGACAAACCACACTTTTCTGCGTTTACCCCTCGGGGTGCAGGGAGCGCCTGTGGGCTCTGGAGCCTGCGCCAATGCTGCGGTTGTCTTTCCTGTTCTAAGCCAGGTCCCAGGAGGGCATTCGTGCCTTTCTCTGACCACCCAGTTTACCCCACCTTTCAGTTTCCTTGTCCATTCTGACCTCAATTTCTCATTGTTTTTAGTGAATCCCTTTCCTGAAAAATTACCTTCCATGGCTGGCGCCGTGGCTCACTAGGCTAATCCTCTGCCTTGCGGCGCCGGCACACCGGGTTCTAGTCCCGGTGGGGCGCCGGATTCTGTCCCGGTTGCCCCTCTTCCAGGCCAGCTCTCTGCTGTGGCCAGGGAGTGCAGTGGAGGATGGCCCAGGTGCTTGGGCCCTGCACCCCATGGGAGACCAGGAGAAGTACCTGGCTCCTGCCATCGGTTCAGTGCGGTGCGACAGCCGCAGCGCGCCGGCCGTGGCGGCCATTGGAGGGTGAACCAACGGCAAAGGAAGACCTTTCTCTCTGTCTGTCTCTCACTGTCCACTCTGCCTGTCAAAAAAAAGAAAAAAAAAAAAAAGAAAGAAAAATTACCTTCCAGACACACAGAATCCATGTCCATTGCCTGGCCACATCCTACACACACACACACACACACACAAACAATCACATCATACACACACCCACATCACACACACTCACATTACACAATCACATCATGCACACACAACCATACTCACTCACATCACACATATATCACACACAAATCACACGCAGTCACAATCACTTCACATGTAATCACATCACACATAATCATACACACTCATGTCATATGCACTGTGCATATATCACATATAATCATACACACTCATATCACACACACCACACATACATCACACAATCACATATACATCTCACACGCACGTCACATCTCACACACATACACTCACATCCCACACATTGCACACAGTCGCACACACATCTCACACACACATATATACACACTACAAGTCACACCTCTCTTCCTGACCGCTTTCTTTTATTTTTGTTTTCTTTGATGTATGGGGAGTCCTGACTGTGCTTCTGCCTGTTTCCATCTGCTGGGGCCAGAAGGAATGTGCTTAATCCACGGGCAGTTCTAGAAACAGAAGAGGTTGCCAGGGGGCCCAGACACCCTCTCCAGCCTCCAGGGAGCCTGCCTCTCCCGTCCCAGCTGTGCCCAGCCCACCTGCCTGAGGGGGCTTGCCGGGGAGGATGTGACCGCAGAGCCTCTCCGGGGTTCTCTGTCTCAGGGTCTGACCTTGGAGGCCAGGCTGCCCAGCCCCCTGCCCAGGGAGGCCCAGGAGCGGATGCCGAGGGCATCACTGTAAGTCTCCCAGGGCTCACTCCTGAGGCAGAGCTGCCCTTCTGGCCTGGCCGTCCTGGCCCACGGTGGGATGGGGGTCCTCAACCTTCCCCCCAGCACTGAAAGAAAGGGATGAACTGTGAGCAGTTTCGCTGCTGGGGAAGTTTCTCCAGGGCACCTGCCGCCTGCCCTGGTGACCTCGCAGGTTAAGTAAGCGAGGCTGCCTGGGGAAGCAGCAGCTCCGCCCCCAACCCACATCCGCGTGGCTCTCAGTGCCAGCTGACCTTCGGCACAGATGTTGCCAGCTGTCCTGGCTCTCCTGGCTCCTGCCCTGGGAGCCTTGCGGGGAGTGGGGGAGGGGTGGGTTTCTGGGTGAGGGAGACTTTCCCAGCTTGCGGGGGCCACCACGCTCTGCCCGGGGTCTCGGAACCCGGGAAGGGAGGTCCCCACCTGTGGCTTGGGCCTTCAGTGTCACCCTCTCCTGTGTGTTTTGGAAAGAGGCCTCGTGCTTATGTCCAAAGTCCCGTGTGCAACCTGGCAGGTGACCTTGGCCGCAAACTTTACCTGTTGGGAGCTCTTCCCTCCCCTGGGAAAGGTGCTTGGGAGGGGTTTCCGTGGGTGGCAGGCTCTGCTCCTGATGGCGGGAGCGGTGCCGCCCTTAGGAAGCCTCCAGCCCGGGGACCCTGCCTGAGGCCCACAGGGGATATTTTCTGCTGTGAACTTTTTAAGGGAGTTTTGAGAAAAGCTGTTTTAGGAATGACTTGGTAACCAGTAACTTACTGACTTTGATTAGCTGTGATCTTTCAGATCCGTGTACGTGGAAAGTCTTAGAAAGCGAGAAAAGCAACTCAGTGTTTCTAAATGTAGTGGCCATTTTCTTGACACTGAACGGATTTGTTTTCAGAAGCCAGTTAGGACCCCTCTGGCTAGCCCCTGCCCCAGCAGATTGCTCCTAACCACTGGGACGTTGCTTTTGCTTTAAAATCTTCCCAGGCAGTTCAATGCGTAACCTCTGACCTGGAAGAAGTCAGTGAGAGGGGCCCACAGGACCCTTCCCCCCAGTTCCTGCAGGGAAGGCAGAGCCCTCTCCCTGCCTGCAGCCCCAGGCCTGGTCCCTCCCAGACGCCTAATTTAGATCAAGGTCCAGCCAGAAGAGGTTTGATCTCTTTATATTTTTATATTTGCACTACGGTCAGTTTGTTTTGTTTGCAGCCATTTTATTCAGTAACCTTTAGCCTTGTTCTCGTGTTAGTTTACTTCTCTTTTTATCTCTCACTGCTCAGAGGCCCAGCGGGCCAGCAGAAGAGAGGGGGTTTGCCCTGGATGTGGGGGGACTGTAGGCCACAGCCAGCTCCTGGAGCTCCTGGGCCTTTCCTGCCCCTGAGGCAGGTGGCCTGGGGGAAGTCCTTGATCTTAACCCAGACTGTCAGTGCCTGTGGGTGGCCCTCACCTTCAAAGCAAGAACTTCCCTTGATTCAAGCCTCTCCAGCCGGAGGAAGTGGAAGAGCCTAGTGGGACGGGAGGGACCTGTCAAATAAATAAAAAATAATAATAATATAATAATAATGAAATGCAATCAAACAAATAACTCGCTGACAAAGAGATATGTATGCCAGCTGTGATTAGTACTTAGGTTTTTTTTTTTTTTAATATTTATTTATTTATTTGAGAGGTAGAGTTACAGACAGTGAGAGGGAGAAACAGAGAGAATAGTCTTCTGTCTGTTGGTTCACTCCCCAATGGCTGCAGTGGTCGGAGCTGTGCTGATCCGAAGCCAGGAGCCAGGTGCTTCTTCCAGGTCTCCCATGTGGGTGCAGGGGCCCAAGGACTTGGGCCATCTTCCACTGCTTTCCAGGCCACAGCAGAGAGCTGGATTGGAAGAGGAGCAGCCGGGACTAGAACTGGTGCCCATATGGGATGCCGGCGCCGCAGGCAGAGGATTAACCTACTGTGCCACAGCGCCGGCCCCGGTACTTAGGTTTTAAATGTCATGTAGTCTGTATGAAGACAGCTTCCAAGTCAAATGCAAGTTCTCTCTCCAAAGACACAGAAAAGAGAATGATCACAAGGTGGCCCCCTTGAATTTCGCGTGACTAGGTCCTGTCATCCAGGCGGGCGCACTAAGGAATCACAGCGCCCCAAGGGCAAAGCCTCTCGTTTCACAGTGGCAAACCGAGGAGTTTCAGGGATGTCCAGAAATTTGCTGCGGGGCACGATGAAGACCTGGATTCAGATCCAGCTGCTCTGTCTCCCAAGTGACAGCCACCAGTGCATCTGAGCTATGTGCTTTATAAGTGTGACGTCACTTAATTCTCCGATAGGTTTCATTAGTCTCATTTTACAGCTGAAGACAATGGGGTGAGCGAGAGGCTGAGTCAGCTCGCCCCAAGTCACATGTGTGTCTCATTCCATGCCAGACTCCCACCTGCACGGGTCTCCGTCCTTGCCCCCGCCCCACACTGAGATTCTGGCCTCTTTCCTGAGGGGAAGATGCGCTCAGAATCTCTGACCCTGGAAAGGGAGAGGGTACTCGTACAGAGCCCCTGCTGGCAACCACTGCTCCAGGCTGGGGAGTAGATCGTGTTCAAGACTCTGCAAGGCTTCTGATGGAGGTGATGGAGGGCACGGGGAGATGAGAACTGATACTGCTACAGGGTGCGTCCACTTGGGGCCCCACAAAGACATGTTCAAGCCTAAGCCCCGTACCCGTGTATTTGCAAATACGATCTTTGCAGATGGAATCAGGATGAGCTGAAACTGAGCTAGAGTGAGCCCCACATCTGATAACCGGTGTCCTTATCAGAGAAGGGAACTTGGGACACAGAGACCCAAAGAAGATGTATTCGGAGGGAGGAGGGCTGGGGATGGAGTGAAGAGGCTACAGCCCAAGAATGTCCACAATGTCCAGCACCCAGGAAAGCGAGGACAGGGCCAGGAGAGCCTGGGGAGGGAGCATGGCCCTGCTGACACAGCGACCCAGGACTTCAGCCACCGGGATGGCGAGAGAGTGGATTTCCCTGTTTGACACATCCAGTTTGTTAATGCGTGATGGCAACTCGGTTGCTCCATGGAAGATTGGGCAATCACATCCCCCAGATGCTAATATTGTCAGTATGTCATGTGGACTTGGGTAGCACAACAGAGGGCTTCAGCCTTGACCCAATTTATTTTATTATCTTCCTGGATACAAATAAAGAAAATGCCTGTCAATAAAAGCAGTGGATTGCACAAGATTCCAGAGCCGGTGCTGGAGGCAGGATCCATATTCCAAAACCCCTCAACAAATGGCAAAAATGGACTGAACTTTAATTTTCATTTATTTATTTTCACTTTATTTGAAAGGCAGAGAGACAGAGAGAGCTAGACAGGGAAAGAGAGATCTTCCATCTGCTGGTTCACTCCCAAATGCCTACAACAGCTGGAACTGAGCCAGTCCAAAGCCAGGAGACCAGAAGACAATCTGGGTCTCCCACATGAGTGGCAGGGCCCCAGGTGTTTGAGCCATCACCACTGCCTCCGGGATGTGCACTAGGAGGCAGCTGGAATTGGGAGCACCGCTGGGACTTGAAACCAGGCTCCCTGATGCAGGGTGCCAGTGCTAACGCCCACCCCGAATACGCTTTATAAATGAAATGGAAGCTTATCAAGGACAAAGTCCTTTATTCAGGTTCTGAATGCAGCAGGGAGGAGGAGTCCCTGGCTTGATGACGGCTCACAAAACAAGAGGTGCTGCTGCAAGCCTAGTACGACTCAATCATACACTGCAGTCGCTGAAAAGCCAACGCGTCTTTAGGCTGCTCCCGTGCCCTGGAGAAATGACACGAACATCCCAGGGATGTCTGGGCTGCTCGGGTCACATCCGGAGCGGCATTCAGCTCTGGGCGCTGCATTTTGATACCACTCAGCATCCAGGGAGAAAGCCAGGAAAGCAAGGGGTCTGGAAACTGATGCAATTGGGGGATGGGGCTGTTTGCCCCAAGATGAGAAGATGGTTTTTGTTATGTTAAATACGAGAAGAAGGGAAAGGAAAGGGAGACACTGTGCTAGGTGACACACAGGTGACAGGGCTCAGTCTGCAGGCACACGGCACACCTGTTTGTTCCGAAGCACTAATCCAAGATCACCCATGTTTTCCACCTCGACTTTGTCCATGGGTCTCAGGGCGCTGTGTGTTGCCTGTGGCAACCTGTTGAGGATGAGTGTGTGGCCCAAGCCAGACCAGTGAGTGTCTACTGAAGTATTTCATAGAAATGGTCGGGCAGAGACTCTCCTTCCCCTGGGATCACGGAGCCTGTAGGACAGAAGCCTGGAGTTTTCTGAGGTCCTCCTGCTAGGGTATCCGAGTGCTGCGGGGACAGCGGTGGCTGCGAAGGAAGGCGACCTCGGATCCACGCATACCAGACAGGGAGCAAAGCAGGATTAACTGAAGTCGGAAAGCTCCCACTGCAGCAGTCAGGAGGGGGCTCCGAGAGAGAAAACCCCCAGGAATTTGTCAAGTGGTGTCTTGTAAGCACAATACAGGTGAACAGAGTAAGAACTAACAATCAATCAAGGGGTGGGGACAGATCCCACCAGGGACCGGGCTGTCATCCTGCCTAGTGTGCTTATGAGAAAGCAAAAAGCCATCAGAAGGGTGGGATAAGTAACTTCGTCCTTCTATTCTCTTGATGAAACAAGAAACCCAGAGGAGTGGGATTGGTATTTTGTCTTGCTAAAGGCAGCTTCTGGACAGAAGCAAGCATTTTATTCACCCTTAAAGGGACTCCCCCTTTTCTCATTGCAACAGGGACCCGATCTAACCACCTCACCTAACGCCTCTCGGGAGGACCCTGTTTGATAATGAAGTCAGCACGAGAGATGGAGACACAAAGATTTCTGCTACATCAAGTGAATGCCTGGCTCCGCGGTTCCTGTGATCTGTGATGTGCTCTGTGACATAGCACAATGCAATCCTCCTCTGTGCGTCTACCACTGTGAGCTAAGGCTCTTGTCATTTGCTGTAAGCGTGCTCACCCCCTCCTGGAAGGATGGCAGCTGTCTGATGAAGGCGGCACTGAAGAGCTGTAATGGTGCTACTGGAAAATGGTGGCAGAGAAATTACTATTACTATTACCTCGGTTCTTCGTCTCACGTGAAAGAAGAATTTCCAAGCAGACAAGCAGAGGGATTTAAAAAGATTTATTAGAGTCAAAGATCTCCAGCCAGAGCAGCATGAGGGGGGCTTCAAAGAGAGGGAAAAACCTGAAAGGACTGGTAGCACTGGGATTTTTTAAGTACAATTTCGAAGGAAAAAAAAAACAACTGGACAATCAGATTGGCATTCAGTTACCAGGCAGGGACAAAAACCACCAGAAGACCTGATTTACAATTCTCCATCCTGTCTGGCCTGCTCTTGATAAAACAGAAACCATCCAGAAGGGTGAGCTCCCTTGCTATTCTCGTGGTCAGTTTGGAGATTCCGAGGGAAGGAGGGCGGCCTGTTTGTTCTTGCTAAAGATAAACGTTCTGGGAGAGGAAGCAAATATTTTATACCCCAAATTCTACTGGGACCATCTGACTCCTCACAGTAGTTAATGTTAGTGAGCATCTTCTACAGGTACATATTGTGATTTGTTCTTTTATTTTATTTAAAAGGCAAAGAGACAGAGACACAGATAGAGAAATCTTCCATCTGCTGGCTCATATTCAAATGACCGCAGTGGCTGGGTCTGGGCCAGGCTGAAACCAGGAGCCTGGAGAGCCGTCTGAGTCTCCCACATGAGTGGTGGGGATCCAGTGCTTCAGCAATCATCACTGCCTTCCCAGGCGCATTGGCAGGAAGCTGGATTGGAAGCAGAGCAGCCAGGACTTGAACCTGTGTTCTGATACGAGATGCTGGCATGGCTAACCTGCTGCACCACGATGGTTTTCATTTTTTGGTGGCTATATTTGCATGTCATTTAATGAGTTCAATGGTTCTATAAGACTTTCCATGAAAAACAATGGCTCTTGCAATTCAGGTCCCATTTCCGACTGGGGTGGGGGGGCAATTGCTTTCCACTTTGTCAGCTGATTCTTTATTGACTTTTCACTGTTGAAGATGGGGTTAAGCTCATTGTTGCTCTGTCTGCCCCCCCCAACTTCTGTCATAATTGTGCTTCCATCAGTACTAACTGTTTACATTTCTGACTGAAAACTCTGTTCATGGCTGATGAAGTATACTGTCATAACATTTTCTTGCACAACATTTTCTTTTCCCTAGAGTTGATAATTGTCTTCATTACTTAGTATTCGGCTTATTTGTTACTCATTCAACCTTAAACTCTCCCCTACTTTTATAAATCTTGAGTCAATGTGGTCAAGACATTAGGTTCCATCTCTCTGGGGAAAAGCCTGTGTGAGAACCTCTGACTGTACCTGTTGCAACCAGCTGGCATGCATCAGCAGCATTTCATTAGCAGCTAGAGTGCCCCTTTGCTCCTCCCTTTATGGGCTCTTGGTTCCTGGATTCCACTTCCTCTTTTTCTCATCAAAAGCATTTCATTCTTTTTGAGAGGCAGAGAGAGACAGAGGCCAGCAGAAATGGATCATCCACCTGCTGCTTCACTCACCAACAGGCGAGCCTGGGTCAGGCAGAAGCCAGGAAAGAGGACCTCAATCTGGCCTTCCCTCCCTTGGGCAGGGAGCCAAGTAGCTGAGCTGTCACTGGTGTCCCCCCGGGGTCTGCACTGGCAGAAAGCTGGATAAGACGCCGTGGTGCGGGACTTGAACCAGGCATTCCAATTCAGGATGCACGTGTCCCGAGCAGCTGCTTAACTTCTGTGCCAAGTGCCTGCCCCTCTTCCTCTCACTTTGACAGACCATATCTCCCAGGAACTTCCTGAAACGAGGTTTATTCTTGAGATCGTCTCTAAAAACATTTCACGCTTACACTGAATGGCTGTAGGTTGGACATCATTTTCCCTTGCGAGTTAAAGCTCTTTCTTGTTTCATTGTGTTTTAGCTTCCAGAGTTGAGGGTGAGAAGGCTGATGCCAATCTGAGTCTCAAACCTTTGTATAAAATCTGTTTTGTTTCTTTCTCAAAACGTGCAGAATCTTCTCATTGTTCCAGATAGCAGCCTCAACAGAGTTAGAGAAGACCGAGCCGCAGTCCCCAAGGAACTCAGAGCAGTGGAGCAGCACATATCGGTTCTCTATTGTGTAAGAAATTACTTCCAAAGCGAGACGCTTAATACAGCAAACGCTTGTGATGCACAGTTTCTATGGATGAAGACTCTGGCCCCAGCTTTGCTGGGTGCCTCTACTCAGAGTTTCTGACAATGAGACCATGAGTGACAGCTGGGGCCCAGTCACCCCGGGAGCTTGCCTGAGGCCATTCATTTCCAAGCTCACCTGTGGGACAGTTGGCCGACCGCAAGTCCCTACTGGCCATTGGCTGGAGATGTGTGTCCTTCCTTGCCAGTACACCACAGTGACGATGGTGCTTCCTCCTCCACAAGTCTTTTGTTCTAATATATTTATTTGAGAGGCAGAGACATGGGGAGCTCCTATCCACTAGTTCACTCCTCAAATGCTCTCAAAGGACAGCGCAGGGACTGAAGCTGGGACTCAGGAATGCGATCCGGGTGTCCCATGTGGGTGGCAGCAGCCCAGCGACTTCAGCCATCACCACTGCCTCCCAAAGGCTGCACCAGTGGGAAGCTGGAGCCAGCAGCCGGAGCCAGGAGCTGAGCCCAGGCATTCTGATGTGACACACGGACCTCTCAGCTCCTTGGCCAAATGTCCACTCCTCCTCCACATTCCTGTTAGAAGTGAGTTGGGGGCCGTGCTGTGGTGTAGTGGGTTAAGTAGCCGCCTGCAACACTGGCATCGCTTATGGGTGCCCAGTTCTAGTCCTGGCTGCTCCACTTCTGATCCAGCTCCCTGCTAATGTGCCTGGGAAGGCAGTGAAAGATGGCCCAAATACTTGGCCACTGCCAGCCACGTGGGAGACCAGGATGGAGTTCTGAGTTCCTGGCTTTGGCTCAGCCCTGGTTTTTTGTGGTCATTTGGAGAGTGAACCTGTGGATGCCAAATCAGCCTCTCTCTCTCTCTCTCTCTCTCTCTCTCTGCCTTTTAAACAAATTAATTAATTTTAAAAATAAGTAAGTCAGTGAGCCTTGCCTTCATTCAAGGAGACAGTATTCTACAGAGACCAATACCAAGAGGCAGGTTCCGTTCAGAGCCTCGTGGAGCTGCCTAGCACAGCCGGCAAACAGGTTGTGAGAGCGCCGAGAGGGGCGGGGCGGGCGCAGGCCACGCTGGAAACAGGACTCCGAGTGCGGGCGCCAGGCAGGCTACCCGGGGGCAGCTCCACGTTGAGATGCGAAGTGGAGCAGAAGATGACCGGTGCACCCAGGGGTCCGAGGACGTCTTAGAAGAAAGGCATTGCGGAAGCCTGGTGGCTTCTGGGAGCACTGTGGGTGGAGCGCCGGGCAGAGGAGGCAGCAGGGGCAAAGCGGAACAGGAGGCAGGGGGTTGAGGGAGGAAGCTGTGCAGGTGACCAGGTGCCTGTTGGGGGTCGATCTAGGGCAGGAGCCGACGGGAGAGAGGGGAGGGAAAGAGGAGGTAACCAGGGGGTAGACATGACCCCTGCGTGTCCACAGTGCCAGGGACAAGGGATTAGGCCTCTCTCTGAGCCCGGGGAATGCTGGAAGGGAGAGAGGGGCAACCAGTGTGAGTGGAGGGCGGTGCCCCCCACACTGCAGGCAGGAGCAGCCCCACGTGCCTGTGGGCTGAGTAGGCACAGGACCAGGAGGCGGGGTCTTCTCCTGGCCCCATGGGGGAGTGAGCAGAGCTGGGCAGGAGGTGGGGGAGCCCGGGAAGAAGGCTCAGGCCAGAGGTGTCGGCCGCCCCTTGGGGCCCTGGCCCCACCAGATCCATCTCTGGCCCTGTTGACTGTTTTTCCTCCACACCACAGAGCTGTGTGGTCTGGCTGCGGCGTGGCCCAGCTCCAGGTGCACCTTGGAGCTCCATGAGGGCTTCTCAACTCCCTCCAGCGCCGTACCTGCCCCCCAGCCTCCTGAGTCTGGCACATCCTCGCCCTTCCGAAGCTCACAGAAGACCTTCAGGTCCTCGGCTAACTGTCGGTCACCTGCTGGTCTCACTGCCCCTCTGTCTCTGAGGGCCTGGGCAAATGGGGCACTTGGGGGTCTTCCAGCTGGAAAAAGAGGCTGGACCTTTGCCCTCCTAGTCCCTGCCAGCGCGGGCTTGCTGGGACTCCACCTGCCACCCCCGCTCCCTCTTGGCTCTGTGGGCCCCAGGCTGTTTGTGTTACGTGTGCTCCACAGCCCTCCTACTCCCCACCAACTCTGTTTGCCTTCCCTATGCTCAGGTTGGCCCGGGGTAGGTGTGTATGCGTGCGTGTGTGTGTGTGTGCATGTGTGCACATGTAGAGGCTTCCGTGAGTTCAGCTCCTCACCTTAACTCTGCAAACTTCTTTTGAGGTTTGGTGTTGTCCCCAAGCTGTGCACTGATGTACTGGGGCCTGAGGTCCTCCTGGCCTGGGTCGACAGCTGGCCAGAGGCTTCTGGAAGCCACGCAGGCCACCCCCTGCTCCAGGCATGACTACTCCTCAGAGAACTCTTGTAAGCAGATGCAGGAATGATGCATCTTCAGGGGCACATGCTCACACCCTGAGGTCCAGGCTCCTTGGATCTGGCCCACATCCTTCTGGAAGGCTCAAGACGAACAGGGCTGCCTCCTTGGGGCTTCTGGAAGGTGGAACCAGCGTGGGTCTGCATCCCTCAGCTTTGCCTCCAGGTGGGAAGGGACCCATTCCTTTGGCTTCTTGCCCTCTGTAGCGAGGCCCAGCCCACAGCTGCCTCGGGCCAGAGCTGAGATTGCCCTTGGCACCGCAAAGGGCTGAGATGTTATGTAACAGGTCTTGGCCAGACATTCTGGTCCCGCAGGTACAGCGTACAAGTCAAAAAATGTTCTCAAGTGCAGTGCAGCTGCCCAAGCACGCAGGCCTGGGGGGGGGGGGGGGTCAGGGCAGAGGCCTCGGCAGGAGAGGGATGGCTTTTCTCAGGGACTCTGGCCCCCAGGCACTGACCCCGGGCAACGGCAGACTCAGGGATGAGGGATGCACCCGCTCCCCAGAACAGCTTTGTGCCCTCACTGTCATCTCTGGGACCAGTGGACCTGCCTCTGCTTCCCTGCCTGTCGCCAGCTCTGCTGTGCCCTGCCCTCCCCGTGGTCCCGTCATCCCCACCCTCGCTTGCTTCTGTGGGATTTCTTTTCTTTCTCTCTTCCCTTTTTTAAGATGCATTTTATTTATTTGAAAGAGTTACAGAGTTGGGGCGGAGGGAGGGACAGAGACAGGGAGGTCTTCCATCTGCTGCTTCATTTCCCAGATGGCTGCAATGTCCAGGGCTAGGCCAGGCCAACACCAAGAGCCAGGAGTTTCTTCCCGGTCTCCCCCATGAGTACAGGGGCCCAAGGACTTGGGTCATCCTCCGCTGCTTCCCCAAGTGCATCAGCAGGGAGCAGGATCAGAAGTGGAGCAGCCAGAACTTGAACCTGCACCCATATGGAATGCCGGCGCTGAAGGTGGAGGCTTAGCCCACGAGGCCACAGCACAGGCCCCCGTGCTGTGGCCCCTTCTGTGGGATTTCACTGAGAGGCCCACACTTTGGGGTACCTCCACCCTTCCCCCTACTTCCTCTTTCCCTCTCTCTCTCCCTTGCCTCTGCCCCTCACTGTCTCTTAGAGAGTGGGGCTGTTGTCCCTTCTCCCCTCCTCCAATTCTGCCCCGATCCTGAGCCTCTGGCTTTGGGCTCATGGGAGAGGCAGCCTCTGACCTCTCCATCTGCAACCCTGGGGCGAGTCCCTGCCCCTCTCTGGCCTCTGTCAAAAGGGACCGTGATGCTCACCGGCTCCTCTGTGAACATCAGGAAGGGGACACTGACTCTGTCACATGACTCAGGTCTTTCACATTCAGCCCTTCAATGCAGTCGTTCATCACCTGTTTATGAGATGCCCGGAACTGTCCAGGCATCTGGAAATGAAGACCCTCGGGCAGCCACTAAACCTGCTCCTCAGAATTAACTGGTGAGCTTCAGAAAAGACAAGCAACCAACCCTCCCCAGACCTACAGGGTTGAATCTGCACGAGCGGTCCAAGGATGCATGGGGGAGGGCCATGTTTTTACAGCAGCTCCCATGAGCCAGACCCCCAGGGTGGAGACAGAGAGGGAGTAGTTGAGGGGGAAATGGGCTGAGGGAGGGGAAGCGGAGACCCCAGTGCACTCTGGGAAAGCTGGGGAGTAAGGTGCAGAGGCTGGTGACCTGGAAGTTGGGTCCATGTTTCCAGACTGGCGAGGGTTTGAAGGCCTGCAGGGATCCTTTTAAAAAGCGACGGAAGGAATCATACAGGAAACACAGCACCTCCGCCTATTGCATCACAGTCAGTGCTTAGGGATATTTGTAGAGGATCTTACCCATAGATCAGCCTTTCCCTGTGTATTTCTTCCGGAGAACCACCCTAGAGTGTATGTTTAAGCTAAAAAAAAAACAAAAAACAAAAAAACAGAGTCTGCTCATTTTGATAGCAGAGATGGGTGGAATAGAGGGTCTTTGCACAAGACAGAACTCAGGCGTGAGATACAGAGTGGTAGCAAGGTAGCAAGGTTTAGTGGGGCAGGGCATCCAACAGAATGGATCGGCACATCCTCTTCTGACCGAATCTGGGAGAGAGCGCCCAGCCGTTCAGACTGGGATAAGCAGGGTTTAACAGAGAATACACTTGCCAGGCCAAGCGGGCATCTCAGGAGAGAGCTGAGCACGCGGTCTGCATCCAGACTGGGGCTTATAAGGGAATGGGGTCCAGTTCTTCCGCTTCTCCCTTCCCTCTGCTGCTGGACAAAGGGTTTTCTGGGTGTGAAATGGGTAAAATTCCTCCCAAGGTCTTATTACCAGGGTTGTCAGACTGGGCAGCCCAGTGGCAGCGGGCAGTGAGGATTCTCCTAGGGGGCCTTCCTGGGGGGAGGCTGGGACCACCTATAACGCTGGGGCATGGGCAGGACTGTGTGGTTAGAACACCGGGCAGCTTCCAAGGCGTGCTTCCGAGGGTGCCAGAGGCTGCTCCCTTCATCTCTGCGGGTGCTTTGCCTTCCATGATTTCATCTCACACACAGGCTGGTTTCTACCTTCCTCCCTAACAACTCCTTCAAGTATTTATGCGATATTCAGATGTTCATAAAGCAGTTACTGAGTTTGGCTGCCCGAAGTCCACAAAGAAATGAGCAGTAAAAAAATCAAAACAGAAACACAGTTGCTCCGACCTGAATGCTTTTCCTGTTTCTTGGGAGTTTGCAAAGCCAATCAGCAGCCACACCCCGGCGGGCAGCAGAGTGCTCATTCTGCACCAGTGTCTCTTTCTCCTCTGCTGAAGCTAAAATGAGCACCTGCGGTTGTAAAATGTGCCCAGTGCTTTTGTTTTTCATTTGCCAATCATTGGAGCATCAGGCACTGGTGATGGCAAGGACAAGGAGTGAGACAAAAAATGGCGCCCCCTGCTGGAGCCTACTCAGCCCACAGCGCTGGATAAAGCAGGCAGATGTGGGGGGTGGGGGTGGGGTGGGAGGGTGTCAGAGGTGATCCAGTGTGAGGGCGCGAGTGGGACCTCAGGACAGGGCTGGAGCTTGGGTGAGGGGGCCCCGGAACGGAACTTTGCAAACTCTTACCACTTCAGGTAGAAGTAGAGACTCACATTTTGCTGATTTTTTTTTTTTTTAGATTTATTTGTTCATTTGAAAGGCAGAGTTACAGAGCAGAGGCAGAGAGACAGAGAGTTCACTCCCAAAATAGCCAGAGCTGAGCTGATCCAAAGCCAGGAGCTTCTTTTGGGTCTCCCATGTGAGTGCAGGGACCCAAGCACTTGGGCCATCCTCCACTGCTCTCCTAGGCGCATTAGCAGGGAGCTGGGTTGGAAGTGGAGCAGCTGGGACTCGGGCTGGTGTCCATATGGCGCTGCAGACAAGGGCTTTAACCCTCTGTGCCGTGGTGCTGGCCCCTGCAGTGGGTTTGAAACAGGATAATAAAGGTTCATGCTGGCTGGCGCCGCGGCTCAATAGGCTAATCCTCCGCCTAGCGGCGCCAGCACACCAGGTTCTAGTCCTGGTTAGGGTGCCGGATTCTGTCCCGGTTGCCCCTCTTCCAGGCCAGCTCTCTGCTGTGGCCATGGAGTGCAGTGGAGGATGGCCCAAGTGCTTGGGCCCTGCACCCCATGGGAGACCAGGAGAAGCACCTGGCTCCTGCCTTTGGATGAGCGCAGTGCGCCGGCCACAGTGCGCCAGCCGTGGCGGCCATTGGAGGGTGAACCAATGGCAAAAGGAAGACTTTTCGTTCTCTCTCTCTCACTGTCCACTCTGCCTGTCAAAAAAAAAAAAAAAAAAAAAAAGGTTCATGCTAAGTGGTGATCTATATTTTATTACCTTTCTCTTATTTTTCAGGTTTTTTTTTTTACCATGAATATTTACTGCTTTCTTAACTTTTAATTTTTTTATTTGAGAGAGAGTGAAACAGAGAGACAGGCAGACTGAGCCCCTGTAACCCACAGAGCCAGGGTCTGAACCCCTCCCCTGGGGAACCAGGCAAAGGAGTGAAGTTTCATCAGAAGCTGTCTGCCACGCCCAGCTGGGGGAAACAGGCGGCCTCAGCCCAGGAAATAAGTGGCTTTAACCGACCTGAGAATCTGGCTGGAACCAGTCATGACCACAGCCAGCAGAGCATGTGCAAGCATCAGCGGGAAACGAACCTTTCCCAAATGTTCATGCTGAAGTCCCCAGCCCAGGAGGAGCTCAGGCCTTATTCCCATAAAATGGGATGTGTAGCCGAGCTGCACCTGTGCGAGCTCGTGCCGCCCTTACCTGTGATGGTAAAAGCTGCCCAAGGAAGCAGGGCTTTGGAGAGTGGTCCCTCTGGCCTCCTTACTTGCTGCCAACAAATAGCTTTGGATGACAACTCTTTCTGGTGGTCTCGGTTTCTCTCACCAGGAAGCTGACCCACATCTTGGATGTGTAGCATTCCTGTCTGCTGGTTCACTCTCCAAACCCCCACCATGACTGAGGCTGGGCCAGGCCAAAGCTGGGAGCCAGGAGCTCAATGCAGGTCTTCCATGTGGGTGGGCAACAGGAACCTGACCATAGGACCCAGCACCTGCTGTCTCCTGGGGTGTGGATTAACAGGAAGCTGGAATGAGGAGTGGGGCCAGGCAATCCGACCCAACACGGGCATCCCAACCAGTGTCTTAACCACTGAGCCAAAAGCCCAGCCTGTTTTTATAACTTTTTCATAATATAACTTGGAAAAAAAGATGACAAGACCGGCAGGAGAAGAAGCTGACAGCAACTACAACAAATGATTTGATTAATAAGCAGCTAACCAAGACTGGTCATGAGCGAAGTAGAATTTCATCACATTTTACTCAAAGTAATTTTTCTAAAGATTTATTAATTTATTTGGAAGGCAGCACGAGGGAGAGAGAGAGAGAGAGAATCTCATCTGCTGCTTTATTCCCCAAATGGCTGCAGTGGCCAAGGCTGGGCCAAGCCAAAGCCAGGAACCAGGAGCTTCCTCTGGGTCTGCCACATGTGTGCAGGGGCCTAAGCCCTTGGGCCATCCTCTGTCACCTTCCCAGGTGCATTAGGAGGGAACTGGGTTGGAAGCAGAGTAGCCAGGCACTGGAATGGGTGCCCCCGTATGGGATACCAGCATCACAAGCAGAGCTTAACCCGCAGCGCCACAGCGCGAGCCCCGAGTTTCGGCAGTGATGAACGCCATGCCCGTCAGATGAAGCCAACAGGACAGGGTCGCATCACCAACGCAGCAAACGCTTTCGCAGAGTTGGTGAGAGTGTGCGCACACGTGTGTAGAAAAGAGTGGAGCAACACAGCTGTGAAGAACAAAAAAGCCACGTGCAAATGCACGTTTCTCTTGAACAACAAAAAGAAGCGGATTAAATATGCAGTAATAGGATAACGAAGAAACTGCGGCCTGTCGATGTGCTGGAAGATCAGGTTGCCTGCAAAAATGCTGTTTATGGATCCTGTCGGATTAAGAGTGGGCGTTTATGATCAAAATGTTACATGACACGGGAAATGTAAAGTGGACTCCTCTGAGTGCCGCTATATAAACTCTGCGTGCACCTGGGCAAACAGGCAGGCCTAGGCAGAGAGAAACATCACTGGGCGAGAACGCTGGGATCACAGGTGATGGAGTTTTCCTTTAAAAATTCCTTCAAAGCCCATATTGTTTTTATAAACGTTCTTTCCAGGGAGAAGTCAGGATGTGGGTAGAACCTGGGAGCTATGTGGAAAATATGCCGCAGGCCGCCGCCTCCTCTCCTGCAGCCCGGGCTCCGGCCTCCAGGCTCCGGCCTCCAGGCTCCGGCCTCCCTGCCCACACCCTGGGAAGGAGCCAGGGAGGTCCACGCTACTTCCCTCAGCCTCTAGCAGGCCCTGGTGCCTGCCTGGGGCCCTGCACACTCCCTGCCAGCTCCTCTCATGCCTTATCTCCTCGGAATCCCCAACAGCGCAGGGGGGTCGCTGCCATTATCTCCACACTCCAGGCCCGGGGGGCAGGGTAACTCGCCCAAGATCTCACAGTGGGCAGAGAGCACAGCCTCGAGTTTGGCTCTGCTCCTCACCCCTGTGCCCCACCGCCGCCCTGGGTTCTCAGCTCAGATCCTCCTCCGAGGGGCTTGCGGTGCAGTGGAGGTGAGGGACCCTGGAGGGCGGGGGATCTGCCGTATGCCTCCTCTCCTGCCCTGGGAAGACTGGCCCCAGTGTGAAACCCTCCTAGTGGGGTTCTCGAGGGTGGCGGCTTGGGCTCCCTGGCCCTCTGTTCACCCTGGGACTGAGCACTGCCCCACAGCTCGGGAGCAGTCGCTGTTCCTAGGGTCTCAGGGGGAACAGCCATCCATGTTGCAGGTACCCGGGCAGACGCTCACGGAGCTGGAAGAAGGATTTCAGAAGGAAGACTGGCAGAGGCCTTTGCCTCGTGATTAAACTTGCTTCTGACTAGCACGATGAAAGTTGTCGTGGAGGTCTCCCCAGAGACGGCCTGGAGATGCTTGCCTGTGAAGGCTTCAGCTGCAGTCACTACCTGCCTGTGTGCGATCATTCCAGCTTCTGCTTGCTGAACAGAGCAGTGGTGTTGCTGTACCCGAGCGAGCGCAAACCCAGGGGCACCCCGCATTGCTGAAATGTGACGGTCCTTGGCCGGCGCCGCGGCTCACTAGGCTAATCCTCCACCTTGCGGCGCCAGCACACCAGGTTCTAGTCCCGGTTGGGGCGCCGGATTCTGTCCCGGTAGCCCCTCTTCCAGGCCAGCTCTCTGCTGTGGCCAGGGAGTGCAGTGGAGGATGGCCCAAGTGCTTGGGCCCTGCACCCCATGGGAGACCAGGAGAAGCACCTGGCTCCTGCCATCAGATCAGCGTGGTGCGCTGGCAGCAGCGCGCCGGCCGCGGCGGCCATTGGACGGTGAACCAACGGCAAAAGGAAGACCTTTCTCTCTGTCTCTCTCTCTCACTGTCCACTATGCCTGTCAAAAAAAAAAAAAAAAAAATTAAAATGTGATGGTCCGTTATTGCCTGCGGTGGAGAACTCTCGACCCTGAAGCTCAAAGCAACAGGGTTGATAAAGGCAAAAACCAAGAGGAGAGGAGGAGGAGTACTCGGTTGTTAGGGTCAAGCTGACCTGAGCCCTATGGGAAACTAATACCAATTGCAATCTTGACAACCCAGCAAGTGCCAGCCCTCCTAGGAGCTGGGGTGCCTGTCCCCGACGGGGACAGTGGGACAGGGCCTCCTCCCTGGTGTGGGCGACCCCTGTCCTGTCACTCCTCATTCAGAAACTTCTTCCTCACACTGAGTTCAATTTTCTGCTACTATAATTATTTTTAAAGCTTTCTCCTTTGAGTTTTTTTTTTTTAAGATTTTTATTAGTTATTTGAAAGATAAATTTGCAGACAGAAAGAGTGAGAGACAGAGAGAAAGATCTTCCATCCGTTGGTTCAATCCCCAAATGGCTGCAACGACTGATCCGAAGGCAGGGGCAAGGAGCTTCTTCCAGGTCTCCCACATGGGTGCAGGGGCCCAAGCACTTGGGCCATCTTCTACTGCTTTCCCAGGCCATAGCAGGGAGCTGGATCAGAAGTGGAGTAGTTGGGGTATGAACTGGCACCTATATGGGACACCACTACTATAATTACTAACATAATAATTTTGTTGCTTTCCTGTCATTACAGAACCATTGAAAAATATAAAACATACATACTTGGAATACATATGAATTATAGGGAGGAAAAATATCACCCACAAAATCATACCCTGGAAACCCACTCAAGTTTTAGAAGGTTTTCCGCTACACTTGTTCCTCTACACTTCATTTCCTAGGCAGTCACGCATTGCTTAATGACAGGGACACATTCTGAGACACGTGCTGTCAGGCAACGTGATCATTGTATGACATGATAGGGTACACTCACACAAACCTGCATGGCTTAGCCTGCTCACACCGAGGCCAACTGATGGACAGTACAGCCCTTAGCCCCTGCCTGCAAACCTGTAGGCATGTCACTGGACTGAACCCTGTAGATGACTGTAATACAATACATCTAAATCTAAAACCAGGGAAGTTAGGGGCAAGCACTGTGATGCAGTGGGTTAAGCCAGCTCTGGGGTGCGTGCATCCCATATCCGAGTGCCTGGGATCAATCCCACCTTTGCCTCTGCTCCCAACTTCCAGCTCACGATGGGGGCAGCAGATGATGACTTAAGTGCTGAGTTCCTGCCATGTGGGTGGGACACCCTCGTGGAGTTCCAGGCTCCTGGCTTGAACATGGCCCAGCCCAAGTGTTGCGGGCATCTGGGGACTGAATCAGCAGGTGGATCATCTCTCTCTCCTCTCTCTCTCTGACTGTGCCCTTCAAATAAATAAAAGTGAATAAACAAATGTTTAAAAAAGAGTAAATGTTGGCAAGTGCCGTGGCTCACTAGGCTAATCCTCCACCTAGCGGCGCCGGCACACCGGGTTCTAGTCCCAGTCAGGGCGCCGGATTCTGTCCCGGTTGCCCCTCTTCCAGGCCAGCTCTCTGCTGTGGCCCAGGAGTGCAGTGGAGGATGGCCCAGGTCCTTGGGCCCTGCACCCCATGGGAGACCAGGATAAGTACCTGGCTCCTGCCTTTGGATCAGTGCAGTGCTCCAGCCACAGCGGCCATTGGAGGGTGAACCAACGGCAAAAGGAAGACGTTTCTCTCTGTCTCTCTCTCTCACTGTCCACTCTGCCTGTCAAAAAAAAAAAAAAAAAAAAAAGTAAATGTTGCAGTGAAAGTATTATAGTAAAGATTAAAAAAAATGGGGACTGGCTTTGTGGCACAATGGGTTAAGCTGCGGCCTGCGAAGCTGGCATCCCATACGAGTGCAGGTTCTTGTCCTGGCTGTCCTGCTTCCGATCCAGCTGCCCGCTAATGCACCTGGGAAAGCAGCTGAAGATGGTCCAAGTCTTTGGGCCCCTGCACCCACGTGGGAGACCCAGATGGAATTCCAGGCTCCTGGTTTTGGCATGGTCCAGCCCTGGCCATTGCAGCCACTTAGGGAGTAAAATAGCACATGGAAAAATCTCTTTCTCTCTTTGCAACTCTGTCTTTCAAATAGATAAATAAATTTTTTTAAAATATGTATTTATTTATTTGAAAGGCAGAGTTACACATAGAGAGAGAAGGAGAGGCAGAGAGAGAGGTCTTCATCCGCTGGTTCACTCCCCAACTGGCAGCAATGGCTGGAGCTGCGCCAATCCGAAGCCAGGAGCCAGGAGCCTCTTCTGGGTCTCCTACACAGGTTCAGGGGTCCAAGGGCTTGGTCCGTCCTCTACTGCTTTCCCAGGCCATAGCAGAGAGCTGGATTGGAAGTGGAGCAGCTGGGTCTCGAACTGGTGCTCAAATAGGATGCCGGCACTGCAGGCGGCAGCTTTACCTGCTGTGCCACAGCACTGGCCCCAATAAATAGATTTTTTTAAATAGATAAATCTTTAAAAAATTAAAGAAAGATTTTAAAACATGGGACACTTGTACGGAGCACTTCCCACAAATGGAGCTTGCTCTGGGTGAGTCAGGGGTGAGTGTGAAGGCCTAGAACATTCTGTGCACTGCCAAAGACTTAGTCAATGTTGTACATTTAGCTTAAAACAACTTTCCTCGGCTGTGCAAAATAAGACTCTGGTCTTACAAACCCACAGAAAAGAAGAAACTGAGTGTGCTGTGCTGGACTTATGCCATGGCTTGTGGGTTTAAAAAAATTCTAAAAATTTATTTTAATTCACTTGAAAGGCAGAGAGGTAGAGAGTTCTTCCATCTGTGGTTCATTGCCTAAATGCCTGCAATAGTGGTTTGTTTGTCATATATAAAATTTAACGTATTTATGTCTAATATACAACAGATACATGTTACTTAAGAGACGGTTAGAGAAAGAGATAAACAGATAAATGGCACGCTGGCCGTAGCAGCCATTTGAGGGGTGAACCAACGGAAGGAAGACCTTTCTCTCTGTCTCTCACTGTCTAACTCTGCCTGTCAAAAAAAAAAAAAAAAGTGTTATGTACTCCATGTAATTATGTGTTACATTTCTATATGACTAGCTTGTTTACACCACCAATGTCACTGGAACATGTGAGTAATGGCTAGCCCTGTGATGGTGAGGCTGCTACCATGTCGCTAGTTGACAGGACGTTCTCAGCTCCATGGTTGACGGCATCACTGTCATGTGCTGCGTGATTTCTTTTTAACTTTTATTTAATGAATATAAATTTCCAAAGTACAGCTTACGGATTACAATGGCTTTTTCTCCCCCATAACTTCCCTCCCACCCACAACCCTCCCCTCTCCCACTCCCGCTCCCCTTCCATTCACGTCAAGATTCATTTTCAATTATCTTTATATACAGAAGATCAATTTAGCATATATTAAGTAAAGCTTTCAACAGTTTGCACACACAGAAACACAAAGTGAAAAATACTGTTTGAGTACTAGTTATAGCATTAAATCACAATGTACAAAAAAAAATCACAATGTACAGCACATTAAGGACAGAGATCCTACATGAGGAGTAAGTGCACAGTGACTGTTGTTGACTTAACAAATTGACACTCTTGTTTATGGCATCAGTAATCACCCTAGGCTCTTGTCATGAGTTGCCAAGGCTATGGAAGCCTTTTGAGTTCTCTGACTTGGATCATATTTAGACAAGGTCATAGTCAAAGTAGAAGTTCTCTCCTCCCTTCAGAGAAAGGTACCTCCTTCTTTGATGGCTCACTCGCAGAGAGCACTTCTTCCTCACTCGCAGAGATCTTTCATTTAGGTCATTTCTTTTTTTTTTTTTTTTTTTTTTTGGTCACAGTGTCTTGACTTTCCATGCCTGAAATACTCTCATGGGCTTTTCAGCCGGATCCAAATGCCTTAAGGGCTGATTCTGAGGCCAGAGTGCTGTTTAGGACATCTGCCATTCTATGAGTCTGCTGTGTATCCCGCTTCCCATGTTGGATCGTTCTCTCCCTTTTTTATTCTATCAGTTAGTATTTGCAGACACTAGTGTTGTTTATGTGATCCCTTTGACTCTTAGTCCTATCGTTATGATCGATTATGAACTGAAATTGATCACTTGGACTAGTGAGATGGCATTGGTACGTGCCACCTTGATGGGACTGAATTGGAATCCCCTGGCACGTTTCTAACTCTACCATTTGGGGCAAGTCCAATTGAGCATGTCCCAAATTGTACATCTCCTTCCTCTCTTATTCCCACTCATATTTAACAGGGATCACTTTTCAGTTAAGTTTCAACACCTAAGAATAATTGTGTATTAATTAAAGAGTTCAACCAATAGTATTAAGTAGAACCAAAAAAATACTAAAAGGGATAAGGTATTAAATTGTTCCTCGACAGTCAGGACTAGGGCTGATAAAGTCACTGTTTCTCATAGTTTCCTTTTCACTTCAACAGGTTTCCTTTTTGGTCCTCGGTTAGTTGTCACCAATCAGGGAGAATATTTGATATTTGTCCCTTGATTGATGTGACTGGCAGCTCCCTTTACCCCCTTTGGGCTCCTCATCGCTTCACCTACCCTCAAGAGTACAGTTTCCCAGAAGTCCCAAAAAGAGGCCTGCCCGTCTCATCTCCTGCTCCCATTTGCTCCTTGCTCCCAGGCGGGGCTTCAGCCCACCCTCTTGGACCACTGCCTGGAGCAGCTGCACAAGAGGGGCCCAGGGACCCCTTCCCTGCAGGGGGCTCTGTCCTGAAGATCCTCAAGGAAGAAGTGCTCTCTCTGGAGCACAACCCCCCCCCCCCCCCGTGGGGAAGAGCATTTGGGACTGAGATCCCGCACTCGGGTTTTCTGTGCATGAATGTGCTCAGGGCATCGCCTTGCACCATGGGAGCAGCAGCAGCACCACTGCGTCCTATACTAGATGGAACAGCCCCGGCCATCGCCATCGGCTGTCGCTACACAAACCTCCCAGCGTCACCCTCACTCGATATTCCAACAACACGGTCACACGGTTGCTGGTAACTCAAATACTAAACGCTAGATGGTTCTGACTGGCTCTGGGCTCCCAAAGCTTGATCTGTCGTGAATTCTCTAGTGGGATCTTCCCACCTGCCTGCTTGGATGCTGGAATGCTTATGGGGCCGGCTCAACTTGTGAGACCTTGGAGTCTCCAGCCCAGTCCACCTACACAGGCCTGGCAACCACTCCCTCAGCTCACTGCGCTGGCCTGAGTTCAGGGACCACTTTCTCCACTTCCCACAGTTCTCCCAAGGCTATGCTGCCCACAACGCCTACTCCAGTCCCGCCATTTGCTTTACCTCTGCTTTGTCTGCACCCTGGAGCCTGCATAGTCCACCTGCTCCCTGCAGCAACAGGCAGGGGAAACCTAAGGCCTTCTCTCTTTTGTCCCATCAACATCTCCCCGTGGCTTCCCATTTCCCTCAAAGCCAAACTGAGTCTTTGTAGAGTTGACCTGCCCAGCTCCGTGGGGCTCTGTTCTTTCCATGTACCTGGCCCGTTCCTGGCCCAGGTCCTCTGCACAGCTGTCCCCGCCACCTGCAGTGCTCACCCCTCAGGTGTCAACATGGTGCTGTCTCTCTCACCTCTTTAAGTCTTGCTTCAGACTTCAACTTCCCAATGAGCCCTGCGCTGGCCCCATGCTCAGCACTGCAGTCCGTGTTCCCCCTCGCACCCCCGGCTCCTTCACCTCCCTACTCGCCTTAAAAAAAAAAAAAAAACAGATTTATGTATTTATTTGAAAGGCAGAATTATGGAGAGAGAGAGAGAGAGAGAAGAGAGAGAGAGGAGAGAGATCTTCTATCTGCTGGTTCACTCCCCAAATGCCCTCAACAGCCAGGACTTTGCCAGGCTGAAGCCAGGAGCTTCTTCTGGGTCTCACACATGGGTGCAGGGGACCCAAGCACTTGGGCCATCTTCCACTGCTTTCCCAAGCGCATTAGCAGGGAGCAGGATTAGAAGTGGAGCAGCTGGGTCTCAAACCGGTGCCCATATGGGATGCCGGCACTGCAGGCTGTGGCTTAACTTGCTGTGCCACAGTGCCAGCCCCTCCTACTCTCCTTTTGCAACAATTCCAATAGTTTTTTGTTTGTTTGTTTTACCACCGTCCAACACCTGCAAAATTAACTCAGTTCTCTTCTGTATTCGTTACTATTCATCCCCCACACATAAAGCAGGTTTCCTGAAGGCAGAGATCGCTTTCTCTCTTTTTAAATTTGATTTTTATGTCATTTCAAAGACAGACCTCTCGTGTGCTGGGTTACTCCTCAAATGCTGGGAACAGCTGCGGCTGGGCCAGGCCAAATTCCAGAGCCCATGAACTCAGTCCAAGTCTCACAAGCAAGTGACACGACCCAAGGACCTGAGCCATCACCCACTGCCTCCCTGGGTGCACATTAGCAGGAAGCTGGGCCAGAAGCAGAGAAGGGGCCGGCACTGTGGCGTAGCGGGTGACGCAGGTGAATAGTGAATCGTCACTGGATGAATGATGGGTGAGCCAGGGTGTTTAGTCACAAGTGGAGCTGTTTACAGGAGACCCCCTCCTGGGGAAGAACAAGGGCACTTTAACCGGAAGCCAGGGGCAGGCTTTGGATGGGTTGTGTCCACCCATTTGCACCCCCAATTTGCTTTGGGCTCTGTTTAACTCAGCCTCCCACTTGGACCAGTCTAGAGGGCAGGGAGGTGGGGGTGCCGCCTGTGTGCACTGCACCTCTCCCTTTGCTGGGAGCTTCCTACAGCCTTCTCAGCAAGCAGGCAGCGATGTCCCGGGTCACCTTGAGCCCCTATATTGGACCAGTCAGGTTTCTGCTCTGCAGAACTTGCTGGGTGGTCCCAAGGAGTGAGACGCCAGCCCAGCTGGTGGAGGGGCCTGCAAAGTCAGTCTCACTGTAGATGCATTTCTTCTGGGCTCAGCTGGCTGTGTCTTGTCACAAAAAGCTGGCCTGGTGTCCACGGTGCCCCTGAGGCAGCAGGAGCACGAGTCTTGCAGTCAGAAGGTATTCAGCTGCCATCTCTGCCACTTCCGAGCTTGTGACAGGTTCTGGAATTGCTCTGCGCTAGGCGGAGTAACCGGTCCCAGGAGGCCCAGGCACCCTCAATCCTGGCACCGCACGGGGGAATTTGCAGATGTGATTAAAGTTATGCCCTGGGTTATTCCAGTAGGCCCAGTCTCACCACATGAGCCCTCAACAGCTGAGAACTTTCTCTGGAGAAAGCAGAAGAGAGGTGAGACACAAGCCGTGGTCAGAGATGCAATGAACAGTGCTGAACCACCATTGCTGGATTTGAAGATGGAGGAGGAGCCAACAGCCAGGGAATGCAGGGGCCTCTGGAGGCTGAGAATGACCCCCACTGCAGCCGGCAGGAAAACCAGGCCTCACCCAACACCACGTGCAAGTGGATTTATTTAAAAAGATGTATTTATTTGAAAGGCAGAGTTACAGAGAGAGAGAGAGAGAGATTGAGATTCTCCATCTGCTGGTGCACTCCCCAAATGGTCGCGAAGCCCGGAGCTGGGCCGGGAGATTCCTCTGAGTCTCCCATGTGGGTGCAGGGGCCCAGGCACCTGGACCATCTTCCACTGCTCTCCCAGGTGCATTAGCAGGAGCTGGATCAGAAGTGGAGCAGCCAGGACTCAAACTGGTTTGTCCATATGGGATGCCGGCACGGCAGAGGGCAGCTCAATCCGCTGTGCCACTGTGCCAGCTCTGTGGAAGTGAGTTCTCCCATCAGCCTGAGTGGGCCTAGAAGCAGGTTCACCGCCAGGAGCCCCAGAGAGGAATTCAGCCCTGTGTAGCCTCTGACTCTGGTCTCACAAACCTGCAGAAAAGAAGAAACTGGGCATGCTGGGCTTCTGCCAAGGTTTATGGGCTTAAAAAGATTCTAAAAATTTATTTTAATTTACTTGAAAGGCAGAGAGATAGTTCTTCCATCTGTTGGTTCATTGCCTGAATACTTGCAACCCAGGGTAGGGCCCGGAGCTGGGAACTCAATCCAGGTCTCCTGTGTAGCTGACTAATCACCACTTGCGTTGGCAGGAAGCTGGGAACAGAAGCAGAGCCGGGGCTCAGACGTAGGAACTCCAGGACGGGATTCAGGCATCCCGAGAGGTGCCATACACCTGCCCCTTCGTGGTTTTTTTTTTTTTTTAAGATGTATTTATTGGGGCCGGTGCTGTGGCACAGCGGGTTAAAGCCCTGGCCTGAAGCGCCAGCATCCCATATGGGCACTGGTTCAAGTCCCGGCTGCTCCTCTTCTGATCCAGCTCTCTGCTGTGGCCTGGGATAGCAGTGGAGGATGGCCCAAGTGCTTGGGCCCTGTACCCATGTGGGAGACCCGGAAGAAGCTCCTGGCTTCGGATTGGCGCAACTCCAGCTGTTGCGGCCATCTAGGGAGTGAACCAGCAGATGGAAGACCTCTCTCTCTCTCTATCTCTACCTGTCTTTGTAACTCTGACTTTCAAATAAATAAATCTTTAAAAAAAAAAAAAAGATGTATTTATTTATTTGAAAGACAGAGTCACAGAGAGAGAGGAGAGAAAGAGAGAGAGAATCTTCCATCTACCAGAATCCCCAAATGGCTGCAGTGGCCAGGGCCAGGAGCAGCTTCCAGGTCTCCCATGAGGGTGCGGGGGTCCAAGGACTTGTGCCATCCTCTGCTGCTTTCCCAGGTGCATTAGCAGGGAGCTGGATCAGAAGTGGAGCAGCTGGGACTGGAACCGGTGTCCATATGGGATCCCAGCCCCACGGGCAGGAGCTTTACCGGCTATGCCACAGCACTGGCTTGTTGTGTGTGTGTGTGTGTGTGTGTGTTTAATTAATTTATTTATTTGAAAGTCAGAGTTATACAGAGAGAGGAGAGGCAGAGAGGCAGAGAGAGAGAGAGAGAGAGAGAGAAAGAGAGAGAAAAGTCTTCCATCTGCTGGTTCACTCCCCAGTTGGCCACAACAGCTGTAGCTGACCTGATCCGAAGCCAGGAACCAGGAGCTTCTTTCGGGTCTCCCATGTGGGTGCAAGGGCCCAAAGACTTGGGCCGTCTTCTACTGATTTCCCAGGCCATAGCAGAAACCTGGATAGGAAGTAGAGCATCCGGGAATCAAACCAGTGCCCATATGGGATGCTGGCACTTCAGGGTCACCCCTGTGTGGTTTTAAGATGCTAAACTTGTGTTAATTTGTTACAGGAGTGACAAGGGAAAATGACTATTCTCCGAGAGCCTTGGTGTTCCCAGCTCCCAGTAGAGAAGGTGGTTGTGGTATCCACCTGGCTTGCCTTAGCCACATCACAAAACTTGATAAACTGCTGTCTAGGGCAGAGGGCTGCACGGGGTTCTAGAACGCAGCGTTTCACCTCTCGGCAGCCACAGGCTTCTCTGGCTGGAGAGAGGCAGAGGACTGAGGACAGCTCCGCCGTGCTGGGCCCTGCGCAGGAGGCCATCCCAAAGCACGGCCCCTCTGCCGAGACCGCGGCTGAGCGCAGGTGGCGAAGGGCCGGGGTCAGTGGGCTGGAAGAGCATTCCTGGCTGCCCTGGAGAGTCAGGCCGCCCGTCTCTCACAGGCCTGTGACATGATGAGTGGAGGCAGCAGCTGTACGAGCCCCTCCCTCCCCGCCACTTCACCCCGCTGGCCTGGCCCTGCCCCCCCCCCCCACGGTGGGTGCAGAAGCCAAAGAGGAGACCCCAGGCAAGGGTGAGCCCCTCTCGCCTCCCCCCAGCAGGGGCTTCTGCTCTCTCTCCACTCAGGAGCCCCGGGCTCCCTGGCACCTGAGAGCGGTCGCTGCCCCCGGCATCCTCCTCCTTGCACCCTTCCCTCCCCCGCTGCCTGCTCTGTACCCAGAAGAGAGCCGCCTGGGGTGGGGAACCCCCGGGGGTGGGGAGCCCCACCCTTCTGAGGTGCAGTGCAGCCTCGTCCCAGCTCCTGTGGGAGCACCAAGGCCACAGTGGTGGAAAAGGAAAGTGGTCAGGGTGCCAGTGCCTGCTCCCTGTGTCCCCGCTGATGGGCAGCTCCGCCCCTTTGGGAAGCCCCTCCCCCCAAACCCTCTCCCGGAGCACTTGCACATCAACCAAGTTGGAAGGGCCTTTGAGGCCACCAAACCCGAGACTTCTGTTGTGCCCAGGAGACTGTGGCCATCCACGGCGCTGATGAGGCCTCGGGCCATTTTCTGCTACAAAACTCACCCCAAAGCCACCCAACAAGCCGCACCAAAAAGCAAGATCATGTCCCAACCCAACCCTCCCCTCCCGGCAGCAAGCCCCATCTTCTTTATCACCTGCAGCTCTTACGTAGGAGACAGGAGCCAGGACGTAGGAGACAGGGGCCAGGACGTCCTGTTTACTCTTAGCCCGAGGGCCTTATCGCACAGGGCACCAGTCTCCCAGGATGAAACCAAACAGCCTCACTTCCAGATATTCATTCGTTTATTTATTGTTTATACCGCACCTGCTTCCAGAAAGGTATTTGAGATGGTTCACTATGCAAGCACGCACAACAGGGCCATGCAAAGCTGCGTAAATTTCCACACAGTCCCATACTCTGACTGAGGGAGCAATTCTGCTTCTTTAGGACAAAAGAGGCCTTTGCCTCAGGCACTGGAAAAGGTCAGATCTTGAGTGAGGACTTTTAAAGGCACCTGGTCAGGTTGGGTCATTAACACTGGAGCACTGGAATGCAGGTGGAGAGACCAAGGGTAGGAAAGCAGACCAAGAGCTAGGCCAGGAGTCCACATTGAGAAACTCCCAGCTACCACCTGTATCTCTGCGCTCTGCTGCTATGACAAGACCCCAGGGGCCGGATGTGGTGGACGCCTGCACCAATTCGAGTCACAGGTGCTACATTTCCAATCCAGCTCCCTGCTGATGCACCTGGGAAAGCAAGTACTGTGGCCCAAGCTTGGGCCCCAGCCGCCTACGTAGGAGACCCAGGTGGAGTTCAGGCTCCTGGCTTCCACCTGTCCAGCCCTGGCCTTTGTATCCATTTGGGGAGTGAACCAGCAGATGGACGGTTCTTTCTCTCTCCCTCTCTCTCTGTAACTCTCCCTTTCAAAGAAATAAATAAGTCTTTACAAAACAGGAGGCTGAATCATTTACAAAGGAAAGAGGTTTGTTTTGGCTCATGGTTCTGGAGGCTAGGACGTCCAGGAGCGAGCGAGCGAGCGTGCTCCAGCGAGAGCTGCCGTAACACATGCGGAAAAGCAGGGGCAGCACCCGGGCGGCGGCCTGGTCCTGGAGCCAACAGACTCCCACGAGAGCCAGCACTCACGGAACAGCCTCGTCACCTTCAAAAGGCCCGGCCTCCCAGCACCAACACAACGGCAATCCCATTTCAACCTGCATGTGGAGGGGACAAATGATGTTCAACCACCGCATCACCCAGTTAGGTAGCGTGGTCGAGAGCCTGCTATAGGCCAAGTTCCCCATGGCAGTGAGTAGGTGTAAGTCCTGCCTTTCAGGAGCGAGAAAGCTGGGCCCTGGGGATCGCCAGCCTTGCCATAGATCAGACCCAGCCCCTCAGATGCCACGTCCTCTCCTGTCTCCCCAAGCCCTCGGCCCCTTGCCGGTGGGGAACTCGAGCACCTGTGTCCGCCCCTTCCTCTGCTCCCACCAGCAGCTGGCCCGTCTCCAGCCCAGGCCTCATTTGTCCTGTCCATGGCAGAAGCTGCTGCTGTGCCCCAGGGTGGGCTGCAGCACCATCCTGCAAGGCCCAAGATGAAGCTGCCCGAAAAGGACCAGGTGATCCAACCTGAAGTCTGATAGGTTCACATTGGCGGAGCAACCGTTGAGAAGAGACGAGGCACAGGCAGCCAGCAGACAGGTGTGCGGCCTCCCCAGAGACGTCGCTCCTGCCTGGGGACCAGCTGTGCCTCCACCTCCTTCCCTGCCCTACTTCCCTTCCCTGCTGTAGGCTCTCAGCCAGGCACCAGCCCTACAAACTTGACTCAGATTTCGGCCACTGCCGAGGCACCTGGGGCGCTTGTTACAATGCAGATCCTGATTCATCAGGTCCAGGCTGGGGCTTGGGTTCTGTGTTTCCAGCAAGCCCCAACTGATGGCCGTGCTGCCGGCCCATGGACCTCACTTTGACAAATTAGAGAGGTTCAAGGGAGCCCAGCCAAGACACCTGCCCCACGTCCATTCCCCCTTGTTTCCCGACAACAGAACCTTGTGCCTTGCCACAGGGGTGGCCCATGGCTGGTCTGAACGCATCATTTCCATCCATCCCTTTCTCCCTTGTCAAGGATTGCTCTTGGTTGGTGGGCCCTAGACTTAGAACTGCCCATTCAGACGCAAGTGAACCTCTGTTGGGGGGTTCTGGGAGGGATTTCATGAGTAAAGACCCCTCCCCCACCTCTTTTCATCCTTATTGGATGCTAACGTGTGGGGATGTGATGTTTGGGGCTGCAGCCGCTGTCTTGTGGCCACGAGGCAAGGCACATCCAACACACCGAGGATGACAGACAAAAAGGGGCCTAGGTACTTGATGACAGGACTGTACTTGGCACTCAGAGCATCTAACAAGGCCCACGAGGAAACCAAGGACTTGAGAAGGGATGTGACCTGCCCAGGCCACACGGCCACCTGCAGGCAGAGCGGGACCCAGCTACAGCTGGCCATGGATCACACAGAACAAACGCGACGCCTGGGCCCGGCAGGCCAACAGAGCTCTGCTCCACTCCCACCCCCACACCGAGGACAGACAGATCAACAACGTTTGAAGCACACAGACAGGACCTGCTCCCCACAGCGAGGAAGCCAGAGATAAAATTCCTGAAGCCCTCACTGATTACTTTTAATACCTTCTTAGAATTCTTCAGGAACTAAATTTTTATTGAAAAATAAAGAAATACAAACAGGCTTTGAAGTTGCTTGAAGATAAAAGGTGCTTTAGGGGCCAGTCTGGCCAGGGAGGTTTTCCAGGGATCTTGGAACAAACTTTGGCGCGCTCCTTGTGGTTTGAAAGGACCCTGATAGCCGACCCAGATGTGCCTGTGACCACCTCACCGAGACAACCCCACAGCCTGGGTCTCAAGGACTGCACGCAGCATGCAGCTCTGATGTGCAAGACCATCAGCCGTGTTAAGACCTTGAACTCCAGAGCCAGGATCCCAGCATGCGGCCGGGTGTTGGAGGAAGAGGTTAGCCCACTGCTTGGGACACCCACATCCTGTATCAGAGAGCCTGGGTTCAGTTCAAGTCCCAGCTCCACTCTCTCTCTCTCTCTCTCTTTTTTTTTTTTTTTTTTTTGACAGGCAGAGTGGACAGTGAGAGAGAGAGACAGAGAGAAACGTCTTCCTTTTGCCGTTGGTTCACCCTCCAATGGCCGCCGCGGCTGGCGCACTGCGCTGATCTGATGGCAGGCGCCAGGTACTTATCCTGGTCTCCCATGGGGTGCAAGGCCCAAGTACTTGGGCCATCCTCCACTGCACTCCCAGGCCACAGCAGAGAGCTGGCCTGGAAGAGGGGCAACCGGGACAGAATCTGGCGCCCCGACTGGGACTAGAATCTGGTGTGCCGGCGCCGCTAGGCGGAGGATTAGCCTAGTGAGCCGCGGCGCTGGCCCCAGCTCCACTTTCTATTCCAGCCTCCTGTGAAAGTGCACCCTGGCAGGCAGCAGGTGAGGGCTCAAGTACTTGCGGCCCTGCCATGCGTTTAGAGATGTGGATCCCGGCTTCAGCCTGGCCCAGTCCCAGCTGTTGTTGGCGTTTGAGAGTGAACCAGCAGATGGAAGACCTCTCTCTCTTTCTCTCTCCCCCCTTTCAAACAAGTGGAAAAAATAATAAATGAAATCCCAGTCTTGTCACTTAGCAGCTTGAGCATGTCATCAACCTCTCTGTTCTTTGGCCTCCTCATCTGTAATAGGATAATAAGTCACCTGCTCAGGGCTTGTGGTGTGGACTACGTGAGTGAATACAGAACGACTGGAGCAGTGGTCGTACTTCGTGGGTGTTAGTGATCATCATTTGCTCCATAAATCTTCGCGGGGAGAAATGTCGCAGCTGCACCCAGCCTGAGCGGGCCTCCCCAGTCTCTGCTCGCTCCCCTGCAGTGGGTGGCACAGGCCCTGGCTATTAAGTGTGATCCCTGGGCCTGCGGTAACCGACTCCTGTGAGACACAAAGGCTGGGTCTGAGCCTATGGAAGCTTTTCTCCCGCCCACCCCTCACCAAAAACCTTTTATTTAAGGAATACAAACTTCATACATTTCATAATTATAACTTCAGGAACATACCTGCCCTCCCACTCCTCTCCCACTTCCCTCTCCTATTCCCATTCTTGTTTTTTACTAGGATCTATTTTAAATTAATTTTATACACATATGATTAACTCTGTTAGGTAAAGTGTTCAACAAATAGTATATAAAAAAAAGCACTCTTCCTCAACAGTCAAGACAAGGTCATTGCTTCTCAAAATGTCAATTTCATTTCTATAGATTGCCTTTTAGATGCTCTATTAGTTACCACAGGTCAGGGAAAACATGGTATTTGTCCTTTGGGACTGGCTTATTTCACTAAGTATGATGCTTTCTAGTTTCATCCACTTTGTTGCAAATGACTGGATTTCATTTTTTGTTACCACTGTGTAGTATTCCATGGTGTGCATATCCCATAATTTCCTTATCCAGTCTTCAGTTGACTGACATTTGGGTTGATTCCATATTTCAGCTATTTTGAATTCAGCTGCAAAAACATGGGGGTACAGATAACTCATGTGTGTGTGTGTGTGTGTTAATATTTTCTTATTTTTTATTTGAAAGGCAGACACACACAGAGAAAGACAGACACACAGAGAGAGCTGCCATCCACTGGCTCGCTCCCCAGTGCCCTCGATGGTCAAGAGACCGAAACCTGAAGCTGGAAACTCAATCCAGGTCCTTCATATGAGTGACAAGGAACCAACTGTGTAAGCCACCCCCAGATAACTCCTATTTGCTGATTTCATTTTCCTTGGGTAAATTCCCGGGAGTGGGGTGGCTGGGTCATATGGCAGGGCTCTATTCAGATTTCTGAGGTATCCCCAAACTGTCTTCCACAGTAGTTTTACCAGTTTGCGCTCCCACCAACAGCGGACTAGGATACCTTTTTCCCCACATCCTCGCCAACATTTGTTGTTTGTTACTTTCTGTATGAGAGCCATTCTGACTGGGTGAAGTGAAACCTCACGTGGCTTTGATTGCATTTTATGGAGGCTCACTTTAAGGAGCTCTACAGGGTTCAGGCAAACACTGAGGCTTGAGCGGCACTGGAAGGGCCCACAGAAACGGGCGCTGCGGGCATCTCCCAGTGAGTGGCATTGGCCCCTTTGCAGCCAGGGCCCCTCTGGCCACAGGACCTGTCCACCCTGACTTTTGCTTTTTGTAGGACTCCGGTTTGGGTGTCACTTCTATTCCCCTATCACTGGTTTGGGGCTGGTGGGTGGAGGCACCTGGGAAACGCTGACCTTACCCTAAATCAATCCAGAACAGGGAGTTGTTGGTAACATCCTCTGTGGACCCTCCAGCTTACCCCACCCGGTGACCTTGAAAATCCCCGGGGCATGTAGAACTAGAGGCAGCGTTCCCAGCAGTCATCCACACGCTAGCTCACCCAGCTGCAGAGTCATGGGACCGGCTGTGGGGATGACTTGTCCACAGCACAAGATCCTGGGAAGCTGGGGTCATCAAAAAGCCATCAGCAGGGTAGTGGAGGAACCTCCCATTAGTAATAACTTCCTGATAGCTGATAGCACTTAACTGGCTCAAATGGTTCCACTTGTTCTAGAAGTCGTAAAAGCCATGGTGTTGCCACTGCCGGCGTGGTCTCAAGCCAGTCGCTTTGCCTCTGGCTTGTTCTCTGTTCAGGAGCGAGGCTAAATATGCTTGAATCAGTACATGGAGATGGAATTGAGATCGACTGGAAAGGTCGAGCTATAAAATACAGACCGGGTGCTTTATACCTCTGCTCATCCACTGGCCCCGGGGGCACTCGATGGCGTGGCTACCCCGAGAGCTCAGCTGCACTGCAAATGGAGAACACCGATCAGATTCTGTAGACTCATTTGACAAAGGGAACCTAAAGGGGCACATTCATAATATGTTGATTGCCGGGCATTTGGCACAGTGATTGATACCCTGTGGGACACCTGAATCCCAGGTCAGTGTGCTTAGGTTCGAGTTTTGGTTCTGCTTCAGATTCCAGCTTCTGGATAATGTTCACCTTGGGAGGCATTGGGTCCCTGTCACCCACATGGAAGACCTGGATTGAGTTCCTGGCTCCTGGTTTCAATCTGACCCAGCCTTGACTGTTGCAGGCACTTGAGGAGAGACCCAGTGGCTGGGAGACCTGTCTGTCCTTGTCTCTCTACCTTTCAAAATAAAATAATTAATAAAATTTAAATATGTTGATCACATGTTGAAGTGGTATGTTGAGTGCAATAACACACTTCATTCAGATTAATTTCACCTATTTGCTCTTGCTTTTATAGCTTAATGTGACTACCAGAGGATTTAAAATTGCACACGAGGCTCATATTATGCACCTGTTAAGCAGCATGGTTCCAGAGCTATCTGACTTCTCAGAGAGAGGACAGCTACAGCTGAACCAAAGATTGGTTTATCCCTGAATAGCTCTCTGTGGAAAGCACTCTCAAACCATCAAGGGAAAAATCCACTGGCAAAAATATAAAGGACAATTCTACAGTTCTTCTTTTAAGAAAATTATTTGGGAGGCAGAGAAGAGCTCCCATCTACTGGTTCACTTCCCAGATGCCTGTAACTGCTGGGGCTGGGGCCAGACCAGGGCTGAAGCCAGGAGCACAGAGTTCAATCTGGGTCTCCCATGGGTGGTGGGGACCCAAGTTCTTGAGCCATTATCACTACTTCCCAGAATCTTCATTGACTGAGCGGGAGTCGGGAGCCAGAGCTGGAAATGGAACTCAAGCACTCTTAGGTAGGACGTGGGTGTCTTCATCGCCAGGCCAAAGGTCCACCCCATTTTACAGAGACTGTAAAGAAAGTTTCTGATTTGGTCTGTACTTCCCCTAAATCTCAGCATTGCCACGAGTAGCCCACCGCTCAGTCTCCCGGCGTGACGCGGTGCTTGCTTTATGCCCAGTTGGTTGGGAAGTAGGCATTTGGGTCTCTGGGGTGGGAGGGTAATTCTTCAGGTCCAACTTTAGTCACCTGTCAGGAAGATAAACAAAGCTTTAAAGTAAAGAGAATGATGTTGCAATGCAGAAGTGCTGATACAGTGAATTCTTCCCCTGGCACTGAAGGCAATGCTCGTGTGGCTTAGGTAAAGACTGGACGAACGGAGGATGTCAGCAAGCCACACCTCTACAGATCCACTTCTTCCCATGAAAGTCCCTGCCGAGGTCCTGCAGTCACTTGCCATGTGCATTTGGGAAAGTGGAGTGTTCTCTTCCTGCTCTCCAGGCCGGCTTGTCAGCCGCCGTGCTGGGAGACCCAGCCTGGAAGGCCCTTCTTCCTTGCCCAGGTCGGATCCTTGCTTTGGCTCAGTGCCTGCCTGGGCTGGAAGCCAAGGTGGCAGTTTGAATGCAAGAGGACAAGGAAGGAGACATCCACTTGAGCTTCAGCTCTGGGCTTCCGGTGAACCTGGCTGCAGCCCTGCAGACCCCGAGGGGCCCCCACTCCTGGGTTCTCTCGGGTCCTCTCTGAGCCCATCCCTGTGAGAGTGGGACACTGTGGACAGATGCTGCTGTCTCCACCCCCAGGGCACATGCTGGGTGGCCTGTGAGTCACATGGACCACCCACAGTAAGCATGTGTCTCCTTCAGGGTTTTGGAGAGGAGCCAAACCCCCTTACCCTTAGCTCTCAGGACACAGATAAGTCATCACCAAGTCCTAAAATAAAAGGACATGGAGACTATGCTTTTGTTTGGAGCAAAAAATTGGGGCCAGCCTTGTGACACAGCAGGTTCAGCTACCGCCTCTGATACCAGCTCCCCTACTGAGCGCTGGTTCAAGCCCCAGCAGATGCACTTCCTATCCAGCTCCCTGCTAATGCTTCTGCGAAAGCAGCAGAGGATGGCCCACATGCTTGGGCCCCTGCACCCATATGGGAGACCCAGATGGAGTTCCAGGCTCCTGGTTTTGGATTGACCCAGCTCTGGCCATTTCAGCCATTTGGGGAGTGAACCAGCAGATGGAAGATCACTCTTTCTCTCTCTCCCCTCTCTGTCTCTGTCTCTCCCTCTCTCTCTGTAACTCTGACTTTCAAATACATAAATAACTCTTTTTTAAAAATGAAGACACAGGCTCAGATAAGAACCGAGCTTTTGTATGGTGAGCAGAGCTGTCTCTTCTCCCTCCAGGGAGGTTTCTTGCTCCGGCTCCTACCCACCCTGCTGTCCCTCCATCCCAGCCGCCAAGCACTGAGCTTTGCATTCAAAGTCCTGGGGCAGGGATGTCTGCCTCAGTCCCTCCGAGGCGATGGGGCGTCCTGGAGCCCTGAGCTTTCTCCCCTGGCCTGAGTCCAGGTGCCTCTGCTGTCAGGATTGGCTCCAGCCTCCTCCTCCTCATTCTTCTTTATTTGCTTTGATTCTGCTGTCCCTTGCTTTTACTTTGCTATTTGTCTTGTGCCTGCCATCGTTAGCGAGAACAGTAGAGTCATCCAGGGGAATATCTCCTGAGCACAGCCTGTTGGGAGTGAGTTTCCGGTGTCAGTGTGGCTGTGTCAGGGCCTAGTGCCTGTTACAGGTCTGTTTCTCCTGTTCATATCGGAAGTTGACGGCCCAGCACCAAGGAGGATTTTTGCTGCCAAGACAGGAACATGTCTCAGTTGAGCTGGTTTCTCTTTCCCATGTCCACCCCACACTCTCACCAGCCCTGGGGCTGAGCCCCCTGGAGGGACTCACTGTGCGCAGTGTTTGAGTCAACAGCTGCTGCCCCAGAGCCAGAGTGGGCAGAAGAGGAGGAAGGCTTGGGAGCCAGGGAAGGGGCTTCAGCCCTCCCTGCTCACCCCTGCCCTCCAGAGCCAGGGCGCTGCACCCCGCCAGGAGCCGCGGGAACAATCCTGCTAGGTCAGCGGGGACGGAAGGAGCTGAGTTTGGTCCCCACTCTGCCACTGTGACTCGTGGGCAGCCAGCTACAGAGCCAGCAGTGGAGCTGTCTCTCCCTGCTGAGCTGTGCAGCTGGGGGTCTCTGGGCCAGGTTCCTGCTGGCTCCAAAGCCACACTTTATCTTTTTTGCTTTACTGTGAAATATAGTTTCAAGATAATATGTATAACATATGCAAATTGTGAGTTATATTCGGTAGATATATAATTTGTTGGTTATGTGTGCTACATATGTGTTTGTAGAGGAGGCATTGTGATACAGCTGTTAAGCTGCCCCCTGGGACACTTGAATCTCACATTGGAGCACTGGTTCGAATCCTGGCTGTTCCACTTCTGAACTAGCTCCCTGCTAATGCGACTGGGAAGGCAGAGGAAGATGGCCCAAGTATTTGGGTCCCTGCCACCCATGTGGGAGAGTTGGATGGAGTTTCTGGCTCCTGGATTCAGCCTGGCCCAGCCCCAAATGTTGTGACTGAACCAGTGGGTGGAAGATTAGGGGACTGAACCAGTGGGTGGAAGATTTGGGAACTGAATCAGTGGGTGGAAGATTTACCACACTCCTCTCTTTATGTCATTCTGCTTTTCAAATAAGTAAATAAAGATTTTTTAAAGGAAATAGATTTGTAGATTTTTGCCTTTTTCTTCTTCTTCTTCTTTTTAATTAATTTATTTGGAAGTCAGAGTTACACAGAGAGAGAAGGAGAGGCAGAGAGAGAGGTCTTCCATCCACTGGTTCACTCTCCAGTTGGCCGCAATAGCCAGAGCTGCGCCGATCTGAAGCCAGGAGTCTGGAGCCTCCTCCGGGTCTCCCATGTGGGTACAGGGTCCTAAAGACTTGGGCCATCTTCTACTGCTTTCCCAGGCCATAGCAGAGAGCTGGATTGAAAGAGGAGCAGCTGGGACACGAACTGGTGCCCATTTGGGATGCTGGTGCTGCAGGCAGCGATCTTACTGCTATGCCACAGCACCGGCTCCTTTTTTGCCTTCTTTATGCAGGCTTTAATAATAGAAACTCATTTCAGATTAATTAATTTACCAATATTTTCTTTCACAGGTTGCATTTTTTATGTCAGATTGTAAAACGCAAGTCCTGTCTGAGAGTCATACAGATGTATTTCTATCTTTTTTCTGAAGGATGTGTTGTTTGTTCTTTCCTGTTTCTATCTTTGAACCACCTTGAACTTTTTTTTTCCGAGATGATGTAGAGTAAGTGCTTGTTCTTCCTGTTTTACTGAGTTACAGTCAATGTTTGTGGCCTGGACACTCACACAACGCTTACTGCTCTCAATCCCATTTTGCACCATTGTGTTCAGTATCCACCATGCATCCCTCTGCAAGTACTTCCTGGCCAAGGTGGAAAACAGGAACCAGTGGAGTGCTAGCTGCTGAGCCATCAACTAAGAATGTGAACGAGGTTATCACATATTCTCTAGCTTCCCGATTGCGGCTCATCTGCGGCCTGTGGCCGCTGGGGATTTCCAAGCTCGCCTCCTTTCAGATGAGGGTGGTTACCCTGCGTGTGTGTGGCAAGCCTCAGGCTCTTGCTCACATTCTATTTTATCACTCGCCTTTCTTCACAGGGATAGGCTATGGTCCAGAAAGTTCTCTTAACCTCCTATAATGGGGGAGGGGGCGGCGCTGTGGTGTTGTAGGTTAAGCCTCCACCTGCAGCACAGGCATCACATATGGGTGCTGGTTTGAGCTCCACTTTTTTTTTTTTTTTTTTTTTTTACAGGCAGAGTGGACAGTGAGAGAGACAGAGAGAAAGGTCTTCCTTTTTCCGTTGGTTCACCCCCCAGCCGAGCTGATCCGAAGCCAGGAGCCAGGTACTTCTCCTGGTCTCCCATGGGGTGCAGGGCCCAAGCACCTGGGCCATCCTCCACTGCACTCCCTGGCCACAGCAGAGAGCTGGCCTGGAAGAGGGGCAACCGGGACAGAATCTGGAGCCCCAACCAGGACTAGAACATGGAGTGCTGGCACCGCAGGCGGAGGATGAACCTAGTGAGCTGCGGCGCCAGCTTTGAGCTCCACTTGTGACCCAGCTCCCTGTTACTGTGCCTGGAAAAGCAGTGGAAGATGGCCCAAATCCTTGGGCCGCTGCACCCACGTGGGAGACCCAGATGAAATTCCTGGCTCCTGGTTTTGGCATGGCCCAGCCCCTGGCATCACACCATCTGGGGAGCGAATCAGCAGATAGATTTCTCTCTTTGTCTCTCCTCTCTATAACTCTGACTTTCAAATCAATAAATCTTAACAATTGTTTTTGTGCCTTTTTTTTTTTTTTTTTTTTTTTTTGCCAGTAGAGAGAGATGCTTAAGAACAAGTAGGATACCCAGGTGGCCACCTGCTTCTCAAACTAGGGAGGAGCAGGGCAGGAATGCCCTGGGCCATGCCTGCGATATGAAGTCCAAATGGCTGGCCTCCTCTGTGCTTACCATTGCCACTCGAGGAAAACCATGCAAAGCTAAGAACCCATCATGTCTGAATTTGTAGAGGAAGTTAGGGAGATTCTTTTTCATCCAACATGAAAAATGTCTGTTATTTTAAAGTCACTACTGTATAAGTTTAAGCACAGGCTTCTTAAAGTCCCTTGCAGTCCCCAGAAGCCAGATTCCTAATGAAACAAAAATGGCACTTAAAATATATGTGTACAGGGGCCGGCGCTGTGGCGCAGTGGGTTAAAGCCCTGGCCTGCAGTGCCGGCATCCCATATGGGCACCGGATCTAGTCCTGGCTGCTCCACTTCTGAGCCAGCTCTATGCTATGGCTTGGGAAAACAATGGAAGATGGCCCAGGTGCTTGGGCCCCTGCACCCATGTGGGAGACCCAGAAGAAGCTCTTGGCTTCTGGCTTCAGATCGGTGCAGCTCCTGCCCTTGCAGCCATCTAGGGAATAAACCAGCGGATGGAAGACCTCTCTCTCTGTCTCTAACTCTCTGTAACTCTGTCTTTCAAATAAATAAAATACATCTTTTTAAAAAAGTATGTGTACATTTGCATTTGTGGGAAAATATCAGTAAGAAATAGTTTTAGAGGCCGGTGCTGTGGTGTAGCAGGTAAAGCCACTGCCTGCAGTGCTGGCATTCCATATGGGCGCCAGTTCAAGTCCCAGCTACTCCACTTTCGATACAACGCTCTGCTGTGGCCTGGGAAGGCAGTAGAAGATGGCCCAAGTGGTTGGGCTCCTGCACCCACGTGGGAGACCAGGAAGAAGCTCCAGGTTCCTGGCTTCAGATTGGTCCAGCTCTGGCCATTTTGGCCATCTGAGGAGTGAACCAGTGGGTAGAAGATCTCTCTCTCTCTCTCTCTGCCTCTGCTTCTCTGTAACTCTGCCTTTCAAACAAATAAAAAAATCTTTTTTTTTTTTAAAGGAAATAGTTATAGGGAAAGAAAATATCTCAAATACTACGGGACACCATAGAATGAAAAACAAAATTTCTCCCTCTGCCACACCCTGGCCAATTCCTGGAGTCAATCATTAATTAGCAATACTTTCTTACGTGCTGTTACAGGTCACGGAAGGGAGGGCGGTTGCAGGATTGAGTCTCGTGGGTTCTTCTCCTCAGCTTAGTATAGAAATAAAAAGCCAGGAAACAATTTGCAAAGAGGCAGAAACTTTTATTTGATTGGCAAACGATAGAGCGTCTGGTCTGAGAGGAGAGCAGGTGGAGTGCCCTAGCGGGACCCTGGCTTTGAGGAGGTGTCCCGGGTTTTGAAGGCATTACTCTCTGATCATTGAGTTACCTTATTGGGGGTGCCATTAGACAGGGGGTTTCACATATGTATGTGGATTCGCTTGGGGCTCATGGAGATAGTGGGGGTCTCCTAGAGACTGTCTCCTTACGGGCCCAGCCCCCTCCTCTGCTAGCTCTGGGTGAAAGATTGCCCCCACCCTGAAGGTGAGATTGAAGGCTGCAAGGTCACACAAGACAGCCTGGATCTCCTAGAAGCAGTCTGCCTCCCCCAGGGGCCCAGCCCTTCCCCTGCCAGCTTTGAGTGAAGATTGCCCCCACCCTGAAGGTGGGATTCAAAGCCACAAGGTTGCACACGCAGCACAAGAAGCCGTTAGTGGGGGAGATGCCAGGCTGTCTGGAGACAGGCTTTCCAGCCACAGGTGACGGTTTGCTTCTGAAGGACGTTCTACTTATGTCTGAGGGGCCCACAGACTCCCAGCCCCACTGGCCGGCCTCACGTGCCTTCGCAGAAATTATTTTTAAGCATACCTTAGCATGAAATACTTATGGTTCCTTATTTATAACACAAATAAAATCACATTAACTACACTATTTTGCAGCTTTCTTCTACTGTGGTACATTTTACATTCAGCAGAACTCGCTGTTCTTAATTGTTCCGCTTGCTCATTTGTGACTTGTACACACCCAGGTAACAGCCACTCAAAACAAGACCTGGGACATTTCCACCCCCGAGAGATTCCTCATGCCTCCTCCCGCTGCTCGCTTTCCAAGCTGAGTAGGTCTGGGAGGTGATTAACTAGCAAAGCAGGCTCTGCCTCACTCCTTTAAATCGTGCATGGAATGGAGGTATCAGAGTTCCTTGCCGATACACACTAAGGATGTTACCATTTTAAGAATTACAAGCAGTGGGGCAGGCGCTATGGTGTAGCAGGTAAAGCCACCACTTGCAGTGCCAGCATCCCATATGGGTGCCGGTTTGAGTCCTGGCTGCTCCACTTCTGATCCAGTTCTCAGCTATGTCCTGGGAGAGCAGTGGAAGATGGCCCAAATCCTTGGGCCCCTGTAACCACGTGGGAGACCTGAAAGAAGCTCCTGGCTCCTGGCTTTGGATCGGCTCAGCTCCAGCCATTGTGACCATTTGGGGAGAATGCTAGCAAAATGTCATAGTCTTATCTTTGGCACGATCTACACCCCAGAAACCATCCTAGGCTCTAGTCCTGGCCACCATGGCTGTAAGCCAGGTGACCCCATGGCCCAACCACCTAATGGGATTCACTGCTCCTACTTCCCTGCCACCCCCGCAAAGGTTTTAGAGGACCTGTTCCTAAGCACGTGGCTCTGTCTCTCTCTTGATCTCTGTCTTACATTCTCCTTTTTTCCTTCTTTGTCCCTTCTCTCTGGTCTGTCAGGTTTCCGCCAATAAACCTTTTCCCTTACTCCTGTGTTTGATGTGTTTTGTGGTGGCCTTACATAAAACCACTGGGTGGAAGATCTCTCTCTCTCTCTGCCTCTCTGTAACTCTGCCTTCCAAATAAATGAATACATGTTTTTAAAAAAATTATGAGCAGGGGCAGGCGCTGTGGCACAGTGGGTTAATGCCCTAGCCTGCAGTGCCAACATCCCATATGGGTGCCAGTTCCAGACTGGACTGCTCTACTTCTGATTCAGCTCTATGCTATGGCTTGGGAAAGCAGTAGAAGATAGCCCAAGTCCTTGGGCCCCTGCACCCGTGTGGGAGACCAGGAAGAAGCTCCTGGCTCCTGGCTTCAGATCAGCGCAGCTCCGGCTGTTGCGGCTAATTGGGGAGTGAACCATCGGATGGAAGACCTCTCTCTCTCTCTCTCTCTCTCTCTCTCTCTCTCTCTTTCCTCTCTCCTCTCTCTATGTAACTCTGACTTTCAAATAAATAAATAAATCTTTAAAAATTATGAACAATGTACCTATCATGGAATAAATTCCAAATGAAGGGCTGGTGTTGTAGCACAGAAGGTTAAGCTGCCACTTGGGACATTTGCATCCCTTATTGGAGTACTGGTTGGAGTCCCGGCTACTCTGCTTTGGATCCAACATCCTGGTGATGTGCCTGAGAAGCAGCAGATGATGGCTCAAGTATTTGAGTCCCTGTCACCATGTGGGAGACCCGGATGGAGTTCCTGACTCCTGACTGTTGGGAAAAGAGGCACAGAACAGAGAGGGGGCAGTGTACGGATTTACAGCCAGACTGAATCTATTCAGAGAAAATAAATTTGCAGAAGTGGGTGACCAACTCTGGTGTGCACATTGATGGAACACGTGGCAGAAGGCCCTGGCCCTCTGTGGCCCAGAATTTTTATATTTTAGGAGGGCTAGGGTAGGGGATGGGGGTGGTGGTGGGGTAGCAGGCAGAGGTGAATTCCTGGAACTGGGCGGGATCTTGGGAACCTGGAACAGTGCAGGGTGGGGTATGAAGGCAGTAGGGTGTGAGACTCAACTGAGATTCAAGGGCAAGGAATAAATTCCAGTGTTTCTCACTCTTTTGGGCAGTGAGCAAGAATGGCTGAGGCTGATGTCTTTGTTCCATCACTAACTATTGCAGGCATTTGAGGAGTGAACCAGTAGATGGAAGATCTCTCTGTATGTTTGTGTGTGTTTCTCTCCCCACCTCCGCTCCCTCTGTCGCTCTACCTTTCAGCTAAATAAATAAATAAATATTTTAAAAAGAATTCCAAGTGAAAACAAAGCAATCTCTGAACATTCAACCCCTGGGGCTTCCACCTTGGCCTGCATCTCTGGTCTTCATCCTTTCACTGTCTTGTTTGGTAAACTTTGCTCCACCAAGTTAAATTCCAAGTCCTGCTTTATCTATGTAGCACGATACTACTATTAAAAATCATAATATGGGGCTGGTGCCATGGCGCAGTAGGTTACTCCTCCGCCTGCAGTGCCAGCATCCCATATAGGTGACAGTTCTAGTCCCAGCTGCTCCTCTTTCCATCCAGCTCTCTACTATGGCTTGGGATAACAATAAAAGATGGCCCAAGCCCCTAGGCCCCTGCACCCACGTGGGAGACCCGGAAGAAGCTCCTGGCTTAAAAAAAAAAAATTCATAAGGGGTGGATGTTTGGCCCAGGGGTTAAGATGTAGTTTGGGACACCCACATCTTAGATCAGAAGGTCTGGGTTCAAGTCGCCTGCACCTCTTTTTAAAAAAAAAAAAAAAACTTTATTTATTTATTTGAGAGGAAAAGTTACAGACAGTGAGAGGAAGAGACAGAGAGAAAACTCTTCCTTCCATTGGTTCACTCCCCACATGGCGTCAACGGCTGGAGCTGTTCAGATCTGAAACCAGGAGCCAGGAGCTTCTTCCATGTCTCCCATGCGGGTGCAGAGGCCCAAGCACTTTGGCCATCTTCCACTGCTTCCCAGGCCATAACAGGGAGCTGGATCAGAACTGAAACAGCCAGGATGCAAACCAGTGCCCATATGGGATGCCAGCACTGCAGGCAGCAGCTTTACCGGCTATGCCATGGCGCCGGCCCCGGGGATGGAGCTTAATCCAGACATGGTGTCTGAAGCTGGGGCCTTGGAAGGTAGTGGGATTATGTTGTTCGGGTGGAACCCCCCATGATGGAAACATGGTTGCCTTGTAAGAGGAACCATTTAGAGGCTCCTCCTCCCTGCTCCCTGGCTGGCCACGTGACCCTCCTGCACGTGGTCTGCCATCTGCAGCCCTCACCAGGTGCTGCATCACTGGGCCTCCTCATCCTGGACTGTGAACCTCTGAACCTGAGTGAAATGAGCCTTCTCCTTCATCAGTGTGCCCGTCTCAGCTATTCTACTGTAGTCACAGAAAGTTGACTATTGCAGCGTTGAAGCAAATAATAAAAATAAAAATAATAAAATTAAATAATATAAAAGCAGTGTGATCCTGGTAACTAATTTCATGAATGAAATTCATGTATGCCTCATGCATCCTGTCAATTAGAAATCCAGAATGTTCTTCGTCCAACAAGGTTATCATGATGTGTTTGGCCAATAGACCCGAGGCCATATTCCTTTGGAAACAATGACAGAATTGTTAATGTAGAGGAGTAGACTGGGAGCCATCTCACCTGCTCCTCCACTTGCCAGCACCCCAATAACACACTGCAGAAAGTATGACTCAGACAAACAGTTGTTATGATTATGGCCCTCGAAAAGTATAAAAGCCCTGTTTAAAGAGACATTGACCTTGGGCCGGCGCCGTGGCTCACTTGTTTAATCCTCCGCCTGTGGCACCGGTATCCCATATGGGCGCCCGGTTCTAGTCCCAGCTGCTCCTCTTCCAGTCCAGCTCTCTGCTGTGGCCCGGGAGGGCAGTGGAGGATGGCCCAAGTGCTTGGGCCCTGCACTCGCATGGGATACTGGGAGGAAACACCTGGATCCTGGCTTCGGATTGGAGCAGCACCAGCCGTGGCAGCTATTTGGGGGGTGAGCAACGGAAGGAAGACCCTTCTCTCTCTCTCACTGGGTGTAACTCTACCTGTCAAATAAATAAATAAAAAATCTTTTTTTTTTTTTTTTAAAGAGAGAGACATTCACCTTGTAAGTGTACACAGCCATCAGCTGTGTCAGGGATCTTCAAGGACATCTTTGGAAATTAAAATAGTCCCAAGTCCTCTGAGAGTTATTGCTACCCAACCCAACCCCCTCTGCCTCTGACTGAGGCAATACAGACTCGTTCTTTCTAATCTCTACAGCTGAATCGCCGCTCAGGAAACCAGGCATTAGTTCACACAGTATTTTCAGCTTCATCTTACAAGCTGGAATTTGCCACCTGTGTGTGTTCCTTGTGCTCGGATCCCCATAGGTGGAGCTCCATAATGGAGCTCATTATTCTTAACATTGAAAATCTTGATGAGTCTTGAAGATTTTTGCAGCTTTTCTTACCCAGAGCAAACAGTGGGGTTTCCCTCCTTGCTTAACTTGAGACTTCAGGGGAAAATGAAAAGCCCAGTTTTAAATAAAGATCCTTTCATAATGAAGCAAGTCCAATGCCAAGGACTTCTGGGAAATATGATTTGGTTTGTTCCTCTGTAGTGGCTCATGGGATTCCTTTTACATTTTTTTCCCATTTGAGTGGGTGTCGGGTAGAACGGACATAAGGGTGGGAATTGGTGCAGGAAGCATTAGGTTAGCTGTATTTCTCCCGGTCACAGGTAGGGTGGCTGGGGAACAGATCCTGAGAGAGAGAGCTCTGCACGTGGGCAGTGAATTAAAGGCGCCGCAGGGCTGAAGTTTCCCGAGACAGGGGGGGTGGGGGGAGTGGGGGGTGGGTGGGGGGGGTGGGGGGGTGGTGTCGTCCCTGTTGGGAGAGGTGGCCCGGGTGCAGATGAACTTGAGGCCTCAGGTGAGCCTCCACAGGGGAGGGGACTCTCCGGGGCTGGGGTGCCCCTTTTCCTGGATGCCTGGATGTGGGTTGTGCTCTGGGAGGGCGCAGCCTTGGGAGACGCAACTCTCCCCAGCCCTGGGTACGTCCCAGAGAGGGACTTCCCTTGTGTTTCTCATTCCTTTTCTTTTTATTTTTTTAACACAACATTTACAGCCTTTATGACGAAGGTACAGCCATTTTGTCAAAATTCAGCCAGCAACATATAACTTATTTTCCATCTAAAGTAAATGCGAATACATTTTATATTAAATGGGATATTGAGACAATGTGCCAAAAATTAAAGTACAATCTGGAGGTTTCAGTTTCACACTCTGAATGTCAAAAAAGCAGTAAATCCCCCAAATCACAAAAACATGATGAATTAACCACACAGAAAAAAACGGCCATTAAGTCATTTCATTCTTTCTTAATGTCACACAGTGGAAACAGATGTACTTAGAATTTTGGCCGCAGACAGAACACTTCATGAGTAGTATAAATGGGGCCAGCATTGGGGCGCAGTGGGTTACACTGCTGCCTGCTGTGCCAGCACCCCACATCAGAGTGCCAGATCAAGTCCCAGCGGCTCCATCTATGACTCAGCTCCCTGCTAGTGTGCCTGGGAAAGCAGTGGTGGATTGTCACGTTTGGTCCCCTGCACCCCGTGGGAGACCGGAATGAAGCTCCTGGCGTCCGTCTGGCCCAGCCCTGGCTGTTGCAGCCATTTGGAGAGTGAACCAGCAGATGGGCGATACCTTTCTCTCTCTCTCTCTCTCTCTTTCTCTCTGTTTCTCTCTCTCTCCCTCTCATCACTCTGCCTTTCAAATAAATAAATACATGAATAGATAAATACATCTTTAATAAAATAAACTAGCATAAATGTTGACAAATAATATTTATCTTAAATTTCACAGTTGTTTATAAAATGGTGCTTACAAAACAGATTTATATAAGGAAATAAGTGTCGTCCAAAGAGATGGTAGGGGGCGCAGTGGGTTAACGCCCTGGCCTAAAGCACCAGCATCCCATATGGGCGCCGGTACAATACCTGACTGTTCTACTTCCAATCCAGCTCTGTGCTGTGGCCTGGGAAAGCAGTGGAAGATGGTCCAAGACCTAGGCTCCTGCACCCGCATGGAAGACCCGGAAGAAGCTCCTGGCTCCTGGCTTCAGATCGGCGCAGTTCTGTTGCAGCCAACTGGGAAGTGAATCATCAGATGGAAGACCTCTCTCTCTCTCTCTGCCTCTCCTTTCTCTGTCTTTCAAATACACAAATAAATCTTAAAAAAAAAAAAAAAAAAAAAGAGAGAGAGAGAGAGAGAGATGGTAGACTATAAATATGAAATAGATCACAATATTTAGACTTCAGAATGCTCTACAGGAAAATCAGTTATAATCATCTTGCTGGGGGAAGAGTATTTTGCATTATAAATTCAAAGTATACATTTATGTATAAATTCAACAAGGAATTCATTTAAATTTTGCGTTGCTGCCTCATTAGCTATTTTGTGAAGACAATAAAAATGATGCACTTTTGGAATATGTGTACATCACAACCAAAAAGTTTTTTTTTTAAAGATTTATTTATTTATTTGAAAGGCAGAGTTACAGAATGTGAGATCTTCCATCCACTGGTTCATTCCCTAGATGGCTGCAATATCCGGAGCTGGGTCAATTCAAAGCCACGAGCCAGAAGCTTCTTCCGAGTCTCCCATGCAGGTCCAGGGGCCCAAGCACTTGGGCCATCTTCTGTTTTCCCAGGCCACAGCAGAGAGCTGGATCAGAAGAGGAGCAGCTGGGACTTGAACCAGCACCCAAATGGGATGCTGGCACTGCACTGGCCACTTTACCTGCTACACCACAGTGCTGGCCCCCAAAAGTTCATTTTTGCGTATCCTTTCACTGGCAACTTTTGATGCATTTTTAGGTTTTGGTACCCAGAGGGCGTTTTTCACCAGTCTTGGAGCTGCACCCCCGTCTGCTTCTCCTGCCTTCTCTCCTGTGTTGCTTCCTTGACTCTGTTCGTGTGTAGTCTGACTCTTTCCACTGTTCTATGGAATGTTCCTTAGGATTAACTCCTTGAGTTGCCAGAAAAACTCAAACATTGGATTTAACATGCACACAGAAACTAAATCCACTTTCGCTCATTCAAAGGGGTCCAGCTTCTGCCATGACTCATGTCTAGAAATGGACAGCATGGTCTTCCGCGTCTCCTCCACAGCTCCACACTGACAAACATGCGCGAATCTCTGCCAGGTCGTCTCCATTAATTCCTTCACCTGCCATCACCACCACCTTTGAAGCAGCTGGAGGAAAAGTCCAGCCTGCTTTCACAATCCCTTGGGGCCTTCGCTTCCTGTCTCCCCGGGAGTGGCCGTGGACGACCCCTTCCCGTTATGTTTTGATTTCCTCTGTGTTTGTCTCACAGGAGAGTAACGCACTGCACATGTGCATGAGAAAATATCTGGGCTCCCTAAGAGTGTTACAGGGACCTTTCAGCTTCCTCTCCCTGGCTACCAGGTACTGAGAGGTGCTCAGGGCCACTTCAGGGTGTGTAATCGGATGATTATTTTGTATAGATTATGTTATTTATCCTCAGAATAACCCCGGGATTAGGTGTGATTATCTTATCAGGAATGGCACAGTCTCCAAGAGGTTAAGTATCTTGCCCAAGGTCACCACGTGGTGGATGGGTTTTGACCGACTCCAAGTCTGCTGTTTAACCATTTGGGCCCGTTTAGAAGGCAGGAAAATAAGACAAAACCAGGGGAGCAGAGCTTGTGTGTGCAAAATGCAAACCCTGACGTCCTGCTCAGGGCTGAGACGGGCACCCGAACTGACTGAAATCCAGAGCTCAGAATAGTGGTTTCCTCCGTGGGTAGGGCACTGACCGGCGGAGGCTCTGGATGCTGGGATTGTTCTGTACTATGACCCAGGAAGTTCTTACACAGGTGAATGCTACACTTAAGGTTTGTATTCTTGAGCGTACACCACTCTTCAGTTAAAAAAAAAAAAAAGTTTACTAAATTATATGTCAAAAATGAAAGAACCCTGTCGACCAGGAGAGGCTCAACCTGTTCTGGCAATAGACTCCTAGAAAAATCCGGAATCACCACCAGCTATGATAGCTCCACCACAATTTCAGCGTTGAGCGTTCTGTGACTGCTTTAGAACGGGCCTCTGTGAAAGCAGGTGGAACGATGCTAAAGCCGAGTTCAACGAAACTTCGAGTTGCAAACAGTGTGGGCCCAGGACAGGGCTGTGTCCTCCTCCTCCTTACTGTTAAAATAGTCATTCAACAGCAGGAACACGGCTTGGGGAGGCACGCTGCTGTTCTGGCGGCCTCGTGGCAGCTCTGTGTCCGGGGCTGCCCGCTCGGTGGGTGCTGCCGAGGTGTACGGGCTAATGTCTGTGCACGGCACACATGCACCTGCTGGGGGAGCTCAGAGCAATTCCAGGGCTGGATACCCTGGGTTCCTTCCACCTGCCTCAGCTTAGATTGATCCATGGGACAGGCCCTGTCTTCTCTCAGAAATGTGCCAGCAGCTCTGGGACCACCACTCACAGATGCGAATGCTCTGCAAGACAGTGACCCTGTCAGCCGTGACCACATCTCCCCCAGTTTACCACTGAGGAGAGAAGGGGGGCTCTACGCCAGCCACAGGCCCTCGGGCAGCCAGGAGCCCTGAGGGATCTGTGGCCTGTGAGGCTGCAAGCAGAGGTGCTCAGGGCTTGCTAACCACCCGGCTCGCTGTCACTTGGAGCCTTGGGGCCTTGAGTGTGTGTGTGTGTGTGTGTGTGAGACCCAACGCTTGCTGGCCCTCCCGGCCACATATTGAATCCTAGCACAGACAACCTGAGCTGAGCAGTCAACTTGGATTCAAATTCTGGCTCCACCCACTCCTAGCTGGGCAAGCGCTTATTCACTTCAGGGTGTTTCAACTGTAAAATACACATTATTAGTACTAGCGGCCACCTCATTGGGTTGTTAGGAGCGTTGAATGACAGTGAATGTCACAGGTGTGTGCCTCCTATTAGAGAACAGTAACAGAATACAGTAGATGTGAGAAAGTCACAGTTTGATTTTAAATATAATAATCATTTTTCTTTGTGCTTTTAAAAGATTTTTATGATTTATTTATTTTTATTTGAAAGTTAGAGTTAGAGAGAAGGAGAGAGAGAGCGAGCTTGCTCTTCCACCTGCTGGTTCACTCCCCAGATGACCACAACAGCCAGCCTTGGAGCCAGGCTGAAGCCAGGAGCCAGGAGCTTCATGCAGGTCTCCCACAGGGGTGGCAGGGGCCCAAGTACTTGATTCATCCTCTGCGAGCTGGATGAGAAGTGGAGCAGCTGGGACATGAACAAAAGCCCATATAGGGTGTCGACATTGGAGATGTCAGCTTTACCTGCTATGCCTGAACATTGGTCCCAAAAGTGTTTTTTAAATGTCCAAAGTAAAACATATTCATTAAGAAACATTTAATGGAGAAAAAATGTTTTTTAAAAATATTTTTATTTATTTATTTGAAAGAGTTACAGAGAGAGAGAGAGAGAGAGAAGAGAGAGAGGGGGAGAGAGAAAGAGAGGCAGAGAGAGAGAGGTCTTCTATCCACTGGTTCACTCCCAAATGGCTGTACTGGTCAGGACAGGCTGAAGCCAGGAGCCAGGAGCTCCATCCGGGTCTCCCATGTGTGTAGCAAGGGCCTCAGTACTTGTGCCATCTTCTGCTGCTTTCCCAGGGGCATTAGCAGGGAGCTGGAGGGGAAGTAGAGCCGCTGGGACTCGAACCAGAGCTCCAATAGGGGATGCTGGAGTTGCAGGCAACGTCTTAACCTGCTGCACGACAACACTGCCACCCAGATCTTTGCTCGCAGTCTGTATTCCATTCTGGGACCTCTGAACCTCCTCATTAATTTTTCTTAAAGATTTATTTATGGGGCCAGCACCGTGGTGCACTAGGTTAATCCTCCTTCTGTGGTGCTGGCATCCCATGTGGGCGCCAGTTCTAGTCCTGGTTGCTCCTCTTCCAGTCCAGCTCTCTGCTGTTGCCTGGGATAGCAGTGGAAGATGGCCCAAGTGCTTGGGCCCCTGCACCCACATGGGAGACCAGGAGAAGCACCTGGCTCCTGGCTTCGGATTGGTGCAGTTCCGGCCATTGCGGCCATTTGGGGAGTGAACCAGCGGATGGAAGACCTTTCTCTCTGTCTTTCTCTCTCACTGTCTGTAACTCTACCTGTCAAATAAATAAATAAAATCTAAAAAAAAAATTATTTATTTATTTGAAAGTCAGGGTTACACAGAGAGAGGAGAGGCAGAGAGAGAGAGAGAGAGAGAGAGAGAGAGAGAGAGGTCTTCCATCCGATGGTTCACTCCCCAATTGGCTGCAACGGCCAGAACTGCGCTGAGGAGCCAGGAGCTTCCCCTGGGTCTTCCCAGACAGGTGCAGGGGCCCAAGGATTTGGGCCATTTTCTACTGCTTTCCCAGGCCATAGCAGAGAACTGGATCAGAAGTGGAACAGCCGGAACTCGAACCTGCACCCATATGGGATTCCAGCGCTTCAGGCTAGGGCGTTTACCTGCTGCACCACAGCGCTGGTCCCCCTCCTCATTAATTTTTAAAATTTGTAAATATTGTGGTTAATTCTTTGGGCTGCTAGGGCCTATGGGTTTTGGTAAATGTGTATTTTCAGGCACAATGCAGGATATTTTCATTGCCTTAAAATATCATATACAGTTCACCTGTTCAATCCTCTCCAATCCCCAACCCCCTGGTAGCTTCTGATGTATTTTAAATCTTTATAATTTCTCTTGTTCCAGAGAGTCATATAAATGGAATCATATAGTATGTAGTCATTTAAGATAGGCACTTCCATTGAGCAGTGTGCATTTAATATGCACTATATTTAGCAACATTTTCCATGTTGTTGCATGGATTGGTAGCTCATTCTTTCTTATTGCTAAATTTTTCACTGCATGGATGCATTGTGGTTTAGCTGTTCACTTATTCAAGGCTACCATGGTGGCTTCTAGTTTTTGGATATTACCAATAAAGGTGCCCTAGACATTCGTGTGCGGGTTTTTGTGTGGACATAAGTTTTCAAAGGAGTTGGGGAAATGCCTAGGAGTTGATTGCTGGATTAGAAGATCAGACTACATTTAGTTTCCCAAGAGATTGCCGACCTGTCTTCCAAATGATGCTACGGTCTTACATTTTCATCATCAATGAGTGAGAGTCCTGGTACATTGTGAAAAAACACTTCTCAGATACAATGACCCAGAATCTATATTTATGGCCCTCTGCAATTCTTGCTCCTTACTGTTCTGATGGATCTAAGGCCATGGGAAAGTATAAGAAAGTAAGGGTGTGCCTAGAAGGGAGATATGGCCCCTTTGATTAGTTTTATCAGTCTCCTGGTTGATGGCTAACCTTGTAAACACCAGCATTGAAATTAAATCCAAGGACGTCCCATTCTGCTAACAATAAAAGCCTGTTGTCGCAGAGAGTTTTGCCTCATTAAACTCATAATCTCAACCTTTCGCTTGAAAGCTTTCCCAGTCCATGTATATTTTACACCCCTTATCAATAATGCAGCCGTTTACCGTGCTACAGAACCCGAAAGATATTCTATTTCTCCAAAAGTACGGAGGTAGGGTGCCTCCCTCTCGGCCATCTCCTACATATACACTTGTGGACATGTCAGTGTACCTCTAGAGACAGGTGGGTTTGCTGTGTGCCTCCTCCTCAGATCTTAACTCGGTGCTCTGCAGAGAAAAAGCCCCGATCAGCACAGGCCAGCAGACGTGAAGCTGGGCCAGGCTGGACTCTGCCTCCCACAGGACAATGACTTGGGGTGTCACCCTGAGGTGTCAAAGCAGGACGTGGGGATAGTGCATTTCCTTCCTAGTGGAAGGAAAGTTTGCCTGAGAGTAAGCTATGGTTTGAAGAGAACAAGAGGGAGATGCTGGGATCTCTCCCTGTTCCTCCCCCCACAGCACTCGGCTGTGGCCTCTCTCTTACTCCAGGACAGCTAGCATGGAAAGGTTATTTCCCAACAAATGAGTGGATTTCATCTGAGTCCAGGCACAAGGTGATGCCAAAAGAGCTCCATTTGGTAAGCATGTTCTGAGCACTTACCGGGTGGCTGCCCCCTGAGTCTGCAACATAGGACACACAGGAGCAGGAGCACCAGCTCTGGGGGGTGGGATGGCAGCTTCTCTTTGGGACAGGTTGAAATTGAGTGGGTCACTCAGGAAGAGTGTCCCACAGGCATGTAAGAATAAGAGAGCGAGGGAGAGCGAGAGCGAGAGCGAGAGCGAGAGCGAGAGAGAGCATAAATTGGTTTTTGTACCATGGGAAGGAGAAAGGGTGAGGAGGGATCCCACTGACCCTGTAGAGATCTAAAGGGGAGTGTGTGGGTCCTGACCTTGAACTCGTCACCTGTCTTCCCTCAGATAACCAATGGCATTTGCACGTCCAATGTCTAGTCTGTTTTCTCAAAAATTCTTGGAACTGGAGATGGAGCATTTCAGACTTCTGGCCTTGTGTTTGTGATGCTTAAATGTGACCCAAGGAGGCTTTTCTTGATTCTCCAAAGGCTTGTTGTGACAGACACTGCACAGGTGCAATGGCCAGCTTCTGGAGGCCTTCTTCCATGTGGCACCCAATGGGTGAGACACCAGGGAGTGCCCAAGGGAAGGCCATCCCCAGGACTCCACACAGCCTGGCACGCAGTAGACACCTGATGAGTGTTCATGATGTTCACCATGAACAAGGGGAGAGGAATGGGGACGTGGGCTCTCTCATGGACAGAATCAGTCTTTCTGATCTGTGAGCAAACAGGAAGATCACAGTTATCTCTCACACAGCGAGTAGGGACTCGACCAATGGCCCCAACACAATCTTGGGCTTTGAAACAGGAGGAGGCAATGCAGTCTCCCTGGCAGAGGTGGCTGGGGCCAGGCAGACAAGCACTGCACCTGGATGCTAGGACAGGGCCACGTATGATCCAGACCAGTTCTGTGCTGAGTGGCCAGAGAGAACTGGCCTACGGGCAAGGAAGCAGCTACCTAGAGATGCTGAGACTGGCAGGAGCAGTGTCTGCAGGCTTGGTCTCCACGGAGAGCTGGGCTGGGCAAGCCTCAGGTCGTGAACCACCCATGGAAGGATGATCTGGGGAGCTCATGCCCAGGCCTGTGTCCCTGCCAGCACCAGCTCTGCAAGTGGGGTTGTCCTCTCCTGGAGCCCAACTCAGAGCAGCAGAGAAGAGGAAGCAGGCCACGGCTGGCGCTGCACTTCAGCTGACCTTTATCTGGACTCCAGATTCAGATTCCCAGAGGAATACTCTAGGATCTGTTTGTTTCCTATCTTGTGAATATGAATGGACAAATAGTGACTTAGCATTTGTGTCCCAGGAATTGTTTTTTGTTTATTTGTTTGGGGTGGAAAGGAATTATTGGTGGTATGTGAATAACTCCCAAATCCCACCCTCATTCCAGCCCTGATCCCACACCTGTGGTTCCCAGTTTCAGAAACTCAATTTTGGGGCCAGTGCTGTGGCTTAACAGGTAAAGCCATTGTCTGCAGTGCCGGCATCCCATATGAGCGCCAGTTCGAGTCCTGACTGCTCCATTTCCCATCCAGCTCTCTGCTATGACCTGGGAAAGCAGTAGATGATGGCCCAAGTCCTTAGGCTCCTGCACCCCCGTGGAAGACCCAGAAGAAGCTCCTGGCTCCTGGCTTTGGATCGGCTCAGCTTCAGCCATTTGGGAAGCAGGTGGAAGATATCTCTCTCTGTCTTTCAGATAAATAAATAAATATTTTTTTTAAAAAAGGAAATTTTTATCAGTGCAGCCAGGGTCACCAGGTAATCTGTTACCCAAGGGCACAGAGCACTGATTCATATGGCTCTTTTTTTTTTTTTTTTTTTAGATTTATTTATTTATTTGAAAGTCAGAGTTATATATAGAGAGAAGGAGAGACAGGGAGGGAGGGAGAGAGAGAGAGAGGTCTTCCATTGCTGGCTTACTCCCCAAGCGGCTGCAATGGCTGGATCTGTGCCAATCTGAAGCCAGGAACCAGGAGCTTCCTCCAAGCCTCTCATGCAGGTGCAGGGGCCCAAGGACTTGGGCCATCCTCTACCGCTTTCCCAGGCCACAGCAGAGACCTGGATTAGAAGTGGAGCAGCCAGGACTTGAACCGGCACCCACATGGGATGGCAGCACCACCGGCAGCGGCTTTACCTGCCACGCCACAGTGCCGGCCCCCCATAAGGCTCTTCTTGATTCACTTGTGTGGAGCAAGAGCGTTTCTGCATTGGCCAGATCTGCACAGTGGGGTCTGGTGTCTTCTCCCGAGGAAAACCTACTCAAGAATTAGGATGAGTGAGTTGTTTGGCAATGTGGGGGCAGAATGGTCCTCAGGGCTGTTTTACTTAAGCTGGGAATTGCCCTTGTCCATCGAAAAGCATTACAGGGTAAGAGGCCACTACAGCCATATAAAAATAGCTGCCAAGCAGAAACCACCTTCGTGCCAGCTGGCCCCACAGTGTGTCCTCTCTGTGGGCACTGCTGCGAAACAGCTAATAAAACCCCGTGTCCTCCAAAACCAACTCAAGTGTGCTCTGACAACCTGCAGCACGGGCATCAGCCAGAAACTGGCTAGAAATGCAGAGTCAGGGCCCCCAGTCAGCCTTCTGAATCAGAATCTGTGTTCAAACTTGATTGGTTTATTTGAGAGGCAGAGAGAGAGAGAGAGAGGGTGCTCCAATCTACTGGTTATTCCCCAAATGCCCACAGTAACTGGGGCTGGGCTGAAGCCAAAGCTGGGAGCCAGGAATTCAGTCCAGATCTCCTACCTGGCTGTCAGGGAGCTAAGGTACTGGAACTATCATATATGCTGCCTCCTGGGGTTCGCATTAGCAACAAGCCAGAACTGGAGCAGGGCCAGGACTTGAACCCACGCTATGATATGGAACGCAAGCATCCCAACAACCACCAGGCCAAACATCTGACCCTAGAATATTCATTTTTTTTTTGTCTTCTGGCCACAACGGCCAGAGCAGAATATTCATTTTTTTTGTTTGTTTTTAGAATACTCATTTTAAAAAGGCCCCCCAATGGACTTACGTGCACATTAAAATTTAAGAAGTGCTGGGCTACAGTCCAGGCTCCATGTGGATCTCAAAACCAACTTCAGCTTGATTCATCCCAACACCTGCAGAGAAAATTGTCTGTGTCTTAATACTGTCAAGACTGGATCTTTGATCTTGACCATAGAGCGGGATGGCCAGCCTGAAATGAGGAGGGCACCAGGGTCAGCGGGATCGGCCCCTGTTCCCAGGATTTTCATTCCTTTTGAAGCTCTCTGCTGCCATTGTCTCCATCTGGGTCTCCTATGTGCATGGCAGGGCCCCAGGGACTTGGGCCATCTTCTGCTGCTTTTGCAGGCACATGAACAGGGAGCTGGATTGGGAGCAGAGTAGCCAGGATGCAAACCTGTGCTCTGATGTAGGATCTGGCGTTGGAGGTGTTGTCTTTACCCATTGCATCACAAGGCCAGTCTAGAAGCAGTCATCTTAAGTCAGTTTGCAGATGGCTCATCAAGATTATCTTTTAGGTTGGTTACTTTGATTGCCTGGTTGGTGACTGTAGACCTTCATTTCAATAGTTAAGCAAATTCGTAGTATTACTATAGCACGGGTTACTTCTAGGAAACATTCTGGGCAATATTTCTCCCAGACACACTGTCACCCTGTGCTTTGTAGCCTTGTCTTCTTATTTTGCAGTTTTTTTTTTTTTCCCCTTGGCATCAAGTTCAATGTAAACTGGACTCAAACCTTCCTAAGGTGGGTATAGATATAAGGTCTAGGCTGGTGCCTGGCGGTAAGCCACAGAGTGAACAGCATTGCAACACCTGACGTGTGATGAAAATCGTTTTAAGACAGAAGGCCTGAAAGATCTGAGGTTAGACACTGCCGTTTGATAGCCGTGCCACTTCTAACCAATTCTTTTGTAACCGTCCTCTGTAAGATGAGTAGAATATCTACTGCACAGGATCACTGAGGGCCAAAATTAGATGACACAAATACTAGTGCCCAGCCCAGGTCCTGGACAACATAGGAGCTCTGTTAATGCTGACTCTTGGTGCCCGGGAGCCCCAGCCCTGCTCTATGGCTTTCCCCAGCATTTGGGAGACTGTGAGATGAAGCGGGGAAAGCAGGCCAGCTCTCACAGATGTGGCCATCACACGCTTGCCTCCTTCCCCACATTTCCATGTATGAGAAGTAAAAGTCTTGGCAGGGTTATTTTCCAAACCAGGGGAAAACTGTCTACTGTGCATTACTGTGCATGTTAAACTGAAGAAACCAAAAATCTGACGATTTGGTATTTTTCCTGCAACTGAATTTGCTGACTTAGAATTTAAATTTAATGGTGTTTGCAAGTTTGTGTGTGTGTGTATGTGTGTGTTTATATATCTTTTTTTTTCACCATTTACATGAACCTCACCCAGCTGCTCACAATGTTCTTTTTAAAGCCCCTTCTTTAGTTTTATTTTTCATTGAAAGTGCTTCTTTTGAACAGTGTTTGGCCATTTGGCAGGCAGCTTACCAAAGTATTAGTCTTTAAGATGTCATATTTAAAACCTAGAGGAAGCAAAACTCAGACAGAAATCAGAGTTACAAGCTCAGATGTCAAAAGAAGGAAGATGAAAATAATAAAATCCAAACTGACTCATTGACATTTTAGAAATAAAATCAATATAATTTTTTTAATTCAATAACTCTCCTTGGCAGACTTGGGTATACCTTTAGAGAATTTACTGAAATCAGTTGTCTGAAGGGACAGCACGAACGCACTGCAGTTTTGTCAAATTTGTATCTAGAATTCTGGAGCACCAGTTAATTTACAGCCTTATTTGTAGAATTATCTGGGAAATCCCTTCAACATGAACACGAATTCAAAGTTTGACATCTTAAGTGAAAAATAAGTGAATTCTCCCAATGCTCAATCTTCTCAAATTGTCCCACTCGGATGGTCCCTGGATCCCTTTTTTGGAAATTCTGCCCTGAGAAGTCTGTAAGTCACGGATGTAGTACAAGTCCGTGTATCGTGATTAGACTCATAAGGTGGCAGCAACATGTGGAGAAGTTGCTTAGGGCCACGTTCAGAAGGCAGATTGCCTAGGACTGAATTCTGGTTGTTGCTTCTTAGCCATGTGACCTGGGGCAAATCATTTAACCTCTGTATAATGCCACTTTCAATATCTGGAGAATGGGGATAATATTAAGTCTTATTTTTAAGGATTATTATGAAGATTACATCAGCTAATACATTTAAAGGCCAAAGAAGAGTGCTCAGCACATAGTAGATGATCGATAAATGTTAGTTGTTGTAATTTATCCCTAACAACAAGTATGTTCCCAGCCAGTTAGATCTCTCTTTTTAGTTCTTTAGCTGAATCAGACTGGTGATAATGATAGTCTACATACAGTATATCCATGGGAAACAGAAACACCCAGAACAATTAACCAGGACATGGCAAATTACACATCAAACGCAGGCCAATCTGCTCCCATTGAACCCTGCTGAAAACTCAACATGAGTTGGCAGTGTGCAGTGGCTATTAAAGTAGCATGTGGTGGCAGACAGATGGCATTCACAGAGGCTGTAGCACCTGCAACAGAGGAAAGATGGCCCTGCTCCCTCTGGATTGGTCAAATCATGCTTCCGAAAGGGACCAGAGGGTGAGGAGACACACAGTCAGTCCCGTGGTGGCCCTTAGAGGGGATTATAGATATTTAGTCTGGAGAAAAGAAAACAGCTATGGACGGGACAGTAGTCTTCAAACAATAATTTATAGAAACTGGAGAGAATTTATAGAAAGGAGAGGAATTCACCTTAACACAGATGAAAACTTTCTTTTTAAGGATTTATTTATTTATTTATTTATTTGAAAGTCAGAGTTACAGAGAGAGAAAGCGAGAGAGATCTTCCACCCACTAGTTCACTTCCACATGGCCTCAACAGCCAGGCTGAAGCCAGGAGCTTCATCTAGGTTTCCCTTGTGGGTGCAGAGACCAAGGCACCTGGGCTATCTTATGCTGCTGTCCCAGGCACATTAGCAGGGGACTGGATCAGAAGTGGAACAACTGGGATTTGAACCGACACCCAAATGGGATGCTGCCACTGAAGACAGTGGCTTAAGCTGCTGCACCACACCGCCAGCCCCAGGTGAAAACAGTTCTAACTGTCTAAAGCTCTCTGCTTTAGGAAATTGCAGTTTTCTCTCAGTGGAGCAGTAAAGAAGAAATTCAACAGCTACCTGATGGGATGCAGTAGAGGATTTTCTTTTATAAATTCAATATACGTTATTGAGCACCAACCAGAGGCCAGGGAGGGTTCATAAGTTCAAGTTCCTTCCAAGTTTAAGAGTCCATTATGAACCTAGTTCTAGTGTGTTCAAATGAGACTAAACAGAGCCTCCTGTCCTTTTCAAAACCTCACCTGGACCACTATACTAGTTGGCACATGTATCCTCATAATTAACCAAAGACTGATTATTCTCCTTTATCTGCCCTAAGCAACCTTTGCCATTTGCTATAAAATGGGGGCAAACTCCTCCATATCAATCTGACTGTTCCTGTTCTATGTTCTCCTTGTGTGAGCTTCCTTTAAGCACGGGGAAAACAAAAATAATTTGGTCAGCAGTATAAGGACAGGAAATGGAAGATTTCCAAGTATATTTTAAGGAAAAAAATACACGATAAAGTGGAAAATCGTACCACCCTCTGGCCTATGAGCTGCCAGTCCACCAGTCATTGCCTGGAGTGCAGCCTGTTCCCACGTGGCAGAGCTCCATGTTTTCATTTTATGATTCTGGTGAGTGCCCCAGACTTAGGACTCCAAGGTAAAGGAACGAATATAGCATGCTAAATACGAGAGGGATCTGTGCAGGTTATGAAGGTCTGCCATGTGGGAAGAGTTCTACCATCACTGACCAAAGTGTGTGTTGCTATTTGAAACCATTAAAAAGAGTCTGTTTATCTACATTTTCTAATTCAACCTCCCAACTCATAAAACCGCAATCAATATTTGCTGAAGTGTAGGGTGGCAGAAAGTTGAAAACAGTAGCAAAGTAACAGGGAGAAACCTTCAGAGTTGAAGTTTAACTTCGAGCAGGTCGTTTATTCTGTTCACTAAAAAGACTTGTGCTCTGAGAAAGGAGATGGCCTAGAGCCATCTCCTGTAGTTCTATATCTTTTTTAGAAACATGTTTCTAATATATTGTAAATATTTATTTGAAAGGCAGAGAGAGAGAGAGAGAGATCTTCCATTTACTGGTTCTCTCCCCAAATGCCCACAATAGCCAGAGCTGGGCCAGACCCAACCTAAGACCCCAGAATTCAATCCGGGTCTTCCGTGTGATCAGTAGAGATCCAGATATTGAGCTATCATCTGTTGCCTCCCAGAGGGTGCATTAGCAGAAAGCTGGGCTCAAAAGCAGAACTAGGACTCAAACCCAGGCACTCTGACATGGCATGCAAGTGTCTTGACTGCCGTGCCAAATGCTCATGCCTCCTGTAGTTTGCAAACACAGGTCACAGCCCATTGGGAAGTCAATTGAATGGGTTGAAACCAGCATTTTTACAGTTAAATAGCATAGAACATTCCGGAATGCTTTGCAGAAATCAAGGGTATTATTTCATGAAATTTTATTTCTGTTTCATACTGTGTGTACTGAGTTGTGAAGGCAGAAATTTTTCCATGAAGCACCATCAAAAATGTTTCAGAAACATTGAGCTAAGAGACTCCAACTGCCATTTGGATTACAGGTAGGATTGCAGAAAAAGCAAATGGCTTTAGAACTTTTATTGATAAATTGACAGATTAAATTTTTGAGATTTATTTATTTATTTGAAAGTCAGAGTTACAGAGAGAGAGGGAGAGACAGAGAGATCTTCCATCTACTGGTTCACTCCCCAAATGGCCACAACGGCCAGAGCTAAGCCAGGCTGAAGCCAGGAGCCAGGATCTTCTTCTGGGTCTCCTATGTGGGGGCCCCAGCTCTTGGGCCATCTTCTGCTGCTTTCCCAGGTGCATTAGCAGGGAGCTGGATCAGAAACGGAGCAGGGCCAGCGCTGTGGCGTATTGGGTAAAGCTGCCACCTGCAATTCCAGCATCCCATATGGGCACTGGTTTGAGTCCCAGCTGCTCCACTTCTGATCCAGCTCTCTGTTATGGCCTGGGAAAGCAGTAGAAGATGGCCCAAGTCCATGGGCCCCTGCACCCACGTGGGAGACCTGGAAGAAGCTCCTGGCTCCTGGCTTCAGATCGGTGCAGCTCAGCCATTACAGCCGTCTGGGGAGTGAACCAGTGGGTAGAAGACCTCTCTCTCTCTCTGCCTCTGCCTTTTTTCAAATAAATAAGTAAATCTGTCACATTCTCCTTGCAACTCCATTTAAAAAGCATATTAAGGCCGGCGCCGCGGCTCACTAGGCTAATCCTCCGCCTAGCGGCGCCGGCACACCGGGTTCTAGTCCCGGTTGGGGCGCCGGATTCTGTCCCGGTTGCCCCTCTTCCAGGCCAGCTCTCTGCTGTGGCCAGGGAGTGCAGTGGAAGATGGCCCAGGTGCTTGGGCCCTGCACCCCATGGGAGACCAGGAAAAAAAGCACCTGGCTCCTGGCTCCTGCCATCGGATCAGCACGGTGCGCCGGCCGCAGCGCACCGGCCAAGGCGGCCATTGGAGGGTGAACCAACGGCAAAGGAAGACCTTTCTCTCTGTCTCTCTCTCTCACTGTCCACTCTGCCTGTTAAAAAAAAAAAAAAAAGCATATTAACCAAAACCAGTATTTTTTTCAGAGCAAGACAAAAATTTAGTTTTCTTAAGTAATGTATTTTTTAAAAATATTTACTTATTTTATTTGAGGCAGAATTACAGAGAGGAAAAACAGGGAAAGAGAGATCTTCAATCTGCTGGTTCACTCCCCAAATGACCACAGAGGTAGGGCTGATTCAGACCAAAGCCAAGAGCCCTCTTCTGGTCTCCCTGTTGGTGAAGGGGCCCAAGCACTTGGGCCATCTGCTGCTTTCCCTGCTGCATTGGCAGGGAGCTGATAGGAAGTGGAGCAGCTGGTGCCCATATGGGATGCCAGTACTGCAGGCGGCAGCTTAACCTGCTATGCCAATGTGGGCCCTTGTGATGTTCTAATTTATTTGATTCAGTTATCTGGAAGAACACTGTGACAACATTGCAAATTTGTTAGATGTCTTCCTTCTAATGCTGCATGAGAAATGTTATTGATACTTCAATAACATGTTAACTTCAATAAAATGTTATTGATACTTCAAGGCTATTTCTGAAGTCCCTGTGTTGCTGCTGTCCCCAGCAGTGATGTCCCCCAAGTACTTACTTATCTTTTTGCCTCACAAATTATGCGGAGGGAAATAAATATTTAAAATTCCTTTAAATAAAAGAATTTGGTTTTGCTCTTTTCAGAGCAATGAAAAGATGATGGGATGTTGACTGTGTTTGGTGCATAGAACACAGGCCAACAACCACCTGGTTCTGCGTAGCATCGTCAATTTTCAGTCTCCTTGTTTGTTCTTTAGAAATTATTACCTTGGTTCTTTGTCTCACATGGAAGAAGAATTTCCAAGTGGACAAGCAGAGAGATTTAATAAGATTTATTAGAGTCAAAGACCTCTAGCCAGAGTGGCAGGGAGGGGGGCTTCCAAGAAAGGAAAAAATCCAAAGGGGCTGGTGGTGAAATCGGTCAAGAACCCCCTGGGGTTTTTAAGAACAATTTCGAAGGAAAAAAACTGGACCATCAGATTGGCATTCAGTTACCAGGCAGGGACAAAACCCATCAAAATACCTGATTTACAGTTCTCCGTCTTGTCTGGCCTGCTCTTGATAAAACAAAAAGCATTGAGAAGGGTGGGATAGGTAGCTTGTTTTCACAATAAGCTGTGAGCTCAGGAATAGCTCGCTTGTTATTCTCATGGTAAATTTGGAGATTCCAAAGGAAGGAGGGCTGCGTGTTTGGGGAAAGAAGCAAATATTTCACTCCCTAAATTCTGTTGGGACCACCCTGACTACCTATTAGCATATCTGACTTTTTGCTTGTTCTTTCTTTCTTTCTTTCTTTCTTTCTTTCTTTCTTTCTTTCTTTCTTTTTAAATTTATTTATTTATTTTAAAGGCGGAATTACAGAGAGGCAGAGAGTAATCTTCCATCCCCTGTTTCACTCCCCAAATGGCAGCAACAGTGAGAACTTCTTTCAGGTCTCCCATGTGGGTGCTGGGGCCCAAGGGCTTGGGCCATCCTTTGCTGCTTTTCCAGGCACTTTAGCAGGGAGCTCAAACTGGTGTCCCTATGGGATGCTGGCACTGCAGGCCGGGGCTTTAACCCACTGGCGTGCTTCTTTTAAATCCTAGTAGCTGGGCTTGAATAATAGCTTATAATTTTTTGGAAGATTAATTGGGTTTTTCCTATGTTCTCAGTTGTCTGTGTCATTATGTATATTTAAAAAAATCTATTTAACAAAGTTGCTCCATTTGTTTAAATTGATCTAGCATGAAACGTCAAACAAAACGTTTGCTATAAAAAGACAAGTTGCTTCTTGGTATATAAGGCTCCTGTAATAAAGCAAGACAATTTTATATGCATTTACTTGAAATTGCAGATGAAGGAGATCTGCAAAGCCTCTAGTGAGAAGGGTTAGTGAAGGAATTTAATTGTACAGTGTACGTTATTAGTAATAAAAGCATGAACATAAAACTATAATTGATATCCTCTGCAGTGTTCGCGTATTTGAATTTTCATGAATGGTCCTGACCTCTACCTCCTTAACCTCATTTTCTTCATGAGGCTGTAAAATCTTTGCTTGGAAACATGAGCATCGTTTTCTTTTCTTTTCTTTTTTTTTTTTTTTTTAAAACAGACCACGAGTAAAGGAAAGGCAGAAGCACACTTTGTGCCTTGTCTGAATTTCAAGGTGGCCTTTGTGTGGCTAATCAGGGTGGTCCAATTCTGTGTCTTAATCTTTCTGAGGGTGGATCCAGTAAGGAGCACCATGCTCCAGCTTATCTGATTTTTGAACATTTCTCTTTGTGGAGACACATTTCGGGGAATGCGGGAGAAAGGAAGGGCAGTGGGTAAATCCTAAGCACTTGCCGCATTTTGGAGCAGAATTAGGAAGCCAGCAGGAGCCCGAGGCCTGCAAAGATTTGCATCCTAAGCCACCTCTCCTGGTCCCTCAGGGCTCTGACCTAGCAAGTGTTTTATCTGCAACCCTTTCATGGTTGGTCTTTCTCTCCCCTTGTAGCTATTTCTAAACTCATCTCCGGCTCTAAATCACTGGCCAGGAGGGAGAGGTTTTTTTAATCAATTTTTTAAAAAATCAATATTTTTAAAACTTTTTTTTAATATTCATTTTGTTTGAAAGATCGAGTTATAGAGAGAGGTAGAGATAAGCAGCGAGAGAGAAGTCTTTTCATCCGCTGGTTCACTCCCTAAACTGTTGCAAGCTAGGCTGATCCATAAGCCAGGAACCTGGAGCTCACTGGCTTCTTCTGGGTCTCCCATGTGGGTGCAGGGCCCCAAGGACTTGGGCCATCCTCCTCTGCTTTCCCAGGCGCATTAGCAGGGCGCTGGATCAGAAGTGAGCAGCCAGAACTTGAACCATGGGATGCTGGGACTGCAGGTTGGAGCTTTAAGCTGCTGCACCACAGCGCTGACCAGCAGGGAGAGCTTAAAAATGATGAGAATCCAATTTTATTTGTTATGCATTGCAACAATCCCGTAATAACAATAATGGCAATACATTTGAAAGTTAATTTGTAATGCTAACAGCCTAATAAATATTGCTATTTTCCTTTCCATTCTCTCAAGCATTAAACAATATTGCAAAGCATTATACCAGCCCTGGTTTACATGCGGCTTGTATAGCTCCTGTCCTGAAATCTGCATCTTGCTTTAATTCTTCCTCCTTTATGCTTAACTATTTCTGGGGCTGCAAAACATATATTCCCATCAGGCTAGCGCTACTCTAGATCAGGCTGGCCACCAACACGTGAAGGAACTGCTTCAAGCTAAGTATCCAACATTCTGGAGTCCACGGTTATACATATGACTTTGCACTGAGGGCCTGCAGGTCGGTCAAAGTCAGGTTGAGGGCTCTGGCGGCCGCGGAGGCGGAAGTCGGTGAGCCAATCGCGCCGCTCCTCGGGGAACCTGCCGTTTTGGCGCCTTTTCTGCAAGCACTAGCCCCTCGTCGCGTTCCCTCAGAGGAGGGCGCCGGCCGGGTGCGCACGCATCCCTCGCCCCGGGCGCTCTCCTTTGGAGTAGGTAGAGCTACGTGAGGCAGGAAGTGACGCAAGACCCGGGGGGCAGGGGAGGGCGTGGCCAGACTATAAACCACCGGTTGGGGCAGCTGTGCCCTCAGAGGGCGTCAGGATCGCAGGGGGCGTCTGGGGCTGCGGCGGACGGAGGAGGTGCCCGTGTGAGTGACGCGCCGCTGCTAGCGCTCCGCAGACCCTCGTGTTCAGCCCTCAGCCCGCGGGGCTGGACCGGGCGGTCTCGGTGCTGTCCAGCAGCCTTTGGGAGTTGCGGGGGGCGGGGGGCGCGCGGCGAGCGTGTGGGACGGTGGCTGTGGCGGCTGGGAGAGCCGGCTGCAGGTGCGGCGGGGTGGCGCTGCTGCGGGCAGGGGGCTTGCCACCCTGTTAGGCTTTTCTGCGTTCGCGCTCGCGGAGGGCGGATGGCTTCTCCACGAGGTTCTGAGGGCAAGGTGAGGGTACCCTGCGGCCCGCGGTCCTCGCAGCCCCATCGTTTCCTCACCAGCTCGCCCGGTGAAAGCCGCAAGGCCCTCCCGGGCGGGCTGCAGGCCGCGGGTTCGGGAACGCAGGGGAGCCGCCGGCTGCGCGCGGAGCACGTGGCTGCTCCAGGAAGTCGCCCCAGGGGGTTCGTGGGTGACCTTGGACTGCCAACCCTTAGCGGGACAAAGCGGGCATGGCCTGGCTGTTTAGACCAAGGTTTCCGAGGACTGCCCGGTTCGAATTCCGGTCCACCGTGTTCTTTTCTTGCGAGGCTGTGCCTGTCGGCCTTGTGTGTGGATTCTCGGTTTTCCCAAGGCCGAATGCGACTGAAGGCCGCAGGTGGTGACGTTAGGAATACAGCCAGCAGCCCTCACTACAAGATGGGGGCAGCCCCTTTTCCAAAGCCGTTTGGAAATTAGCGGTGCGATCAAAAGGCGGCGGAGGCCTATTGTGTCGGGGCTCTGTTGGACAGCTCTCGAAGGTGGTGGTGGGGGAGAAAATGCTGTTCGACCGTGAGCATTTTGCCCTGCGCCGCGCGGCTTGGGTACATCGCCTATCCAGGGCGCCTGTTTGCAGATCCTGTCTCGCTTGTGTGTGTTTTTCCCCCTTGGCTTGGTAAGAGGATTGAAATAGGAAATAGTTGTCCTGTTTGGCTACATGATACCTTTATTCTAGGCTCAGAATGAGTCTAGATGCTGATTCAGTTCTCTCTGAGCTGGGGAATTCGACCTCCTCGACCATGACATTTAAGCTGATTTCCAGAAATTACCTATCGTGAACATTTCAGTTCAGTCTTGAAAGTACTCGTGGGCCCTGCTCTTTTTTGTTTCTGTTTTTGGCTATAATTTGCCAAGCATGCCTTGCAAGAGAATCCGTAGTTTAAGAAATTTTTTGTCATTGATATCAAATATTTCCTAGCAGCATTTAACACCCTTAGTTTTTCTCCGATGGGATGTTCTTGTCAGCCAATGGTGGCAGTGAACCTAGCCTGTGTTGGAGACTGTTGGAAAGGGAAGAGCAGTTTGGTTGACACTGCCCTAAGGGGAGGCAGTTACTCGCTTTTGATAGTGCAGTTAAACTTGGCAGTTGAGTTCCCAGTTGAACCTGAAGCAGACAATGAAAGCTTGTTAGACGTGACCCTTTGTGGGATTCCGTGTGGTGGCTTCCCTCTGTGCTGCACGGACAGCAAGGACTTCAGGCGGTCAATGCCTTACAAAAAGCTCTACGGAAGCTTAGATTCTGCTTGTATTGAATTTCCTCACTGCCCTTTCACTTCAGGTGGGTAAAGTGACTCTTGAAGCTAGGGAAGACCTTGACCATCTGTCAGAAAGTTCTGGGTAAATACAAGTATGAGTTCTGAGGACTGTGCAGAAGGGCTTGTGGATTCAGGACTTTTTTCCTTTTTCACCTCACAGATACATACCAGGGAAGTAGTTTGGGTAGTACCTACAACCGGTTTAATAATCTCTGAATCACTTTGTCAAGTGATTTCGGGATAAACTCGAGTAGTGGCGAGGATGGAAATAGATTCTAGGTCCAAGATTTGCATTTTATTCTTTTTCATATCACTTAGAACCTCATGTCAAGCATTCTCCAGTATTGTAAGAAATAGGTATATTTACTCATTATTGTCCATGCAATTCAATATCCGGTATTACAGTATAGGGATATCAGAAGGCTTCCTAGAGATGGCCCTTGAGCTGAGTCAGAAAGAAATGAGTAGGACTCGAGGAACAGAGGAAGGGTGCTGCTGAGTAAAGACAGGGGTTGAGTCTCTTCTGGAAAGAAAACAGAGGAAGTATAGTTACTGGTCTGTGAAGGTCTCCAAAACAGAGCCTCAAAAACAGAGAGGGCACCTGCGGTGCCGGGGGTTAAGACACCTGCCTCCCATGTAGGAGTGCCTGAGTTCAGGTCCCTGCTCTGCTTCCAATTCCAGCTTTCTGCTAGTGCGCACCCTGGTTGACAGCAGGTGACAGCATAAGAACCTGGGTCCCTGCCATCTGTGTGGGAGACCTGGATCAAGTTCTGGCTCTCCTCTTTTCAGCCTGGCCGCAACCCTGGCTGGTGGGGATTGAACCAGCAGATGGAAGATTTCTGTTTATTTCTTAGTCCCTCTGCCTTGAAAGCAAATAACAAATTAAAATAAAAATCAGGAACTTTATATGTACTCAAAAACATGAAACGGAAACGGTATGTTTTCTAAATTTAAGTAGGCTCCTCAATAATGACAGAGATGGCTTGTTCTTACTACAAGAACAATGGAGTAGCATCTCCATTATGCATAGGTGGAAGTGCAATGGGGGATCATCTCCCTTTAGCTCCATGTATTGTTTGCAGATCTCTGGTTTTGAGACACCCCAAAATAAAGACCTTAAATAATTACTGTATTTTAAAAGTAAAATAGGCTCTAATGCCATATTTCAAGAAAGTGGAATTTTAAAAGCTCAGTTAGACATTTCAGAGCTTTCTTCCAGGTTGTGGTTCCAAACAAGTGGGGCTATGTTTTGCTTACCTAATCTTCAGTATGAATGTGAGAAGTTGAAAGGTTTTTCAGTTAACATTGGAGCACCAAAGATAGTCACTAATGTGAGTGAACAGCGAAGTTCTTGTGATAGATTTAAAGATGTCACCAACAATGCTGACATTTAGATGTGGTCTTTTAACAGAACTACCTATTTATAGACAGGATGGAATTAACAACTGGTATGAGAAGTTTCTCTTAGAGCACACAAATTAGGGAAATTTCATTTGGAAGAAAATTCAAAAGGAGCACTTTAAATAGGAAGCTTCTTGGAAAGTCATTCAAATTTGTTGTGTGTAGAACTTCAGGAGTAACTTGGGTGTTGTAGGACTATTGTCTTCACAGATGTAGAATTAAATGATGTGATTAAAAGAAATTTGCCTAGGTCCCATTTTTTCCCCCTGATATCTTTTATGTTATCTTTTTTTTAAAGATTTATTTATTTATTTGAAAGGCAGAGTTAGAGATTATAACGTAAGGGGCAGGTGCTGTGGTGTAGTAGCTAAAGCTGCTGCCTGCAATTCCGGCAACCCATATGGGCGCCGATTCAAGTTCCGGCTGCTCCACTACGATCCTGCTCTCTCTCTGCTTTGGCCTGGGAAAGCAGTGGAAGGTGGCCCAGGTCCTTGGGGCCCCTGCGTGGGTGACCTGGAAGAAGCCCCTGGCACCTGGCTTAGTAGCAGCTCCAGCTGTTGTGGCCAGCTGGGGAGTGAAGACCTCTCTCTGCCTCTCCTGTGTAACTCTGACTTTCAAATAAATAAAGAAATCTTTTTTAAAAAAGTCTGTATTTTGTGTTTGGGATTAAAATGAAAGTAATGCTTTTTTAATGAAAATGTATTTACATTTTAGTTATGTGTTAATACGTACCAGTTTCTACAGATACTCAATCTAATTTATTTTAAATTTATTTTTACTAATTTTCGTTTTATTTAGAGACAGAACGAGAGAAAGGATCTTCCATCTACTGGTTCATCCCCAATTGCTTGCAACAACCAGGGCAGGAGTAGGCCAAAGAAAGCCAGGAGCCTAACTCAGTTTAGGTCTCCTATGTGGGTTCCAGGAACCCAAGTACTTCAGCCATCTGCTACCTCCCAGGGTGCACAGTAGCAGAAAGCTAGATCAGAAGCAGAGTCAGCTCTTAACCCAGGCACTCTGATGGGATGCAGGCATCATCCGAAGTGACATTTAACTGCTGGCGCCAATGTCTGCCCCTCATCATTTATTTAACTCCTTTGAGAAATGGCTGGTTTTGATGAGCGCTAAACTTGTAAACTGTTTTCTTTCCTAGAAAAGGGTGATTAACATTAACATTGCCTCCGGGTGGAGCCCTCTAGTTCTGGCTGTGCCGATTGGGTGTGTGCAGGTTGGGTGCAGTGGGAGTGATAAGCTTTTTCCACCAGAAGGGGCAAGAGATTGTGCTTCTGAGAATATGATCTGATGCATTTGACTCTGGTCTTTAAAGCTAATAGGTTTTAGAAAGGAGACTTTCAAATGCAAGTTTACATAAAATCCTATATTACAATTTACATATCCTTCATAGTTTGTGTTGTACTGTATAGGTGTTTAATATGCTATTAGTTATTAATGTATTTGTTTTGTTTTTATTTTTTTTATTTTTTGACAGGCAGAGTGGACAGTGAGAGAGACAGAGAAATGTCTTCCTTTGCCGTTGGTTCACCCTCCAATGGCCGCCACGGCCAGCGCGCTGCGGCCGGCGCACCGCGCTGATCCCATGGCAGGAGCCAGGAGCCAGGTGCTTCTCCTGGTCTCCCATGGGGTGCAGGGCCCAAGCACATCCTCCACTGCACGCCCTGGCCACAGCAGAGAGCTGGCCTGGAAGAGGGGCAACCGGGACAGAATCCGGCGCCCCGACCGGGACTAGAACCCAGTGTGCCGGCGCCGCAAGGCGGAGGATTAGCCTAGTGAGCCGCGGTGCCGGCTAATGTATTTGTGTAAAGGAAAAACCTTACAGTAGATAGTATTCAGTAAATGTTCATCTTACAGATTTCAGCACAATACCACTTTCAAGCATCTAGATGCACTCAAACCAAATTAATTAGAAAATCAGATTTCAGTTAAGTTTTAAAAATATTTATTTATTTTAAAGGCAGAGTTAGAGACATCTTCCATCCACTGGTTTACTCTCCAAATGGATGCAAAGGCCTGGGCTGAGCCAGGCTAAAGCCAGGAGCCAGTAGCTTCATCCAGGTCTCCCATATGGATGCAGGGGCCCAAGGACTTGGGCCATCTTCCACTGCTTTCCCAGGCCATAAGCAGAGCTGGATGGGAAGAGGAGCAGCCGGGACACAAACTGGTACCCATATGGGATGCCAGTGCCACAAGCAGAGGCCTAGCCTACTACGCCACAGTGCTGGCTCCTGAACATCATTTTTGGAATTAGTTTTCTGCTTTGAACAGTTATTTAATCTCTCCGATCATAGGCTGCTTCATCGGTAAAAACAATCTGTTTTTGTCTTTTGTTAGTTTTGTTCCAGATCTATTAAATCATGCAGGAAGCTGTATGAAGGATCAGGGTGTTTCTCCTTTTGGAGATGTTTTGTGGTCTTCTGCTTTAGTTAGTGTGTGTGTATTTTCTTTCAAGTGGTCTATTATCTTTGTATTTGTTCTTTTTCGACTAAATTCATTACTTATATCTGCTTATCAAGGATGGCATTCTAATTAGTTTTCTTCGCATTTTATTTTGTAGTTCCATGCCTGCTAAAAAAATAGAAATAATACAATGACAGTCATGTATGCTTTAACTAGATTTACCAACTGTTTGCCATGGTTGTTTTATTACATACTTACCTGTTTTAAAGATTTATTTATTTATTTGAAAGGCAGAGTTGCAGAGAGTGATATTTTCTGTCCACTGGTTCACTCCCCAAATTGCCGCAATGGCTGGAGCTGGGTGAATCCAAAGCCAAGAGCCAGGAGCTTCTTCCAGGGCTCCCACATGGGTACAGGGTCCCAAGGACTTGGGCCCTCCTCCATTGCTTTCCCAGGTGCATTAGCAGGAAGCTGGATTGGAAGAGGTGCAGCCAGGATCTAACTGGCACCCATATGGGAGGAGCAGGCTTTACCTGCTATGCCATGGTGCTGGCCCTTGTTATATACTTTTTTTTAAAAGATTCATTCATTTATTTATTTGAAAGGCAGATACAGAGAGGAGAGACAGATACAAATAAGTCTTCCATCCCTATGGCATGCCGGTGCTGCAGATGGAGTCTTAACCTTCTACTCCTAAATTCTGTTGAAACAACAGTATCATCTAGTATGCAGTCCATATTGAGATTTCTTATTTGAATCAATAATGTCTTACATGGCTGTCCCCATTGCTACCATACCTCAATTGAGGATCCAAATAAGGACCCTACAAAACTATTTTAGTTAAAAGATCTTTCTGAGAAAATGATATATTTAAAAGCATTTGATATTTAATAATTAACATAGCCTGTAATGAAAAGCCCTCACTAATCTGGTATGTTGGTATCTGTCTCATTGACTTTCCATTCTAATTCTAGGTTCTTCGCTGTGGCAGCTCGGAATGATGGATCAAGCCAGATCAGCATTTTCTAATTTGGTAAGCTTTCACTTTTCTTTCTGGATCTATAAGAATGTGAAGTATAGTAGCATGGATTCCTCTCAGTAAGGACGAAGTAGTCCCCAAAGTTATCATCAGGTATTCATATACATTTAAACTGGTGATCCTGATGCCACAAAGGAAGAGAGCCCTTTTGAGTGAGAGTAAATATGGAAAATTAAGTTTCAGGGTAGTTTGGATGTGGTAAAAGGGGATAGCCAAGTAGCTGGATGAACTGAAGATAGTACTGATCTGAATGTGTAGGAGACACACACAGCAGAACCCTGAATGAAATGAGTGGGATAAAGACCAGTGTGTGAGCTAGCCCCTGATGGAACACAGCTTAGGGAAGAATGTTGGTTTGGAAGGGAAACTTTTTTTCCCTTAAGAATATATTGTGAATCATAATAATGGCCCAAACCAAGTATAGTATGTGAATAGGCTTTATTTTAAATATTCCTGTCCCTTTCATCTCTTTCATAATGCTTTCTCTCTTTTGCAAAAAAAAAAAAAAAATCTTAGTTTGGTGGAGAACCACTGTCATATACCCGGTTCAGCCTGGCTCGACAAGTAGATGGTGATAACAGTCACGTGGAGATGAAGCTGGCTGTGGATGAAGAAGAAAACGTTGAGAATAACGTGAGAGCCAATGTTGCGAAACCAAAAAGGTGCAACGGAACTCTCTGCTACGCGATGGTTGCTATAATCATTTTTTTCTTGATTGGTAAGAATGGCCATTCAAAATTTTAAGTGTTCCGTATAACCAGCGGTGGGAAATCTGTTACTTGAGCTCAGCCCCCCCTTTTTTTTGTACTTTTTAAATGCCACTGTGCTGGGCACTAGGAATACAATGATGACTAAGATTACATTTAGTTTGGGAGAAGGGAGACACATGAATCATTGCAATTTCAATATAATGTGCACAAGGGACACTAGACAGGTGCAGAGGATGTTTGTGGCATAGAAGCTTAGCCTGAGGTTTGTTCAAGGAAGGGTTCTGGAATGAAAAGGTACCCACCTATGCTTTAACAGGTAAATTGTTTAAAATAAAGTGATTATATAACTTAACTGGATTAAATGGTTTAGAATATACAAAACTAAAAAGGATTATTTACTTCCCACACTACTTAGAATTTGATTAAAGCCAGTAGTTTTAAGGTTTAACTGAAATAGTACTATCCTACAGGGATAGATTATAAGTAAAATTCTGTGAGTTCAACTCTGACATTCTTTAAACCTTTAGGATTTATGATTGGTTACTTGGGAAATTGTAAACGTGTAGAACAAAAAGCTGAGTGTGAGAGCGTGGCAGGAACAGAAGTGGAGCAGTCAGAAAACGCGGAGCCCGAAGAGGACTTGCCTGTAATACCCCCTCGGTTGTACTGGGAAGACCTCAGAACAATGTTGTCAGAGAAACTGGATACCACCGATTTCACCAGCACCATCAGGTGAGCTGCAGCCGCCTGTTCCACAGAAATCTGTTAAACAGATTCTTAGTCTTTGACCTTTTTGCCATTTGGTTCCTTTTAGTTGATTGCTTGCTCTCAGTCTTTTTGTAGTTGCATTTTCCATCTTAACCTCTTGTAAAGTCAGGGCATCACCTTCCAGAACATGACTAACTGGACATGTCTAGTATTCCTTGATTTCTGCTGGTTCTTGGCCATTAGTCCATATCCTTAAGGTTTCTGTCCTTAGAGTTTTAGTATCTTCCTGAGACATGTCTTTGTAAAGAACAAGTTCATCATTGACCTTTTGTTAGCTTCCTACAGCTTTATTAGTGGTACCATGATTCTTTTAGACTTAAATTAGAAATCTTGGATTTTTAGTTCATCTTGTGACTATTTTGTATGTGTACGATTCAGCAAGCATTGTGGATAAAATGAGGATAATGTACACATAACATGGTGTCACAGAACTGATATGCTGAGTATTTGGAAAGAGCCATGGAAGTTCAGAGCAAGCAGTGGTTTTACTTTTGGGGGATTCAGAGTGCTTCAGCTTAGGTGGAGACTGAAGACATAATGAGACTGAAGAGATGAGAGAGATCTTCCATCCGCCAGTCCACTTCCCAAATGTAATGGCTGGGGCTAGGCCAGGTCAAACTAGGAACCAGGAGCTTCTTTTAGGTCTCCCACATGGGTGCAGGGGGGCCAAATACCTGGGCCATCTACTGCTTTCCCAGGTGTTTTAGCAGGGAGCTGGATTGGAAGTAGAGCAGCTGAGACTAGAATCTGCACCCATATGAGGTGCCAGCACTGCAGGCAGCAGCTTAACACCACAGCACCTGGTATTTGAAGGAATGTTTTATGTTGGATACAAAGGTCTTCTTATTGAGTTTGAAATTACGTTATTTCCAAGCTTGATCAATCTAGAAGTTTTTGGGTTACACTTGATTTATCTTAACCATGGTAAATATAGTTAAACTCATAATACGGACATGGTTTAAAATAACTTACTTGGGGCAGGCCATACTGGATTGCCTGGCTTCAGTCCTGGATCTACTTCCAATTCCAGCTTTCCACTAATGTACAGCCTGGGAGGTGAAGGAGATGGCCCAAATACTTTGATCCCTGCAACCCATGTAGGAGACTCAGATTGAGTTGCTGGCTCCTGGCCTTGATCTGCTCCAGCTGTCGGGCATTAGGGGCGAGCGAACCAACAGATGGAAGATCTTAGTTTCTGTTTCTCTCACTCTCTGCCTTGATCCTTGAGTTAAATGTTTTCTTCTTTTTAAAATTAAACTTAAATTCATTTAACATGTTTTTTTCTTCCAGGCAACTGAATGAGAATTCTTATATCCCTCGTGAGGCTGGATCTCAGAATGATGAAAATCTTGCATCTTTTGTTGAAAATAAATTCCGTGACTTTAAACTTAGTAAAGTCTGGCACGATGAACATTTTGTTAAGATTCAGGTCAAAGACAGGTATGTTGAGAGATGGTATACTTATTCTTAGAAGTAGCTACTTTGAAATTTGCTAAAAATAGCAGATATTTATTTCAAAAGTTGAGGTTAAGATTTACAGCTGAATTTCTTCAGTAATGCAATTCACATGCTAAATGTATTAGAACTATTGTTTTTCCAAGGTTGGCCTTAGCTTCATTTTAACTGATCTTTTTTCAACAGTGCACAGAACTCAGTGATCATAGTGAATAAGAACAGTGAGGCGCCCGACCTGGTGGAGAATCCTATGGGTTATGTGGCATATAGTAAGGCTACCACAGTTACTGTAAGTAAGGCAAAACTGTGAGACCCTTTTTTCTGTTAAATAGCTCAAGAACTCATTATCTTTCCTGTGCATGATAGTTGTATAAGTTTACTTGTAAAATATAATTGACCAGGAGATAGTCCTTCTTTTCAGCCTCCAAAATAAAATCCAAAGTCCTATCTTGGTCTGCAAGGCCCTTGGTGATCTTGCTGCTCTCCACTCACTGTTCTGGCTCCTGACCTCCTAAACACTCAGTTCCAAGCGTGCTTCTCATCTCAGAGCCTTCATGACACTCTCCTCTCCCTTTGCCTGGCCCATTCTTCCCCTTACATCGACATGGCTTATTTACCCACTTGTGTTTTCTTCTTACCTTTCCTCACTGGAAAGGAGGGTAGATTTTTTAGTTAAAAAACATTAAGGCTTTCTGTAAAGCTGCACACATTCTGTATTCAGATATTTGGTTGTGATTGTCAGTTTGTAGCTGTTAATCTGAACCTGAATTTGGTAACGGTATGATGACAGCTCATGAAGTTCTTCAAAAAGTTTGTGGGGAATTTGGTGCAAAAAATTTTGCCATCTATATGTATTTTTTTCATAATGCAAGTTTTTCATGAACTTTTTGAAGATACCTCATAGATGGTATTTAACAACAAATTTGTTAATCAGCTTTTAGTTAAAACCATTCCTATATATCTCAACTGTCTGGGGTTTAAATGTGGGACATACCTCTACGCTTAACATATGCTGTTACCCTCTCTGTTGCCTAGAAATATGCCTGCAGCAGTGTGAAATACCCTTTAAATTACAGGCAGCATGGATTAATGACAATGAATATGTGAGGCCAGAAATCTTGATTGCCTTCATGATGCTCTTACTAGCTTTAAGTTCAGATTTCTCATATCATTTTTAGGCCTTGACCCCTTTTTTTAAAGATGTATTTATTTATTTGAAAGTCACAGTAACAGAGAAAGGAGAGGTTGAGAGAGAGGTCTTCCATCTGATGGCTCACCCCCCAAGATGGTCCCAATGGCTGGAGCTGTGCCTATCTGAACCCAGGAGCCAGGAACTTCTTCTGGGCCTCCCACGCGGGTGCGGGGGCCTAAGGACTTGAGCCATCTTCTGCTTTCCCAGGCCATAGCAGAGAGCTGGATCAGAAGTAGAGCAGCCAGATCACAAACTGATGCCCATATGGAATGCCGGCACTGCAGGCAGCGGCTTAACCCGCTATGCCATGGCGCTGGCCCCATTCTTGACCTTTTCTTACCTTAAATTCGGTCTGTACAACCCTCTGTCTTAGATGCTGTGGCTGTTTTTATACCACAATCATCATGAAATGTGATGTCTTTGTTTTAGGGCAAACTGATTCATGCCAATTTTGGCACTAAAAAAGACTTTGAGGACTTAAACTCTCCCGTGAATGGATCGATAGTGATTGTTAGAGCAGGGGAGATTACTTTTGCGGAAAAGGTGAGTATGGGTCATGATATCATTGTCCAGTTAAATGCTGTTTCTTGTTGATTTTCCTACATTCTGAAAACCAGCAGTCTTAAATCCTTACACCTGACAATATATTAAAATGTTCAACAAATCAAGTAAGTTTTAATTATGTAAAGTCACAGGATACTGGCATTTCTATATGAAATGTTTTGCAGCCATTCCTTGACACATGAAATAATCAGTAGTGCTTAGTGAAAACAGTTTAAATTGTCTGTCACCTGGTTTTATGTACAAGACTGGTGACTTGTGGTTACCTTGGATAACTTTTCATTATTTTCTAAACTCTGAATTCATTTTAATAGAATTTTTTTTTCTAAATGTATAACCTACTTGAACACTTGAGTAGCTATCTAGCTAGTATCTATCTAGTAGTATCTAGCTCTCTGTAACCATTTATCTTTTGCCATGAAGTCCAGTGTGTGTTCTAAGCTTTTTATGTTTTTCTTTAGGTTGCTAATGCTGAAAGTTTAAATGCAATTGGTATGTTGATATACATGGACCAGATGAAGTTTCCCATTGTTAAGGCAGACCTTCCACTCTTTGGACATGTAAGTTCTTACTTCTTGAGTAAATGAGTTTTTGGGTTCTCTAAATTATTAATTGGAACTGTGCCTTCCTTAAATACTTTTTTCTGGGAGAGTTTTAGCAGGAAGCAAGAAGACAGATTTACTGACTGAGACTTTATTTTTTGCTGCTAAAATTATATTATCAAAGAGTGCCTTGAATTCAGAATTTGCCATATGCCATACAAAAATGGGAATCACATCAAAGTCATTCAGACCTTGAGACTTGAAGTTGCTAAACTAAGCTTAGGCTGTAGCCTCATTCCAAATGATGGGGTCTCATAGGGACCTTTCTGAGTACGTGTCTGATGGAGCTAATTTTGTTTTACTAGGCTCATCTGGGAACAGGTGACCCTTACACACCTGGGTTTCCTTCTTTCAATCACACTCAGTTTCCACCATCTCAGTCATCAGGATTGCCTAATATACCTGTCCAGACGATTTCCAGAGAGGCTGCAGAGAAACTGTTTGGGTAAGCTGTTATATGAAAAACATCTTGCTGGGCGAGGTTTTCTGACGAGGTTATTTCCTTCTATAAAGTGATCTTAATACTGGACATTGGATTTCCAAGTTCCCAAATTACTGCTCAATTTATGCAGTTAATTGCTTGTGCAGTATTCCTGGCATAGCTCCTGCTTGAGTACTTCATATGGTGGAACACTTGGTTGCCATTCTGTTGTTGGAGAATGTTAGAATTCCTGTTGAGCTGAAATTTTTTTTTAAGATTTGTTTTAATTATTTGAAAGACAGTTACAGAGAGGTAGAGACAGAGAGAGGTCTTCCATCCATTGGTTCACTCCCCCAGATGGGGGCCAATACAAAGCCAGGAGCTTCTTCAGGGTCTCCATGGATGCAGGGGCCCAAGGATTTGGGGCCACCTTCTGCTGCTTTCCCAGGCCATAGCAGAGAGCTGAATCTGAAGAGGAGCAGCTGGGACTAGAACCAGTGCCCATATGGGATCCCGGCTCTTCAGGCCAGGGCTTTAACTCACTGCGCCACAGCGCCAGCCCCAAGCTGAAGTCCTGTTCCTTATGCTCATCAGTTCTGGATAGTTTTCCTTTTAGCAACACAGTTTTGGTGTCTGTAGACACCTGTTTCTAGTTTCTTTTTGGTTGTGATTAGTTCTTTAGGATATCCTTCCTCATACTTTAGTATCTTTCTTTAAAAGATTTAAAAGTAGAACCCAATCTGACTTGTTATCTTGATGTGGACATATTTCCTATCTAGTATTGTCATAGGCTGGATATCTAATTTCAGACCCCTATTTAAGCTTTTATTTGCTGTCTGACATACAAGTTACTCTAACCCCTCTGAACCTGTTTTTTTTTTTTTTTTTTTTTTTTTTTTAAGTCTTCACCGAACAGCTAAAATATCTTAATAGAATGGTTGGTCTCAGATGAAGAGCATCTAAATGTAATCACTTTGTGAAATACTAAGTGACTAATAACAATGTTCTCTAAGGGACATTTGCAATGGAGTTATCATTGACCCACCATCTACAAGTCTTTTCCAGCCTATGAAGCCAGCCTTCGGCCTTACCCTGTGTAGTAGGGGATAATAATGTTTTGGCCTTTATGTCAATAAGGCCCTTAGAAGCAGACTTTTTTAAGATTTGTTTATTTATTTGAAAGTCAAAGCTACACAGAGAGAGAAGGAAAGGCAGAGAGAGATGTCTTGCAAGACATCTCTCTGATTCACTCCCTAGATGGCTGCAACAGCCAGAGCTGCGCTGATCCGAAGCCAGGAGCTTCCTCAGGGTCTTCCCACATGGGTGCAGAGATCTAGGGACTTGCGCCATCTTCCGCTTTCCCAGCTGGATTGGAAGTAGAGCAGCTGAGACTGGAATTGGCGCCCATATGTATGGGATACTGGCACTGCAGGTGGCGGCTTTACCCGCTACACCACAGTGCTGGCCCCGTCAGTCTTTTTTTTTTTTTTTTTTTGTATTAACATGAGGAAGCAGGAAAACATCCAAGTTGAATTTTTTTTAAAGTTTACGGTTGAATGTATATTACCCTTGTTAGAGAAGGTTGAGAACATAATAATGGAATTTTTTGGAAGACGTTCATTCTGAAGAATATCATCTTTGTATGTATTTCAGATAAACTATAGCTATACCTCTGGCAAAAAGGCTTATGAAGACAGGTAGAGACATTTTTTTAAGAACATTGTTTCAACTAGGAAGGAACTGACAGTTTTCAGATGACTGGTTTAGAGCAAGATACAAGGGGCTGGCAGCTAGAGTTAATTTTTTATGTTCTCTTGGTGTGTCCTCTTAGCCTAGAACTTCACTGGCTAGAGAGTAGAACTGAGTTTATAAACTGGAAGGAGTAACCATAGCCGAGAATGCTAATGCCTCTTTGCTCCTTGTAGAAACATGGAAGGAGCCTGTCCTTCTGAGTGGCAAACAGACTCTACATGTAGGCTCCAGTCCTCCCAGAACAAGAATGTGAAGCTCACTGTGAACAACGTGCTGAAAGAGGCGAGAATTCTGAACGTCTTTGGCGTCATTAAAGGCTTTGAAGAACCAGGTGAAGACCTGTTTTTGCTGGCTTGCTGATTTTCTATGCTGCACTGAAGATGTGGCCAGAGAAGGAGGCTGCCTACATCTTTGTTTTTGAAATGCTAAATCTTGTCTGTCCTAAAGTGAGCTGTTTTGGTATCAGTTTTATTGAGAGATAATAAGGCTCTAGGAAAATGGCTTTTTAAAAATATTTATTTATTTATTTGAGTTACATAGAGGAGAGGCAGAGAGAGGTCTTTCATCCAGTGGTTCACTCCCCAGATGGCCTCAGCAGCCAGAGCTGTGCCAGTCTGAAACCAGGAGCCTGGAGCTTCTTTTGGGTCTCCCATGTGGGTGGGCCCAAGGACTTGGGCCATCTTCTACTGCTTTCCCAGGCCATAGCAGAGAGCTGGATGGGAAGTGGAGCAGTCAGGGCTTGAATCAGCACCCATAAAGGAAGCTGGGGCTGTAGATGACTGCTTAGCTAGCTATGCCACAGTGCCAGCCCCAAAACATTACTTTTTACTGTTACTTATTAAATAATTAAGTGTACATAAGTAAGTAGTAATCTTTGTTGGTAATGTAGGGAAAGAGTAGTTGTATTTTGTGAATGTAATCCCCAGAGTCCTAAGACAGATCTGAAGTAGAGCTCTTTATTCTGAGTACCTGTAATACAGCTATATCCTCTAGTGACATACCTCAGCATTAGGAAACTGTTTAAAAAGCTGCTCGTGCATGTTACTTATTATTTCTTTTTTTTTTTTTTTTTTTTTTTAGACCGCTATATTGTAGTAGGGGCCCAGAGGGATGCCTGGGGTCCTGGAGCTGCAAAGTCCAGTGTAGGAACAGCTCTTCTATTGGAACTTGCCCGGATGTTCTCAGACATGGTCTTAAAAGGTAGTGCAAATGATGATGCCTTTGAATAGTTACGTGCTGCATTTAGTTCCAGATATTACATGCTTTGCTCAGTTTTGCCTATATTTTGTGGCTGTCTGCCTATAATCTTTCCCAAGGTAAAACTGTTTTTGTGTTCTTTAAGGTGGATTTAAACCCAGCCGAAGCATTATCTTTGCAAGCTGGAGTGCTGGAGACTTTGGAGCTATTGGTGCCACTGAATGGCTAGAGGTATTTTTTATGAATCAGCCATGCCTGGAATGGGCACCTGAATTTGTATTGACTTAAGCTGTCCACTCTTAGATTTGATTTGTTTTTGTCTTTGCATATTTAGCCTCAGTAGAATCTAGATTTCAAAAAGAATGAATTCCAATTAATGCCTATTCTAAATGAGAAATATATAAAAATATATTAATTAGCAAATACTTAAACATATTTGTACATTGATATTTTCCCTTCTTCTAGGGATACCTTTCATCTTTGCATTTAAAGGCTTTCACTTACATTAATCTGGATAAAGCTGTTCTTGGTGAGTATCCTTTTGTAAGCTATTTGTGAATTCATGTAAATTACTTATGAAACAGCAAAGGTAGGACAGGCATTTAATCTAATGGTTAAGATGCTTGCATTCCACATTGGACTACCTGGGTTTAATTCCCAGCTCTAGCTTCTGACTCCAGCTTCTTGCTAATACAGACCCTGGAAGGCTTGATGATGGCCAAATAATTGAATTTTTTTCACTCACGTGGGAGTTTGGGATTAGATTACCCATTCCCAGTTCCTGCCTTTGGCCCTGGCCCAGTTCTGATGGGGGGCCTTGGTCATTGCAGGCATTTGGGGGGCTGAACAGTGGATAGGAATTGTTTCTCTTTGTGTGTGTGTGTGTGTGTGTGTCTTTCAAATGAATGAATATTAAAACTAACCACAGTAGAAGAAAATTCTGCAAAGCAGCCCTTGTTTATTTTGCCATAACCAGATCTGAATCCAAGAGGCTTAAAAAAATGTTAATAGCAGAGGAGGCTGTACATGTGTCAGGACAGATCTATGGGAAATGTTGTACCTTCCTCTTAATTTTACTGTGAAAATCACTTTAAAAATTAAGCTTAAAAGTAACATTAGGCAGTGAGTTAAGCCAATGCCTGCAATGCCAGCATCCCATATGGGCACTGGTTCAAATCCTGGATGCTGTATTTCTGATCTAACTCACTGTAAGTGCACCTGGGAAGACAGCAGAAAGATGGCCCAAGTACTTGGACCCCTGCCACCCTTATGGGAGACCCAGATGGAGTTCCAGGCTTCTGGCTTTGGCCAGGTGCAGCCCTTCCTGTTGTCATTCCGGGAATGAACGAGTAATGGAAGATCTTTGTCTTTCCCTCTCTCTCTGTAACTCTTCCTTTCAAATAAAGAAATCTTTTGTTTTTAAAAGAAGAACCTTAAATGCAAATCCAAGGAGTAAGAGCCTCAGTTGAATCAAGTTAGCATATGTTGCTGAAGAACTTAACTCCTAAATTATTTTTGTACTTTATTAATTTATTGTGGAAGGCTATTGATTTAGGTTGCTATCTGTTAAGTACTTTAATTGTAGAATACAACACTCTTAACTGAGTAGGGGCAATGTTAAAATTTCTTTGCAGGCACCACAAACTTCAAGGTTTCTGCCAGCCCACTGTTGTATAAGCTTATTGAGAAAACGATGCAAGATGTGAGTATGTACCTAATTACAAATGTCATACTTTTGCCTTATCCATCCCCAGGCTGTTAAACTATTTGTGAGGTGTGGGAGGTGGTGGTATGTAATCTCAGCATATGCCATGTTTTGGAACATAGAACAAAAGCCATGAGGCCTGAGCTGAGGTTCTCACAGGATTATAACGTCAGAATGTTAAAGGTTTATAAATGGATGTGAACTATACCTAAGACTAGAATAAGACCAGGGAAACATTGAATAAAAATAGATCAGACAGAAGAGCTTGATCTTGATCTCATGGGAAATTTGGATTTCTAGAGGATCTCAAATGAGGCAATAATATCATTGCTGGATAGGCTGGAAGTGTAAAATGTGCTAGCAGACAGAGCCTGAGGGCTTTTAAAATTGGGTAAACAACCTTTCAAATGTTAATCAAGAAGGATGACATGTTTTTTACTCACTGAAAGAACTGACAACACAAATCTAAATGGGATAACTAGTGTTTTAACTGAAATTTGTTAGAAGAAGATGGATAAAAATGTTATAAATGTTTCTTAAAGACAAACATGTTAGTGACTAGACTAAGTTCAGAAGCATGAGTTTTAACATGAAGTTAATTTCTTAACCTTTACAGGTGAAGCATCCAGTTACTGGGATGTCTCTATATCAGGATAGCAACTGGGTCAACAAAGTGTAAGTTGAGAAAAATGAATGAACAAACTTAATAGAGAAGCAGATTCACCCAATAGCATCTGTTGTGAAGTAGAGATCTGAACCTAACCTTGCAGTGAGCGTCCCTTTTCCTAGTGAGATTCAAATTAAGAATGTGTTTGGAGGTGAAGGGAGTATTGGGTGTCTGTTTTAGAACACTTTCTAAATTTACATTTTCACTTTTCCTTGCAGTGAGAAACTTTCTTTTGATAATGCTGCTTTCCCTTTCCTTGCTTATTCTGGAATCCCATCAGTTTCTTTCTGCTTTTGTGAGGTAAGTCTAAGGAATTCTAAAGTATTACCTGGATCTTGTATTAACTTTGCCACTGAGTTTCTAGAGTTTTTTTTTTTTTTTTTTTTTTTTTTTAATTAGTTATCTGAGAGGCAGAGTTACAGACAAGGAGAGACAGAGAAAGGTCTTCCATCTGCTGGTTCACTCCCCAGATGGCTGCAACGGGCAGAGCTGAGCTGTTTCAAAGCCAGGAGCTTCTTCCAGGTCTTCCCACGTGGGTGCAGGGGCCCAAGGTCTTGGGCCAGGGCCATCTTCCACTGTTTTCCCAGGCCACAGCAGAAAGCTGAATCAAAGAGGATTAGCTGGAACATGAACCAGTGGCCATGTGGGATGCCAGCACCACAGTGGAGGCCTAGCCCAGTATAGCCCTCTATAGTTTTTTTTTTTAATCAGTCTTGTTAGCCTAGTGTTTTGAGTTTATTGATAAAATTTCTTCAGTGAAGTTTGAGCTTTAATAACAAGGCTTACTTGGTTGAATGATTGAGCAGCCAGTGACTATCTGTTGGACAATACAGATATGGAATATTTTCATCAAACCGTCCTATTGGACAATGCTTCTCTACATGCTCTTGAAATGCAGTACTAGATATTTGTCCAGAACTGTTGGTCTGTTGGGGCCCAAGCGCTTGGACCATCTTCCGATGCTTTCCCAGGCAGGGAGCTGGATCGGAAGTGGAGCAGCTGCTACTCAAACCAGCGCCCATATGGGATACGGGCATCAAATTGTCAATTCAGTAGAGGCTGGGTCCTTACTAGACCTTTTTTTCCAGTGTTTTCAGCTGGGACTAAGGGGGAAAGTCTGAAATGAGGGAGTGATGAAAGATCTGGACTTGGGGATTAGCATAGCTGGAATTCTCTTGACCTGAGCAGCAGCAGTGTGAATGGTATTGAAGATAAAATTGGGATGAAGATATATTAGCAGCTAAGCGAGAATTGGAGTTCCTGTTACCTTGATGGTGAAATTTCCATGTCAGGCTTTTCAGTTACAACTAAGCTGAGGGTAACCGTATAGCTTTGTTTCCCAGGACACAGATTATCCTTATTTGGGTACTACCTTTGATACCTATGGGATGCTGATTCAGAAGATTCCACAGTTGAACAAAATGGCCCGGGCAGCAGCGGAAGTGGCTGGTCAATTCATGATTAAACTTACTCATGATGTTGAGTTGAACCTGGATTATGAGATGTATAACAACAAAATACTCTCCTTTGTGAGGGAACTGAACCAATACAGAGCATACATAAAGGTGAGCACTAACTGAAATTAGGATCTATTGCAGTGTTTTCCTCGCCAAAGTATTTTTTTAAGATTTATTTATTTTTGAAAGAGTTATTTGAAAGAGAAGAGAGGCAGGGTGGGGGGGTCTTTATCCGCTGGTTCACTCCCCAGTTGGCACAATGGCTGGAGCTGTGCCGATCTGAAGCCAGGAGGCAGGAGCTTCCTCCAGGTCTTCCCATGTGGGTGCAGAGTCCCAAGGACTTGGGTCATCTTTTTTCTTGCCTTCCCAAGGCCATAGCAGAGAGCTGGCCTGGAAGAGGGGCAACCAGGACAGAATCCAGCGCCCCGACCGGGACTAGAACCGGGTGTGCTGGCGCCGCTAGGTGGAGGATTAGCCTAGTGAGCCGTGGCACTGGCTCGCGTCTGGTATTTTTTAACACGGGCAGAGGATTAGCCTAGTGAGCCAAGGTGCTGGCTGGTTCTTAATTCCTGTGCTGAGCTTTTCTGAGTCACTTCCTTTGATAAATCTTATTTGCTACACCTAAATTAGAAACCTAACTTCTGTTTCAGGAGCTGGGCCTGAATCTACAGTGGCTATATTCTGCTCGTGGAGACTTTTTCCGTGCTACTTCTAGATTGACAACAGATTTCAAAAATGCAGAAATAACCAACAGATTTGTCATGAGGGAAATCAATGACCGCATCATGAAAGTGAGTAGAATCTTAGGAAAGGAAATACTGAAGTATGTTTAATTTTTAATAGGTAAATCTTACATTTCTGAAGAGCAGAGCAGCTCTGGTAGCCCAGTCTTTTTGATTGAGCATAGATTTTTTTTTTAACCTCTTAGCAGGGTGTGAAACCAATGCATCTAACACAGAGACATTTGTCCTTGTATGATTTAGGCTTTGAAAGTTTTTTATAAGAGTTTATTAATGGCTTTTAACTGTCATTTTCTGTTGTCTAGGCCAGGCCTTATTCAAGCCTCAATTAACCCATCTGCTTCCCCTCTATGTGGGGCATGGGTTCAAAAAGTTCCTAGGAAATCTACACTATCTCTTAATTCCATTTTCTGTGAACTTTGGAAATCCTCTCATGTATGCCACAAGCCCCTAGAAATCTCAGTATTATGAAAGTTCACGTACAATTAGTAGCCTAATTTTCTGCATTCTATTCAGGGGAATTTTAACATTTGAATTAAGAGAAAGGCACTGTGTAAGCGATCTCACGTGTTTTCTCAGGTGGAATATCACTTCCTGTCACCCTACGTGTCTCCGAGAGAGTCTCCTTTCCGACACATCTTCTGGGGCTCTGGCTCTCACACTCTGTCGGCTTTGCTAGAGAACCTGAATCTGCGTCAGAAAAATAACGGTGCTTTTAATGAAACACTGCTGAGAAACCAGTTGGCGCTAGCTACTTGGACTATTCAGGGAGCTGCCAATGCCCTCTCTGGTGACATCTGGGATATTGACAATGAATTTTAAATGTGATACCCATAACTTCCATAAGAACAGCAGGCTAATCTGGTTTCAGGACTTGTGCTGGTAGGCTAAATTTTCAGCAGGGCTACAAAACCTAATGTTAAAATTCTACCCAATCATCTTGATACTAGATGTCTTAAGGCAGCAGCTTTTAGTACAGGGTAGGTACCTGCACTTCAAGGTAAAGTGAATAACCACTTCAAAATGTTCACGATAGAAAATTTTCTCTGATTATCTGTAGAATGTTAAGTGCTTTGTAATGGCAACTGCCTCTTTCCTGTTACAGTTATGAAAACGTCAGAACCAGTTATGTGAACTATTGCTCTAAATCCTAAGGACGTGAGCTGGTATCTCTTGAGGTGGGAGGAGGAAGGTGGTGTCAGTTGAAGGAAGTGACAGCATGTGACCCTCTACCTTCATTTGATGCTGGGTAGGAAGGAGAGGAACCAGGTTGCAGGACCTTATTCACCTTATTCTAATGAGGTATATGTCTTTCCATAAGGATTTAGCTGGTTTCCACATCCCTCAATCAAACAGTTAACTGAGACAGGACTTGTCTTCTTGCCAGTGAGGTCTGACATGGAGGTCCTTTAGCTGGATGAAACAAGGTTCAACTGTTTATTGCAGGAGTGAGGCCTTAATGCGTTAACCTGAATATTCTTTATAAGAAGAGGAGACCAGAAGCCAAAGACTTAGTGGGTTTTCTTTTCCTCTGTCCCCTGCCCTGCAAGTCTTTGTTTAGTTCTTTGTTGGTTTTGTGTTTTCCAAAGTTTTGAAAGAGAACCAGTTTTAGGTGTTTAAGTTCAGATTGTCAGACTTAAAGAACACACTGCCAAATTTTGGCCAAAGTGTTAATATTTTGGGAAAGCTTTCTATCATTTTGGCACTGAGATATTTATTGTTTATTTATCAGTGACAGAGTTCACTATAAATGGTGTTTTTTTATAGAAGATAATTATCGGAAGCAGTGCCTTCCATAATTATGACAGTTATACTGTCGTTTTTTTTGAATAAAAGCAGCATCTGCTAATAAAACCCAACAGATACTGGAAGTTTTGCATTCAAGATCAACACTATAGAGGGTTTAGAAAACAGCCGCAATCCCCCTCCAAAAATCCAAAAAAAAAAAAAAAAAAAAAAGCTGAAGATTGGAAAATAATTAAATTTAATTAGGGATACTAATCAAATTAGACTTGTATTTAGCTGACCAGATAAAAAATGATAGTTCTCCTGAATATAATGAACTATGTTCTAAACCAAGTTCTAAATAAATGTCACCTAAAGGCTGTGGGTATTGCTCATGCAGAATTTTATGGCTAAATTTATCCAGGATATAGCTCAAATTGAAATTTTGCAAAATTTCCAGTACCTTTGTCAGAAACCTAACTCACATTATCGGGGGCAGTGTCTTCCATAATGTATAAAGAACAAGGTAGTTTTTGCCTACCACAGTGTCTGTATCGGAGACAGTGATCTCCATATGTTACACTAGGGTGTACGTAATTTCCGGGAACAGGGTTTCCCATTGTTTTCTTCATGCAGTGACATCTTCAGAGCTTGAAGGTCGTTAGTATCTAACATGTATTCCCAACTCCCTGTAATCCTCTTAGTTTTAGTTGCAGAAACATTTTGTGGTCATGAAGCATTTGGTGGATAAATTCAGTTGCTATAAAATAACTACCTTCAAGATTTTTTTTAATTTAATATGGGTGTTGTCATCTTTGTTTTCTCCGGGTCTTCTGTTTAGCAGGATAGTAGCATACATCTATAATGTTTGCTGTTGACAAATGAATTTAACTTCGTCCCTGTATTTGCATGTTAACTCTTATAATCCTAGTTCAGACAAGTTTAAATCCAGAATTGACCTTTTGGCTTACATTGGAGCTTCTACAGGAGGAGTGGTGGAGGGGAAGTAAAGGTTATGAGAAGGTAAAGCCTTTGATCATGTCTACCCACCCATTAGGATGTGGAGTATATATTAGATGTAGATATCAATTTGAGGCTGTGTGAAGTCCAGCCATCATTTTAAACCTAAAAGTTCAAAACTACCACCTAAGAAAAAGTCCATAAGGTCTCTTAAGGTTCTTAAACTTAGTGTCACTTAGCTAAGCTACAATAGACCTAGGTTATGACAGGCTCACTGAATCGTTTCTCTACTCAGTCTCTTTAATCTTCACGTGGTTTATTGTGGGCCCATATTCAGTGTAAATACATGAGAAGGTCATAGCTGGGATTCCTGGTTTAGGTACCATACATGTACATGCTTTGAGCGAAGCTCCTTGATATGAATAAAGGGCATGCATTTTACAGCAGTAAATCTTCCAGAAAACCGGTGTGCTTAGGGTTATTTCCAGTCAGACAAGGCCAGTGACAGAGGCTCGATAGTCCTTAGGGAGATAAAAGAGGCTCGATAGTCCTTAAGGAGATAAATGTCAACCAGAGACAACCTGCTGGTTGTCAGATTCATTTTTTGCTGGTTAAAGATACCATATGCATTTTGAAGATAAAGGATAAGTTGAGTGAGCTCCATCATGATTCACTATTCTAGAACTTGCATGACTTTTTACTGTGTCTACTCTTTGAATGTTCTCAGAATTATAGACTTGCCAACCTACTGTTCAGCTGTATCTTTGTGACAAGTGACATGCCCTTATAACTGTATATAAACTTGTATGTGCAACAATGTGGAGATTCCTTGCCTGATTCAATAAAATGCTGGAATACTGAGTTGTCATTTTTTAAACCGGTTCTTCCCAAGTGAGGAAGTGAGTCAGGAGAGGAAGTGGGGGGACCCGTGTGTAGTGCTGAGGAGGAGGTGGGTGGAAGAGCCTACCAAGAACCTGAGTGGGTTTCTGGGAGAGCTTGGATTCTGCTGCTCCCTCCTCAGACTCAGATCCCTGGGACTGAATGGAAAAGTGTGCCCAGGAGGGCAGCCACAGATGCCACAGATCTAGGGATGGGGTGGAGGTGGCAGAGAGGGGAAGGTGGGCTCATCAACCTGGAGAGGGTGGCCAAAAGGCTGTAGTTAGGACTTTGCCTGGGATGGGCATCATAGGAGCAGGAGGAAATAGCCAGCTAAGGATTGTACACTGTCTACTTTTTAAATGGGGACATTTAAGCAGAGGAGGAGGAGGAGCAGGAAAATACAAGAAGCACCCAAGTGGGGGACCCGCAAGAGGCTCCTGGTTCCTGGCTCTGGTTTGACGCAGCTCTGACCGTTCCAGTCATTTGGGGGAGTGAGTCAGCAGATAGAAGATCTCTCGCTGACTCTACCTCTTGGTAACTGTCTTAAATTCCAAAAAACAAAGTATCTCACTGAAAGTAAACCCCAACTGCTGCTCATTTTTTCATTTTTTTTTATGAGTTGAAAACGAACTTTTAACGTCTTTGAAAGACACACATACCCACCTACCATACACAATTTCCCATCTTGCTGGTTCACTAGTAGCATTTTGAGCTGGCCAGGCCAAAGCCAGGAATCTGGCCAGGTCTCCCACGTGGGTGGCAGGGACCCAAGTTACAACCATCACTTACTGCCTCCCAGAGTACATTAGGAGGAAGCCAGAATTGGGGTGGAGCCAGGATTTGAACCCAGGCATCCCATGCAATGCCTTAACCAACTGCCTTAAGACAGGCATCTACTACTCAGTGCAGTGGTTTCCAAGGAAAGCCAGCTTTCAGGGAGTTAAGCAGGTAAATAAAAGCCAGGCTTCACATGTTGGACCACTTCCTGAATACTCAACAGTATCTGTTGATTACCAGCCCCAACTCCACCACCAGGGGGCATTAGAACACAGGGCGCCATGGTACTCTTGGAAATAGCTCATGGTGACCTCAGGATTTGTAATCTCTTGGCTCATTTAGCTCTTGCTCTAGATGGGCAGAGGGGGCAGGCGTATGGGAGCAGCTGGCAGCACTCCTTGAAATTCCCTGGTAAGGTTTTGAAAATTAAATACTTGGAGGCATGTGCACACTGGCCCTTGAGCAGCTCCAGGGAGCTCTCATAGGGTGATAGGGTGAAGGCACAGCCTGTTCTTGATCCCGGGAGGAAGTGGTCAGGGTTATCACATACAACCTCCCCCACCCATGCCTATGAATTCCTTTGGAAATCTCTCCATCTCCACTGAGAAGCATGCAGGCCCTCCGTGACTCAGAAATCTTTTGCCCTTTGTTAAGTCAGACTGTTGGCCCAGATACCAGTCCTCTCCCTACGACTCACTTCCCTCTGGCCTCAGCTCAGGTATGTGCTAGGCACGAAGGATACACTGAGAAGCAAAGACCCACATCTCTGGCCCCTCTGCCTCCATGCCTGAGTTAGCTTTCTAGCCAAGCACTGCCATTTCTGGTTGTACACTGGAATGAGCTAGGGGGCTCTTAAAATGCTGCATTACTCCCTGTGAAGACCCAATCAACAGATATTTTTGGCACCTACTTTGCTAAGCATTATTGTAGTTGTTTGTGCTTTGAATAAAAACCCCTGTTGTGGAGTTTGCTGATGTGTGGTGGAGGGGGTGAGGGGGGAGGAGGTCAGATAGTTAAAAATAAACAGTGAGTATGAAGGTCATGTTAGAAGGTTGGTAAAAATCTCAATTACATTTTGGCGGTCTTCTGGGGGTACTGGTATTTCTATATCTTGATTTGGGTGCAAGTTGCACTTTGCATGCATGTTATACTTCAATAAAAAGTTAAAAAAATTGGGGGTGGATGTTGTGACCGAGTGGGTGCCCACATCCCATAGTGCTGGCTCACGCCCTGGATGTTCTGCTTCCGGTCCAGCTTCCTGCTAATGCATCCTGGGAGGCCGTGGATGATGGCTGAAGTGCTGAGTCCCTGCCACCCATGTGGGAGACCCAGACGGGAGTTCCAGGCCTGCGGCTTTGGCCTGGCCCAGCCCTGGCTGTTGTGGGCATTTGGGGAGTGAACCAACAAAGTAAGGTCTCTTGCTCTTGCTTTCAAGTAGATGAAAATAAACATTTTCTAAAAGTTCAGAAAATTCTGACATTTTCAAGTTGATTATTGACCTTTCATTTAAAAAAGTAAAAATCCATTAGATTCAGTTCGCCTCTCGCAAATGGGTTGGGAGAATAATTTTTAATACTTTGTTCTATTTTAAAAGGCATATCAGAACAAAAAAGCATCAGCTCAATCACCTAGCGACGTCCAGCTCCCTTGGCGGAGCGCCTGCTCGCGGGTGTGAGCCCGATGCCCAGCACCCCAGCAGTGCCTGCCTTGCGCCCTTGCTACCTTGCCTCAGTGTACTCAGCGCACGGTGGAGGTTCTTGCAGGCACCACCCAAGGCCTCCCTCGAGCAGCTGGGCCCACCTCCGCCTGGAGCCAGCCCTGACAAGCCCTTCTTGCAGAGTCACTGTGCTGTGGGCACAGTGAGTCCCAGATCTGGGAGGAGGCTGGCACAGGCACGTTAGAGCAGCCACCTCTCCGCATCCCGAGCCCTCTGGTTCCTGCCTAGGCCCTGCTTCCTCCACCACACAGTCGGCTCCCTGGCTGCTCCCTCTCTCAGTGTCTATGCAGCCACCAGTACCAGAGTCACAGGGCAGCGTAGAGATGGGACAGACACACAGCTCGTGTTCAACACTGGCGGGGGCCACCCAGGAGGTCCAGCCTAAGCTCCAGAGAAACCTTGCAATGAGGATGCAGAGGGGCCAAGGATCTGCTCTAGAGGGAACCTGGAGGAGAAGTGAGCGAGTGCAGGCCTGGGCTCCCCTAAGAGAATCACATGGAAGTGCTCTGACCTCTAGCCTTGTTTGATTTGGAGCTTGATCTACTGGCAGGGAGCTTTGCTCCAATCTGTTGATCGCTAAAATCCAGTTAGTCCCGATGCTTCCTGAAGCAAGGCTTGCTGTGCCTCAGCCTCTAACCATGTAGAGCCTCCGTTCTCAGCTGCAAGATGGCGATGGTGATATATACCTACTGCATTGAGTTGTTGGGCAGAGTGGATAAAGAAGGAAGGAAAAGTGCAGGACTTCCCCACAGGAGGGCTGCAAAAGCCTTAGTAAGTGTCATCTCCCAGCGGCCCGGGTGAGGGAGCTTGGAGAGAAGCCTCTCTGGTTTTCTCTGAGTTTCTCCCCTGTGGCCAGGCAACAAGTGAGAAGGTCCTGGGCTGGCTGTGGGTTGGGGTCCTGCCTTGTCCCAGCCGGTCTCTTGGCTGAGACGGGTGACTCCGGGGGGGGGGGGGGGGCGGCCTTTGCACGTAGTGCTGTCAGATGATTTAGTAGAAAATTGCCAAGTACCATGATTCAAATCCACTCCAATCAGACCCCGTGTCAATTCGTCATTGCCCTCCTGTCCCCTGGCCATGGCCCTTGGGCCCAGCGCTGGACAAGCAGGGCCCAGAGACAGCTGTTCCCACACGGGTCCTCGTGTCTGCTCCTTTTCTACGAGACCCATTTTATGGACGATGCTGACATTGAATGGCCCCAGCCATTGGGTTCTGAGTCTCTCTGCCCAGGGCTGCCTCCAAGTGGGTGAAGACCGGCTCTGCAGGTACCCTGTCGTGGGGAGTGCGTGCTCTGAGTTCCCCTGATGGTGGGGAGAAGGCATAGGGTTCACGAAGGATAGCGCAGGTGGGCCCCTTAGCCTAGGACGCGTTCTGCTGAACGCCCCAGAGGGAACTGTCACAGGCCTCTTTCAGCCATCGGCCCCAAGGGAGAGCGCGGGGGATGGAGGGGCATGGCCAAGGTCCTGGCCTCAGGCCTGCTACAGGGAAGTCAGGATCAGAGTCCCACCCTCGCTGGACGTGGCCCTGGACAGCTGCCCATCCAACCTCCTCACTGGCGAGGCAAAGCCACAGAGGCGAGAGAATGGCGGATTCTCGCCGCAATGCTCCTCCACTGGGCCTCGCTGATTCCGTGGGACCTCCCCAGCTGCTGCTTCGCCGCTCCCCGCTCTGACACCACAGGAAGGAACAACACCGACCGCAGGGCGTCGGGGGGCGGAAAGGGAGGACGGGCCGGGGAAACTGAGGGCATTGCGAAAAGGGGAGGAGTAACGGGCCCGGGGCCTTTTAAGAGGGCGGAGTCAACGCCGCCGGCCCCGCCCTCCAGGGGCGGCGCAGGCGCAGGCGTGCTCCGGGAACCAGGGCTGGAGGGCGGGCCCTCGCTGGCTGGCAGCGGGCGCGCGGGGCCGCAGCACCTGCGGGGGCCGGCGCGGGGCGCGGCGCCCGGCGGGCGGACGTTGACGCCCGCAGGCGAGGGCAGGGAGGCGGGCCCGGGACGCGGGGGTGGCCCGGAGGACGGGACTCGGCAGCTCCCTCCTCGGGGGAACGGGGCGGAAGGAGCCGGGCGAGGTGGGGGGGCGGCGGTGTGAGCGGGCGCCGAGGCAGCACCATCTGGAGGGGCGGGAGCGCGCGGCCTCTGGGGGGCAGGCGAGTGCGCTGGGCCGTGGGGGCGGGTGGCCCCCGGCGGGGAGCGCAGGAGGAGCGCGGCGGGCTGAGCCCCGCGCTGCCGGAGCAGCAGCCGCAGCGCGTCGGGGTTCTCAGCTGGGGCCCGCAGCAGCTCCGCGGGCTGAAGCTCGGCGTGGAGGAGCAGGGCGGGGTGGGTCCGGCCGTGCAGGAGGAGGGCGGGGTGGGTCCGGGGGTTCAGGAGCGGGGCGGCCGAGGCCACGAGCCCAGTCTGGGGGTGGTGTGGGGGCCGCCGGACGGCGCGGACTGGAGGCGCCCGGCGCCGTGGACGGGCTCGGCGAGCTGGCCAGTGGCGCAGGAGGAGGGGTTGGGGCCCCGCAAGCAGCACCAGGAGAAGGGGGGTGGCAGCCCCGCAGTGCAGGAGCGGGGCGAGGCCCGCGCCGGGGTGCAGGAGCGGGGGGAGGGGATCCCGCGCAGGCTGCTGCAGCAGCCCGAGCCCGAGTTAGGGGACCGCGAGCGCGAGCGCGGGCTGGGACTCGAAAGTTGCGGCGAGCAGGGGGAGCGGAACTGGGAGAGCTGCGGCCACCCCGGCCGGGAGGCGGTGGTCTTGGGGGAGGCCCCCGAGCCCGGAGACCGGCCGGAGCTGGTGGGCAGGGCCCGGCTTGTGGGGCCCCGGGGGCCTGAGGGAGAGGGGCGCCCAGGGGTGCAGGAAGCAAATTGGCTGCCCGGGGTGCAGGAGGGGCAGGTGGTCCAGGCTGTGCAGGAAACGCACCTAAACGGGAAGGGAGCCCAGGCGGGAGAGGGTCCCCCCGAGGGGCTCAGGACCCGCAGGCGCCGGCGGCGGAGGAGGTGGTGACTGGGGCATCGCCTGCCTGGCACCAGGATCATACTTCCAGAGCCGAGGGGGCGTGCAGCATGTAGGCATTTGGGGAGTGGGGCGCTTTGGAAGTTATTTCCCGGAGGGTAAGAGGTGGCCTGCAAGGGTCGGCTTCTGCCCCCTCAGCCTGGGCATCGTCGAAGCTGTGTCTGCAGGGAGGCGGCCACAGGCGGCAGGTAAGCAAGCCCAGTTCTGTTCTCGGCTGGAGTTACTGTGGGGAGGGTGGTCTCCAGGCTGTCTGGGGTGGCGGGAAGCAGTGCTGTTTTCAGTAAGGCAGCCTCCGCCCCCCTCTCCCCGCCCCAGCTGGTGTCTCGCAGCCAGAGTGATGGGGCATCTCCTTGAGTCTAGAGCAGAGGTGAGACCAGCCGGCAGGCTGCTAGGTGTGGGCGGCAAGGACTAGCCCCGGGTTGAAGTCGCAGGGGAGCTAGTCACCTCTCTGCCTGCCTACCCGTGGGGCTGGCAGTGCCTCTGTACCAAGGCTGGGTTGGCGCTCTCAGCACAGGTTGCTTCAAGCCCTCAAAACATTCCAGAGGAGGGAAGAGGGCAGCGATGCCTTAACAGAGCCTCATCTTGTAACCCTGCTGGCCATGTGAGCCGAGATGCTGAGTGTGGCCACCAGTGGCTTGGGCACGAACCTGGCCTGCTCCTGCCACGCTGTCTTGTCACAGCTGATTTATTCCGAGGGCACAGAGCCAACCTGAAGAGCAGGCAGAGAGCAACACGTTGCTCTCTGGCTCTGCTGGTGACCCCAGGAGCCCAAAGAGGTGTGAGAGGAGGGCGGCCCTGCACTGCTGCATTCTGGACCGCTGCTCGGGTCGCCGGCCGGCCCCGCTGCGCTCAGCCTGGAGGTGGGCTCGCAGGGACCGGGGGCTGGACGGGGCTGGGCGCTGTATTCTCGCCCAGGGGGACTCCGGCTGGCCGGCTTCTGGGCTTACCCTCCTAGGGCTGTTCACTGCCTGCTCCCCTAGCCCTCTGTGGTGGGGTGGGTGGGTACAGAATTGCTGCCTCCATCACAACTTCTCTGCACCTCTACCCCAGCCCAGGTTGTGGCTGTGAGGGCCCCTAGACCCCTGGCCCGGAACCAGACTGGGTGGAGCTGGTGTGCTCCTTTGGGGGCAGGAGTGCTGGAGGAGCCGGTTAGCCCGCTCCTCCTGCAGACCCAAACCCGTCTGTCAGCTTCATCCCGTGCCTGTCACACTGGCACGCCAAACACTCACGCACCGCAAGTTCAGCTGCCTGGCCCTTCTAGAATGGCCAGAGTGGTTCTGGCTCGCGGGCGTCAGCCGAGAGAATTGTCTGTTTGGAATATGTGCACACAGGCAGATGTCTCCTGCTTCGTTCAGGTGGGCCGTTTTCAATTTGGGGTGTATGAAGCCGAGGAGAAAGGCACAGGCACCGGGCAGATCGTTTTTGATATGGTCACACACTTAGCCGGGCTTCAGCGTGCTTGCCTGTGTGGCTGGTTGGGTCAGTGCCTGCAGCGTCCTCAGAGCAGGGGGCTCCGGCCCATCCCGCCGGGAGCCCTGGCTGGCAGGTGTAGAGGTTCCGTCGCTCCCAGACCTGTTCCTCTGGCCCCTAAAACCTGAGATTATCACCGCGCTTTGCTTTTTCTGGAAGGAAGAGTGTTGTGTTGTGTTGTTTTTAATAACAGCTTTGAGGTATAATGGCATATGGTAAATGGAACATTTTTTAAAACATGCAATTTAATATTTGAACATGTATACACCCAAGAAAGGTGGTGAACATACCCCTTATTCCCAAATCCCCCAAAAGTTCTCGTGCCCCCTGGGAACCCCTCTCTCCCACCCCTTCTCCACCATCGCCCCTCGCCAGGTAGCAGGTTGCTCAGCTTTCTGTCGCTATACGCGTGTTCACAGTAAATGGAATAAAATAGCACGTGCTCTCTTTCTGCCTGGCTTCTTTCATTCAGCGTAATTATTTTGACACTCGTCCGTGTTGCGGCTTTCTCAGTTGTTCATTCCTTTCTGTGGCTGAGTAGTGTGCTGCATGGGTGTGCCACTGTCTGTCTATCCATTTCCCGTTGATGGGTTGTTTGCAGTTTTTGGTTATTACAAACAATATTGCTGTGAATGTTTATGTTAGTCTTTGTATGGACACACACTTAGGTAAATGCCTGGGACCAGGGTGGCCGAATCATTTGGTAGGTGAATATTTTAACTTTTAAGAAATTGCGAGGGGCTGGTGTTGTGGGATGGTGAGCTAAGCTGCTGCTTGTGATGCCAGCAACCCATATCAGTGCTGGTTCCAGTCCCGGCTGCTTCACTTCTGGTCCAGCTCCCTGCTTATAATGTGCCTGGGAAAGCAGTGGAGGATGGCCCAGGTGCTTGGGATGCTGCCACCCATATCGGAGACCCAGATGGAGTTCCTAGCTCCTGGCTTTGGCCTAACCTAGACCTGGCTGCCGTGGGCGTTTAGGCAGTGAACCAACAGATCTGTTCTTGCCCCCCACCCCCAACCTTAAAAGAAGAAAACACCACGAAACTACCAGACTATCTTCCAAAGTGGTTGCACAATTTTGCACACCCACTGGCTGTGTGTGCATGTTCTGTTCTGTCAACACGTGGCGTGGCCAGGCGCTCATTCTGGGCGTTCTACTGTGTCTGTGGCAGTATCTCATTAGGGCTTTAATTTGTGTTTCCTTTATGACTGATGTAGTTGATCATCTTTTCATGTGCTCACCTGCCGTCTCTGTATCTTGGGTGACGAGTCTCCTCGGGTTGTTTACCCATTCTTAATTGCATGGGTTTTTTTTTCATGTTGGGTTTTGAAGAGTTCTTTATGTGTTTTGGATATAAATCCTTCATCAGATACATGATCTACAAATCTTTTCTTGCCGTCCGTGACTTGCATTTTAGTTCTCTTTTAACAGTGACTGTGTGAAGAGAAGTTTTTAAATTTTCATGAACTCCAATTTACCACTTTGTTCTTTGATGGATTATACTTTTGATGTCATGTCTAAGAAATCTTTGCCTGATCCAATGTCACAGCATGTTTCTCCTGTGTTTTGTTATGGAAGTTTCGAGGTTTTTGGGTCTTACACTTAGGTCTGTGATTTGTTGGGGATAATGTTTGTATATGGTGTTAGGCGGGAGCCAGTCCTGTTGTTTACCTGTGGAGATCTAATTGTTCCAGCACCAACTGGTGGGAGACTTCTCCCTCCACTGTGTTTCCTGTGAATGTTTGTCAGAAGTGAGTTGTAGATGTGTGGGTTTGATGGTGGGCTCTGTTTTGTTGCCTTGGTCTTTTTGTTGACCTTTAACCCAGCATCACACTCTGGATTATTCTGAATTCCTTTTAAGTCCTGAAATCAAGGTAGGATCTCAAATTTTGCCGTTTTACAATATCTTTAGCTATTCGAAGCTCTTTGCACTTCTGTGTGCATTTTAGATTTAGTTTCTAAAAAAAGGTCTACTGGAATTTTGATCAATTGGGATGTGATCAGTGTGGGGAAAATTAACATCTTAATTTCCAACTTCTGAACCATGTTTCCATATTTACGTGTTTGGTAATTTCTCTCAGCGGTGTTTTGTAGTGTTCAATCTTTTGTCACACATCTTTAAATATTATGTATTTTTGATGCTATTTTAAATTGTATTGGCTTTTGTTAATTTTTGGAAGATGATTAATATAAATTTTTATTTCATTTCTTCATTTGGAAGGCAGAGAGTGGCAGGTGTCTTCCTGTCTCTCACACCCAAAATTTTCCCAACAGCTGGATGGTGCCAGTCCAAAACCAGTAGTCCAGAACTTGGTCTGAGTTTCCATGTGGGTGGCAGGGACCCAACTACTTGACCCATTACGTCCTGTCTCCCAGGATGTGCATTAGCAGGAAGCTGGGATTGGAAATGGAGCTAGGACTTGAGCCCAGGGACTCTGATATGGGATGCGGGCATCTTCACTACCGTACCAGATGCCAACACCCTGTATGGTATTTAAAAAAAAAACTTTCTAAAATTGTGATAAAGTATACATAAAATTTACCACTTTATAGTGTACAATTCGGTGATATTAAATATTCACAGTACAACCATCACTACCACCCCCCCTGAACTTACTTCTTCTTGCAAAACTGAAACTCTGTGTCATTCAGCCGTTACTCCCTATAGCTTCCTCCCTCAGCACCTGGTAATCAGCATTCTACTCCGTGACTCCCTGCATTTGACTGCTTCAGGTGTTTCACAGGGGTGGAGTCATGCAGTATTTGTCCTTCTATGACTGGTTTATTTCACTTAGCAAAATATATTCAGAATTCATCCTTGTTGTAGCATGTGTTTGAATTTTGTCTTTTTTTTTTTTTTTTAAGATTTATTAATTTATTTGAAAGAGTTACAGAGAGGGAAGATGAGAGAGATCTTCCATCTGCTGGTTCACTCCCCAGATGGCTGCAATGGCCTGGGCTGGGCCACACTAAAGCCAGGAGCCAGGAGCCAGGAGCTTCTTCTGGGTCTCCCATGTGGGTGCAGGGGCCCAAGCACTTGGGCCATCCTCTGCTGCTTTCCCAGGTGCATTAGCAGTGAAGCAGCCAGGACTGGAACTGGTGCTCATGGATTCCCAGCACGGCAGGCAGTGACTTAATCTGCTGTGTCACACGCTCGCCCCTTTTTAAGACTGAATAATATTTCACTAGGCTGCATTTAAAAAATCCATTCATCCATTCATGGGAAGTTGATTGCTTCCACCTTTTGGCTGTCATCAATAATGTTGCTATAAGATTGGTATCATTTTTAAAATTTCAACGTCCGATTATTGGTAGTATATATAAATAGTTTTTTAAAATTTGTCTCTACCCAGAGATTTTGGAATACAGGTTGAGAATCTTTTCTTTCTTTTTTTTTTTTTTAAAGATTTATTTATTTGTTTATTTGAAAGTCAGAGTTACACAGAGAAGGAGAGGCAGAGAGAGAGAGAGAGAAGTCTTCCATTCGACGGTTCCCTTCCCAATTGGCCGCAATAGCTGGAGCTGCACCGATCTGAAGCCGGGAGCCAAGAGCTTCTTCTGGGTCTCCCACGTGCATGCAGAGGTCCAAGGACTTGGCCATCTTCTACTGCTTTCCCAGGCCATAGCAGAGAGCTGGATTGGAAGTGGAGCAGCCAGGACTTGAACCGGCGCCCATATGGGATGCTGGTGCTTCAGGCCAGGGCGTTAACGCACTACACCACAGCGCTGGCCTGAGAATCTTTTCTTAATCAAAGAACTGAATTGGGGGCCGGCACTGTGGTGTAGTGGGTAAAGCTGCCGCTTCCAGTGCCAGCATCCCATATTTGTGCCGGTTCAAGTCCTGGCTGCTCCACTTCTGATCCAGCTCTCTGCTATGGCCTGGGAAAGCGGTGGAAGGTGGCCCAAGCACTTGGGCCCCTGCATCCATGTGGGAGACCTGGAGGAAGCCCTTGACTCCTGGCTTCGGATCAGCGCAGCTCTGACCGTTGCAGCCATATGGGAGTGAACCAGTAGATGGAAGATCTCTGTCTCTCTGCCTCTCCTTCTCTCTCTGTGTAACTCTGCCTTTCAAATAAATAAATAAATCTTAAAAAAAAAAAAAAAAAGAACTGAATTAGGATGAAAAGAAGAATGGCTGGCTGTATGTTTTTCTTCTCTGGGACGGAGCTCAGAGCAGAGGCTCAGAACCCCAGTGTGCAGCCTTTGAAAACACCTGCACAGGTGTTTTACTTTGCATTCTGGATACCTGACCCTTCCGTCCAGAGTCAAGTCTCTGAACCCTGACGTGAGGTGGGCGAATAATGTAAATACTATTGATTTTTGTACACTGAACTTGAATCCTGAAGCTTTGCTGAACTGTTTTATTAGTTAATTGTCGCTTTTTGGTAACTTCCATTGGAGCTTCTAGGTGGACTGCCGTGTCATCTGCCAATAAAAGCAGTCTGACTTCTTCTTCTCTGATCTTTGTTCTTGCCTGATTGCCCACACTGGGATCCCCTGGTGTCTGGTGAATGGGAGGGTAGGTGCCAGGCTGCTGACTCTGGGGGGAAAACAGTCAGCCTTTTCTCATTTCTTGTGGCATTAGCTGTGGGTTTTTCATAAATGGTCTTTATCAAGTTGAGAAGGTTCCCTGCTGTTCCTGCTTTGCTGAGAATTTTAATCAGGAATGAGTGTTGGATTTTGTCAACTGTTTTTTCTGTGTCTATCAAAATGATTATTTAATTTGTTAATATGATGCATTGTATTGATGGATCTTCAGATGTTACAGCAGCCTTACATTCCTGGCACAAACTCGACTTGGTTACGATGTGCTATTTCTTTTTTTTTCTTCTTCAAAGATTTATTTATTTATTTGAAAGTCAGAGTTACATAGAGAGAAGTTCATTCCCCAGTTGGCCGTAACGGCCGGAGCTGCACCGATCTGAAGTCAGGAGCCAGGAGCTTCCTCGGGTTTTCCCATGCGGGTGCGGGGGCCCGAGGAGTTGGGCCATTTTTCATTGCTTTCCTAGGCCATCACAGAGAGCTGGATCAGAAATGGAGCAGCCGGGTCTGAACCAGCGCCCATAAGGGATGCCGGCACTGCAGGCGGCCCCATGATGTGTTACTTCTATACGTATATATTGTTGGATTCTTTTTACTGTGGAATTTGTTTTAAGAATTTTTGCTTCTGTGTTTCTGTGAGTACTTTTTCCTTTTCGCATTTACAGGATTCATAGTATATATTTTAAACTTATCATAGGTACCTTTAAGAGTATTAGTATAAGAACATTAAAATGGCATATTTTCATTTCTTTCCTCTCGGAATTCTGTTATGAACAAAAAATTACATGTTAGAAACCCCACAGCACGTAACTATTATTTAATCAGTCAACTTATCTTTTAAAATGATTTCAATAATAAGAAGTACACATGTAGTGAATGTGTGGTGCAGTGCATGTTGGTTGGTGCTGAATCCTTTTAGCTCTCATGAGCTTCTTTTGCCTTTATGTCTGAAAGTATCTCCCCGACACAGCACTCCAGGTTGTCGGTTTCTCTTGGTGCTTGAATGATGTGCCATTGTCTTCTCGTTTCTGTTGTTTTTCGGAAATCTTGTCATCCTTTTAAGATGTTTACTTATTTTTATTTGGAAGGCAGAGAGAGGGAGATATGGCGATACAGACAGAGATCTTCCATCTGCTGGTTCACTCCCCAAATGCGCACCACAGCCAGGGCAGGACCATGCTGAAGCCAGGAGCCTGGAACTCAGCCAGGGTCTCCCACGCGGCTGGCAGGGACCCAGGTACATCAGTCACCTGCTGCTTCCCAGGCTGTGCGTTAGCAGGAAGCTGGACTCAAAAGTGGAGCCAGGACTCGAACCCAGGCTCTCTGATATGGGATGTGGGCAGAATAACTGCTGTGCCAAATGTCCATCCCTGTTGTCATCCTTAATCTTTGTTCCTTTGTACGTGGTATGGGCCTTCCCCTCCTTTTTTTTTTTTTTTTGGACAGGCAGAGTGGGCAGTGAGAGAGAGAGACAGAAAGGTCTTCCTTTTGCCATTGGTTCACCCTCCAATGGCTGCCATGGCTAGCGCGCTGCGGCCGGTGCACCGCGCTGATCCGATGGCAGGAGCCAGGTGCTTCTCCTGGTCTTCCATGGGGTGCAGGGCCCAAGCACTTGGGCCATCCTCCACTGCACTCCCTGGCCACAGCAGAGAGCTGGCCTGGAAGAGGGGCAACCGGGACAGAATCTGGTGCCCCGACTGGGACTAGAACCCGGTGTGCCAGCGCTGCTAGGTGGAGGATTAGCCTGGTGAGCTGCGGCGCCGGCCTTCCCCTCCTTTTCAAGTTTTTTCCTCTTTATCACTAAATTTAATGGTGATGTGCTTTGGTATAGTTTTCAGCATGTTCTGGGGCTGAAATTCATTGAGCTCTGTAGATCTGTGGGCTTATAGCTTTGACTAAATTTGAAAATTTTTCACCCATACTTTTCTTCAAAAAAATTTATTTATTTATTTGAAAGTCAGAGCTACACAGAGAGAGGAGAGGCAGAGAGAGAGAGAGAGAGAGAGGTCTTCCATCTGATGGTTCACTCCCCAAATGGCGGCAAAGGCCGGAGCTGCACCGATCTGAAGCCAGGAGCCTGGAGCTGCTTCTAGGTCTCCCACGTGGGTGCAGAGGCCCAAGGACTTGGGCCATCTTCTACTGCTTCTACTGCTTTCCTAGGCCACAGCAGAGAGCTGGATAGGAAGTGGAGCAGCTGGGACTCAAACCGGTGCCCACATGGGATGCTGGCACTGCAGGTGGTAGCTTTACCTGCCACACCACAGCGCCAGCCCGGGGAGTGTGAATCTTACCATAGTGGTTGCTGGATATTTTTTGCATTCTTGTAAATATTCTTGAGCTTGGCTCTGGGAGGCGGCTAAGTGACTTGCAAACATTTTGATCTGTTTGGGTCTGTTTTTTTTTTTTTTTTTTTTTGACAGGCAGAGTTAGAAAGGTCTTCCTTCCGCTGGTTTACCCCCCAAATGGCCACTATGGCTGGTGCTGTGCCGATCCGAATCCAGGAGCCAGGTGCCCAAGCACTTGGGCCATCCTCCACTGCCTTCCCAGGCCAGAGCAGAGAGCTGGACTGGAAGAGGAGCAACCGGGACAGAACCGGCGCCTCAACCAGGACTAGAACCTGGGGTCCCGGCGCTGCAGGCGGAGGATTAGCCTAGTGAGCTGCAGCACCGGCTTGCTTTTTTAAGGTTTGTTAGGGGGGATGGAGCCACCTGGCAGTCCAGTGCTAATGATTCCTCCACGCTGAGACTAGACCCTTCAGTGTTTCTTCCCCCAGTGCCTAGCTTTTCCCATCTGGTTGGTGAGAACAGACCCTCTTCCAGCCTCCTGTGCTCCTGGCGCTGTCACTTCTGACCCAGCCTGGGGGGGGGGGGGTTTGCCTCGTGCCACAGACGCAGACCCTGTGCCCTGGTCAGGGAGCTCTAACCCCAGTCTCCCTGCACTCCTCGCCCCAGGAGTGTGCTGGGTCCAGCTGGGCTCTCTTCCCTGCGCTGCAAACGTGGAGGCTTCCTGCTCTCTGTCGTCCTGAGGTTTCTGTGTGGTTCCAGTCAGGAGGGCAGAGCTGATCCCTGGGAATGCATCTCAGCTGGAGATGAGGGCTTGGCTTTCTTCCTTTCCAAACTCCCCCCCCCCCCACGCCTTTCAGACCAGGTGTGTGGGACCTTTTCTTCCCCCTGTTGTCCCCGTTCACGTTGATAGGATGTAGCAGACCCGGATGACTTTCCCATTCCCGCCCCACGCCTGGTTCTCCCCCGCATTGCTGTTTTGTTGGCATGGTTTTTTCTGTGCGCCCTCTCTACTGGTCAGACTTAGATGAGTTGCTGGGGTCCTGCAGCAGGCCGTGCTGTTGGCTGTCACCTTGCTGAGGCTGTTGCGCTGCAGGACCCACAGCTGTCTGCACCCCCACCCCACCCTGGGCTGCCTCAGGGCCTCCCCCGCCACCCCAGCTTCCCTAGCCTCTGGGTCAGATCGCCTGTCTCCTGAGAAAGGAGTGTGACTGAGTGGTGGGTGCTGAGGCCACGCCAGCCTGACACTCATCCCCTGGTTGATGGCTTCGCTGAGCCGGAGCTCTAGGTTAGAAGTTGCTGGAGGAACTTCCTGCACTGCCTTTTAGGTTGCAGGGTCAAGTCGTTCAAAATGCTGTGTCATGGATGACCTTTTTATTATTATTATTATTATTATTATTATTATTTAAAGTTTTATTTATTTGATGTGAAAGAATTAGAGAGATTTTCCATCTGCTGCTTCACTGTCCAAATGTCCACAACATCCAGGACTGGGCCAGGCTGAAGCCAGCAGCATCTTCTGGGTCTCCCACGCAGGTTTACGGCCCCAAGCGCTTGGGCCATCTTCCACTGCTTTCCCAGGTGCATTAGCAGAGACCTGGATCGGAAGCAGAGTCATCGGGACTCGAACCGTCACCTGTATGGGATGCCGGTGCTGCAGACTGTGGCTTAACCCTCTGTGTCACAGGGTCGACCCCTTGGATGAACTCTTGATCCAATTGTACCCCCTGTGTTGCCTGCATGAGATAATCCACATTTCATGTGCTAAAGTTTTGAAGTCTGAATATTTATTTTATCTATTTGAAAGGCATAGTGACAGAGGGAGAGAGAGAGCAGCTGGGGGTGGGCCAGGCTGAAGCGAGAAGCCAGAAAATCCATCCAGGTCTCCCACATGGGCGGTAGGGACCCAAGTACTTGGGTCATCTCCTGCTTTCCCAGGCCTTTAGGGAGCTGGGTGGAAAGCAGAGCCCCAGTATGGATGCCGGCGTGCAGGCAGAGGCTTAACCCTCCCTGCACCACAGCACTGGCCCTGCGGTCTAGATGTTTAGAAGGCAGGAAAGGTAAGCGTGAGATTCTAACAAGGAAAAAATTCCCAGTATGAATTTCTTGGGTTACCAGTATAACGATTCCTCCACGCACTGACATGAAAGTCAGCAGGCCTGGGAACCCGTGCTCAGGGCCACGAGGAAGGCGCCTTCAGAGTGGTCCCTGCCAGGAGAGGGGGTCTGAGAACAGGGCTGCTCTGGCCAGGACGGGTGCTCTCGGGACCCACTGGGAGACTCTGCAAGCTCCCAGGGCGTCCCATGCGCAGCGGGAGGAAGAACCACAGCCCCAGAGCGTGGAGAAGACCCTCGCGTCTCAGACTGTGGGCCCTGGGCCAGAGGCAGCAGCACATGGGAGCCTGTAGGGCCCCGCCCCGACCTGCGGGATCAGAATCTGCCTTTTAATAAGATCCACAGCTGATTGGCATGTGCACTGCGGTCCGTGCCACAGTGGCCTGCGCCTCTCGGATCCCTGCAGGAAATAGGTCTGAGCCCCTGCTCTGGGCCAGACTTTGCTGGGGAGGGTTCTGCTGAGAGTTTGTGCCTGCTGTTGTATTTAGAAATTTTGGTTTCCCCCATTTAGAAAATAATAACCTTGGTTCTTACTTTGTGGACAAAGCCTCTCACTGCCCCAAGGGTAGTAATGAGTTGCCAGTCTGAATTTTTTTTTCTGCAGCATCTGTTTCCTGTGTGTTACCCCCTCTCCCATGTTGGAGGCTTTCACTTCCTGGGCGGGGATCTGGTACTTGCTGTGTGCTCTTGGTGGGGGGAGGCGGGACTGCAGCACAGGGTGGTGGCCTTGTTGACCTAGCTGTGTGTGGTGCCTGGAGGGGACCATCTGTTGGCAACCCGGAGGGCGAGCATCTTGACATCTTTCTTGGCCTGGCCCAGTGTCCCCGGGAAGACACCTTCTGTCCCCTGCCGGGGGTGGAGGCCTGGTTCAGTGTCTTGGCAGCAGGTAGAGAAGGGGACCTGCTGTGTGTGGCACCCCCTACCTGCTGGCTCAGCCTTCGTCGGGGTTGAAGGGGGGGTCTCCTAGTGGCTTGTGTCAAGGGAGTCTGAGGGCTTTCGGCTCCTTAAATACCATTTCCTTCTCTGCGTCTCAGCATTTTTAGCATCTCCCTCCTGGCACACCCCTCTTCCTTCCAGTGGCTTCTGGGGCTGCAGGTGCCTGGGCCTTTGGAGGCTTCTGTGGACTGGGCTGGGCACTGTGGCCTTGAGGCTCCCTTGTGCCCAGCCCGGCTGCTTTCCTGCTTCCCAGGGTCACTCGTGGCCGTCTCCTCTGCTGTTCTCCCATCCCTTGGTGCCGACGTCATTCAGAGCTCCTTCCCCGTGGTGAGGTTTGGGAAGGAGTGGGATGACGTGCGTGGCGGGGGGTGGTGGTGGTCCCTAGCCCCTCATTAACCTCCCCCATCTGCAGAATCCATGGATTCACGAAGCATCAGCAAAGGACAGGGCGTTTCATGTGTCTCCCGTGGGCCCTCAGCTCTGCCCTCCGCGGCCCGCACCCTGGAGCCAGTGTGCGGTTGTATAAGGACCGAATCCTGGCTTCCGCTTCTCTCTGGGTGAGCCTAGTCCCTCCTCCAGGGCCTCGCCTAGGGTAGTAGGGATGATCTGTAGTCAGTGGAGACACAGCTCAGCCCTGGGCTAGCCGAGGGGGCCTTTTGGAGGCTGCAGACCCTGGCATTCGCCCTCTCATGTTTCCTGGGAATCCCTAGCACAGGGACACGGTAGTGCCCAGTGGATGGCTGGAGACGGGGGAGGGAGGGGCAGGATGGGTGGGCTGGCCCCTCTTGCCAGCAGCCATACCTCTTGGGAGCCCCCACTGGGACTGCACTGTCTGTGTCCCCTGCATTCCATGTCACCTGATGAGGGCACCCCCGCCCCTGCCCTGGGGTCTGCATTTCCTGAGGCAGCTTCTTCATGCCTTGGGCCAGGCAAGCCCCTCTGAGAGTCTCGGGTCCTTCGCGGGTCCAACCGCAGGCAGAGCCCAGCGGGAAGTAAGCTGGCCATCCTGAGCCCCTGGTGTTTCTCACCGACTCTCCAGGGGCCCCTGCCTGCTCTGGGCTGCATGTTCCTCTGGCTTTGGTGTAGACGTGGACCCAAGGGGGTGAGCTTCAGCATCTTGCAGAGTAAACGTTCTACAGCTCCCAGCTCTGGCTTCTCCTCTCCTCCTTTGCCCACCCCATCTCCAGGGCCCAACAATAGGCCCCTTCAGTGCTGGGCTCTTGCTGAGGGGGAGGGGGAGGCTGACCAGCTGGGTGGCTCTGCCCAGCCCTGGAAGAGCTCCGGGAGCCATCGTCCCTTCCCTGGAGTCCCTGTGGGGCCCTGGGCGGGATGACAGGGAGAGGCAGCTCTCTGCAGGTCGCAGCTTCCCAGCCCTGGCACCAGGCAGGCGTGGTGAGCGTGGGCTCCAGACCATGATGGCTGCAGGGAGTCATCCTCTGTCACGTGCTGCTGGTGGCGGGGTGGGGGTGCTCCAGGCACATGCCGGGACTCCGAGGGTCAGGGGCTTCAGCTGGCAGGGCAGGAACAGCCAGCCGCACAGTCCTTGCGAGATGCATTTGCTGGGGAGCGGAGGGCAGGCCGTGCCGCTGTGTGCAGTCACGTTCCCGTCCTGCTGTCGGAGCTGCAGGGATGGGGCCCGGGAGAGTCCCTGTGTCTGGTGTGTCTGCATCTGCCTCTGCACCCTGCTTCCCAGCCTGGCTTTGTCCTGTCCCCGACCTCTGTCCCTGTGAGGCCCGACAAGCCCAGGCCTGCTTCCTGTGGGTGTCAGTGGTGTCCAGTGGCTGTGCCTGCGCCGCCCGATGACAAGGTACCCGGCTCTCCTGCTCTCCTGCTGCACCCGCCAGGTTGTGGCAGGGTGTGAAACGGTGGGAGCACACTAGCTTAGTGGCGGTAAGGAGACTGAGAGCCCCTCTTCCCGGGAAGGTGGCTGTTTCCGGAATTAACTATGAGGCGGGGTGGGGGTCGGGGCGGGTAAGTTGCACAGGGAGGAGGGCAGCCAGGTGGGGAGGTGTGCAGCCGCTGCCCCCAGGAAGAGAGGCCTGCTGCCTTGCTCCAGGGCCTGTCACCAAGGCTGAAGTCTTCGCTGCAAGCTCTCCACTTGCTGGGTCTCTTGCCTTCAAGGTGATGGATGTGCGAGCCACATGGAGGAGCATTCTATTCTGTAGGAATAACAGGCTACAGCAAAGGCCACATTCTAAGGATTGGAGCATGGTGGATAATTTAAAATTGTTTATATGTTTGGCTGCCTTTTTTTTAAACATATACTATAAATAATAGTAATATAATATACTATAGTAATAATAGTATAAATATAGTATAGTAATAGAATAGTAATATAAACAGTGTTTATATTACTGTTTTCAGTAGGAAATGAGAAAAGATGGTATTTGGTTTGGGGGTCTTGAGGGGTGTGTAGGAGTTTATCGCATAGACAGAGGAATGTTACAAACAAATGAAAGAAGTCGGCATGTGTCTGGAAGAGCAGACGTTTGAGAAGAGTGGGTGGAGAAACAGGCACGAGTGGGTCTCTGAAGAACCTTGCAGCCAGCAGGGCTCTGCCTGGGAGCAGTTACTGAGGGGGCATGGGCAGAAGAGGCGGGAGGCCTGCTGTGTGCAGATGTCAGAGCTGGAGGGCAGCCAGATGCTGCCTGGGCTCCGCGTCCTGGGCTCAGTGTCCTGGTCCTTGTCGTGCCGAGGCCTCCTAACTGCTGCATGAAGCACATCCCTTGTATCCCCTGCCATTGAGCAAATCGAGGTTAAGTGATTTGCTCAAACCCTGCCCAAGCAGAGAATGCGGAGCCAAGATTCCAGCTCAGGTCTGCCTGGCTCCTGATCCCGATGATAGAGATGGGAGGAATACCTGGGAGGCTGGCAGCCACGATTTTGCAGCACACCTGGGGGTGGGGGTGAGGGAGGGTAGAGGGATGAGGCGGAGTCGTAGGTTGGGAGGTGGGGCATGTGGTGCGTGGGTCCCAGCCTGGGTTGGCCAGTGATGTTTTCAGTCAGGACACAGGGGCAGGGATTAGCAGGGCTTAAGGGGATGATGCTGAGCTGTTTGGACACGCAGCTGCCGGCGCATGTGCAACCTCCTGGTGGAGTTGCCCGGTAGCTAACCATCTGTAGGGATGGAGAGAACAGTGGTGGCAGTAGGAGCCCTGGAGCAGAGGCACCCCTGGGGAGCGCAGCATCCTTCCAGTAGAGGACACGGGAGTTCAGCACCCTCAGGAAGAGTGAAGAGGCTGCACGCCGGGCTTGGTCCTTGGGCCCAGCACCACCTGCAGACACACACAGTTTCAGGGGCCAGGCGGGGTGGGGGCCCTGGTGTTCCGTAGATGGAGAGGGTGTGGACAGCCATGGTGTGTGTCTGAATCACTCCTTTTCCCTTGGCCCCGAGCCAGCCTCCTTCCCAGACCAGCCTGATGTCAGATTAGGCTGACCTGAACGTGCAGGGCTGCCTGGTGTCCCTCCTTGTGGGATGAGATAAGGGGAGCCAGCCTGGCCTTGCTGCAGAAACTGGAGCCCTGCACCGCAAAGGAAGGGGCAGGAGGGCCGCCTGTGCAGGGGGCTGACCTGACCGGCTAAGGCTGGGGGAGGAATCTTCAGCCTCCCCCCCACCCCCCACCCCAGTGTGCTGTTTTCCTCCAGGGCTCGGAGAAGAGGAAGAGGTGGGAGAGGGCCAGCTCTGAGGTGGGGGTGGGTGGGTGGTGGCGTGTATTCCCGAGAATACGGTAGATTGTTTTGGAAAATTTTTCTTGGCTGGAAATTGCATGTCCTGTCTGCTCCTTGGTGTGGATCTGTCACTTCACGGATGCTGTTGGGGAGACCGGGGAAAGGGCGGTAGACAGCGGGGCAGGCTGGTCCCCGGCCACAATGTGGGGCACGGGAAGACCAAGGGATGCCCCCAACCCCTAGACCTGGTGGCTCTGGTACTCCAGGGTGGTGCTGCGAGATGGCGTGTACAGGGGGTGGAGCGGGGAGGAATGGTTTGGCTCAGACCTTGGGCCCTGCCTTCTCCACAGCCCTCTGCACTTGGGGTCCCTGCAGCTACTCCAGCGATGCCTTTCTGCTGCAGCTACCTTACTCCTGCCTGGCAGAGTCACCCCTACCCCTGGGGCTTCCCCCGGCGGCGAGGATGGGACTGGGTGGGAGTGAGCCCCGTGGGAACGCACCAGGGCCCTCCTGGGGTCTGTCTCCTCCACCTTGCACCTGAGCAGGGAGAGGAGTCTCCATCTTCTGCCTCAACCCTACGCTCAGCCCTAAATACCTGGTAGGAAAGAGTCAGTGGATGCTTCAGATGCCATGCCAGTGAGAGGGTGTGTGTGAGACGCCCCGGGGCCAGGACGGAGAGGAGGAGCCTGGGCAGGTGGGCTCCGCAGAGCCGGGTGCGGCGTCCTGAGGGGGCTCGTGCAGGAGCGGCTCGGCCGCCAGAACCTCGCAAGGTCAGAGTCAGACCCCGACCCTGGCCCGCGCGCTCCGTGGCGCAGCTGCGGCCGGTTTGTGGGGCGGAGATGTCAAGGCCCGGCTGAGGGCGGGGCGGGCCGGGTCTGCTCCCGTGGGAGCGTGGCGGCGGCGGCTGGGTGAGGGCTGGGCTCGGGGACGCGCGCCGAGGAGCCGGGCAGGTGGGCGCTGCGCATTCTCGGAGTTAAGGGGAAGCTGCGGCAGGTGGAGGGGTGGGCCTGGAAGGTCGGGTCTGGTGCAGTTGAGACGGAGGCTTCCCTTCCTGGGCATTCGTTTGGGAGCATTCGATTCGCCAGGAACCTCGTCGGTGGCCATGGAACCCTGGGGTCCCGCGCGCAGGCCAAGGTCGAGGTAGCCGTGGTCCCGGGGCGGCGGAGTGGACCCCCGCCAGTAGCGCGGCGAGGCCCCGCGGGGTTGGGGCGGGGCTCCGGGAGAGGCCGCGAGCAAGGCCGCCCTGCGGTGCGGGCCAGGATGCGGCCGCCCTGGCGGGCGAGGCGCTGCGGCCGCCCTGCCCTCCTCCGGGAGGATGCTCGAGGCCCGGCCCCTCAGGACGCAGGGCAGTGACGCCGCCGCCGGGGCCGCAGGAGGGGCGGGGGCTGCGGGCGGGCGTCCGGGACGCCGGGAGTCGGCTCCATGGGGGAGCGATCTGCTTACCAGCGCCTAGCCGGGAGCGAGGAGGGCCGGCAGGTAATGCGTGAGGCTGGGGGATAGCCAGGTACCGCCGGCTGCCAGCGGCCTGCTGACATCCCTGCCCTCTGCAGAGCTTGTCAGGGACAAGAGGTCTGCGCTGCTGGGTCCCGGCTCCAGGGGCTGGGGCGAGGTGTGGGCTTGTGAGCGTGTGTCAGGGCCGGGGTCGCGGCGCTGGTGGCGAGTTCCCTATGCCGGCATCTGCCTCCGTGCCCTTGAGTCCTCTGGGATCCAGATCCTCTGCTTTCCAGGCTTCAGTGCGCTGTGGGAGCCTAGGGTAGCACTGCTAGGATTTTTACTCCGTCTTTTAAGGGCACTGAGGCTCTGCGTCCTGGACAATCCCAGCCACTGGCCAGTTGAATATGCATACGAAGCCAAGCATCCTTGTTTGCTCTGGGAAATATGGTCACCGGATTGATTTATGGGGCCGTTTCCTTTCCCCTGGGAGAGCCAGCTCTTTCTCTCATGGCCAGCAGAGGGCAGTGGCTGACAGGAGAAAGGGGAGCTGAGCCAGAAAGGTGGGGGCTATTTGCCTGGGCTGGGGGAAAGAGCCTGTCTGTCTGCTCGCTCTCTGTCTCTCTGAGACACATGCACACACAAGTTTACTTCCTGCAGCAGGCTTGCTGCTCGTGCTGCTGCTAGGGCTTGTTCTTAGCAGACATCCAAGAGATGGGTCGCCACTGGGGCCAGGTGGATTGGAGCCTGCACTCCTGGGAGTTTTTCACCTGGCTCTACTGCTAGGCTTCTCCAGGGTGGTGCCTGACAGGGTGCTAGGGGCAGGCCTCTGTGGCCAAGGGCATGATGTGTCAGGGTTCAGGGAGCAGTCAGCTCCAGTGTGACTTTGGCCTGACCTCATCTTGTCTGTTGGCCCTGACCTCATTTGCAGGCTGGTTATTCACTTGTTCTGAGAAGAGGCTGCACCTGGCTCTCTCTGCAAGCTTTGGGTGTGTGGGAGGGATGGGGGATGGTGAAGAGGGCCTGGCTGATGAGAGAGACCCCCTGCCTCCCCCCTGGTCAGACCAGGAAACGGCTGTCCCCTCAGGGAGATCCAACACTGGGGGAGAAGCCCCAGGATGCCGACTCCCCCAAAACACTGGCTCCAGCTGCCTGGCCCACCAGCCAGCTGGGGTTCCCTGAGCTGGTGGCCAGCTGGACGGGGACAAGAGAGCAGTGTGTAAGAAAACAGGGGCATCCGAGGCCTGGCCGGGGAAGCTATGGGAGCCAGAGACAGTTTCCTGCAGCTGTCAGGTGTGTCTGGGGGCCCACAGTGAGGGTGGTGTGAGAGCAGCTGGCGCCCTTGAGGAGGGGCAGAGGGATCATTTGTCAGCTCCAGGAACGTGGGGGGCCCATGGGGATGTGGTGGAGCCTCTGCAGCCCCTCGTTGTCTGGGTGGTGGGGGTACTGCTAGGAGACATCCCACTGCTTGGGGTCCTGCAGCAGCTCTGGGGTGGGGTTGTCCCAGGAGGGGTCTTGTGTCATGTTTTGAGGGGTTCTGGACCTTGGCCAGCTCATCTGGGGGAGGAGGCACCCTGGATGTCGTGGGCAGCAGACAAGGCAATCCCAGGGGAGGGGGCGGAGTGCCTCACCCCCACCCCACCCTTGCTCTTGGCTGGGCTGCCCCACTCTGGCAGGCTGCCGGCCTCCTATTTCCGTCGGGCACCAGGGTAACAGGGCCACATGAGGGTCTGAGCCAGGAGACACCCAGCCAAGACTGGGGTGGGGGAGGGGGAGGGTCCAGGAGAGTGTCTGGGATCCAAGCCCCCACGGCCCCAGACAAGCCCATCCGGGGGCCTGCAGTCCCTCTCTGTACATGCTGTTTGATTCACATAGCCCGGCCCCCAGCCCCAGAATCCCAGGAGTTGTCCACAAGTGTGAAGTCTGCAGTGGAAGCCGGAGACAGGGGGCCTTGTGTGTAGGGAGGCAGGGGGCCAGCACGGGCGGCTGGGAGGAAGAGTCCCCCGTTCCTGCCGCCCTCTTGGCAGAGATTCAGAAAGGTCCTTTTTCAGCCAGTGTCAGAGCTGCTCGGCTGGGGAGGGCGGGCGGGAGGGCGGGAGGACAGTCGGGTGGGGGAGCCAGGGAGTAGGGCTGGAGCTGTGACCAGTGCACTGAGGAGAAGACAGCAGCAGGAGGAGGACCCAGGCTGCAGCCAGCCAGGAGGAGGGCCAGGCCGGGCTGTGGCCACCCAGCGGGCTTGCAGCAGAGCCGAGGGGCCTGGCCCGCTCCTCTGCCCTCCCCCAGTGCGGGGCTTGGGGGACCCCTGGCCAGCTCAGGAGCTGCTGCTCACCCACTCCCCTGGGCAAGATTCGCAGGGACCCGCTCAGGGGGTCCCCTGGGTGGCGATGCCAGCGGCTCGGCGGTTCCCCGGCCTCGAGCTCTCCTTCCCGCTCCTGGCCAGACTGCGGCGACGTCTGTACACAGTGAGTGGGGGCTGGGGCTGGGTCGGCTCCTCCGTGCCTGCACTTCACCTAGGGGCAGGGGTTGGGCCCGTCGGGGGCCGAGGAATGGGTCTGCGTGGCCTCCCCTCTGGTCTCTGCATAGGTACTTGTGCCAGGTGTATTGCATGCTGGCCACAGAGCTGCATGTGTCAGACACAGGTGTGCAGACGCTGTGCTGGGGGCCAGGCACGCTGCTGTGCTTCACAAAGGGACCCTTGGGCTGGAGGGGGAGCTGGCCAGGGGGAGGGGGCCTATCCAGGGTCGCCCTGGGCTGAGCAGGAGCCACGGGACTGGAGTCCTGACTCCTTTCTCCACACCAGGCTCTCTGCGTTCTTCCCAGCCTTCCCCCACACTCCTTGCACAGAGCGGCCCTGTTCCCGGGGTGGGGAGCAGGGAGGGGCCTTGTTCCCTGGGCTGGGGGGCAGGGAGGGGCGTGTGAGGGAGAGGGTGCGGGCTGCTGTGCTTGCTAAGTAGCTTTGGGGAGGAGGGTCAGGATGAGGGGTCTGGAACCCTGGGACTTGGGAGAGGGTGCAGAGGGAAGAGAAGGGGACCCCAGACTGTCTGCCCTGCAGGGGGCTCGAAGCTGAGCAGGGCAGTGGGGCCGGGGCAGGGAGGGTAGCAGTACCGGCCGGCTCCCCCAGTGCACCTGTGGGCTTCCCTCTGGAAAGCACTTGCGTCCCACACCCTCTCTGTAAGCAGATGAGCTCGTGGAGCGCGAGTGAGTCAGGACCGCTGAAAGCTTAGAGCTGTGCCCGGCAGCGCGCGAGTGTGCTTGGAGCATTAGGTGGTGTTTTTACTGTGACTCTTCTGAAATAAAATTAATACAAGTTGAATCCGTTAACTCTGCGTGTGCAGCTGTAGTGAGACAGCATAATGCCAGCTTAGATGCAAAGGAGACGTGGAAGCAGTGGACAGTGTTTTGTGTGTTCTGATGTGTGAGCGATGGAGTGAGCTGCCAGTGGTGGGAACAGTTTCCGGGAAGCAGGGCTGTCTACCATTGCTGGCTGGCAGGAGTTTGGAAATCAGGCTGGGTTGTCTTCACTTTCCAAATAGTGGACTTCCACTGTGTTGTGAATACAACTCCACTTTCTCCTCCGTTTACCCTGTGGGTCTGGGAAAATTCAGTGTTTATTGAAGCTGCCAAAGTGCTTTCTTGTTCTTGTGTCAAGTGGGATTGGGTTGTGGGTTTGGGTGATTGTTAACGATTTCACCTGCATGAATTTCAGTGGTGGGGGATTTGGGACAGTGTGAGACTGTCCTGTGCATTGCGGGATAACTCGTGGTGTTCCCCATCTCCCACACACAGTGAGTGATAGCCAGAGCTGGCCTCCCTCCCCCACCCAGAACCATCCAAATAATGGATGACAGCTTTAAGTTTGGAAGCTACCGGCCGGCCCAGCTGCCTGGCCCAGTGGCCTCGGTGGACGAGCCAGGGTTTGAACTGAGGGCTCCTCATTCCTCTTTGTCACTCTGTGCTGCCCTGAGTGGCCTGGAAAAGTCTGAGCTGCCGGCACTGTGCTGGCAGGACCACTGGGAAGTGTGGGGGTGTGGGCTGCTAGGGCCTGCTTCTTCTAGAGCTGGAGATGAGGCAGCCCCCCCAACCCCAAGGGGGCACGGGGAAGGGGTCAGGGACAGGCTTGGTGTCCTGGGGGTCAAGGCCCCTTGGCTTTGAAGGGGTCAGCCGCTTCTCTCTGTGGGTCTGGGAGAGTGTGGGTCAGAGGTCACTCTGGTAGCGGACTGTGGCCTGCAGTTGTGTTTTGTTTGACCAATACGTGTGTGTGTGTGTGTGTGTGTGTGTGTGAAACTTGAACTAGTTGATGCTGTCTAAATGTCTGGAGAGAGGCATCATGTTAAGTGAAAACAAGGAGTAGAAGGGTGTGGGCGTGGGTGGTGTGAATATTTACATGGCAACATGAAGCCTGAAAGGGGACGTATGGGACATTACTGGCAGCCGGCTTCGGCTTCGGGGATAGGTGCAGTAGGGGAGGTCCTGAAACCTCAGTGTTTTCCCAAATGCATATATCACTTCCATAAAAGAGCTTTAATAGTGGGATTTCATCTGCAAATTCAGAGTGCTGGTGTTTCTTTAAGAAGCTGAAAGCTTTGGCAACAGCCCTGCAGTGACTCCTGACAACCAGGACAACCAGCCGTGGACAGGAGCTGAGCTCCCCACCGACTGGGGTGTCTGCAAACCCGCCCAGGGCTGTGCACTTGCTGTGGCACTTGGGTGGGGGCCTGAGGCAGGGTTCGGATTGGCGGGAGAGGCCCCAGTGACATTAGGCATCGGAGGAACTTAGCTTAGGGCGCATCTGGGCCCCAGATCTCCAGGTGGGATCCATCAGATAATGGAACCTGAAAGAACGTTTCCTGGAGAAACCCTGGGTGGTTTTGATCCCATTTCAGTTCCATGGGCCTGTGACCCAGTGAGCACGCTGAGCCCAGAGGGGCTGATCTCGGGTCACTCGGGCACAGAGCCCAGATTTGGAACCAAGTAGGACTCTGGCTCCGGAGCCAGGGCTGTCTCTCGGTTGCCCTGCCTCTGCCCTTTCTTGCTGGCGGGGCCGTGGGGCTGGGGTGCACCGTTGTTTGGGGAGTAGAAAAGTGGCGGGAGCCGATGCAGGCTGCCCCGTGGTGGGAGGCAGGTGGCCCGCGGCACTGACAGGCAGGTCGCTGAGCCATTCTCCCCTTCCCCCAGAGGCTGGGGAGCAGCAGCATGCAGCCCGAGGAGGGCACAGGCTGGCTGCTGGAGCTGCTGTCGGAGGTGCAGCTGCAACAGTACTTCCTGCGGCTCCGCGACGACCTCAATGTCACCCGCCTGTCCCACTTTGAGTATGTCAAGAATGAGGACCTGGAGAAGATTGGCATGGGCCGGCCTGGTAGGTGGGACGTCGGCCTTGCTGGCTGCTCCGCATAGCACTGGGGAGGTGGCGAGGAGGGCTGGGAGGGCCCCAGGGGTGCCACACGCCGAGGTGCAGGTGCACTGCCTTAGGTAGAGCCCTGGCTCCCCAGGATGCCCCGCGTGCCCCTGTTTGTTCTATCATTTGTCGGGGGCACTTCCGCGATCTCCCACTTGTGCAAGTTCCCGGTGCCCAGAGCTCTGGATGGAGATGGATGCTGACCTCTGTCTGCCTCCCCTAAAGATCTACTCTGAGTCGAACTCACATCTCTCTTCAGATTTATCCTCAGAGAGTGGCTGTGGCATATGGAAGTCACGGTGTTCTCTGCAGAACGTCAGAACTTACCAGTGCATTCAGCCTGAAAGAAATGGCTAAATAGTCATAGGCAGTGAGCAGCTGGGACAGGAGCCCTTGCACATGTGGGACGCTGGCCCCGCTTTGATTCCCGCCCTCCCCCCCCCCCGAGTATTGGGAGACAACCGCTACTGCTTGGTGTTGGGGGGTAAGCGGCCCCATCTGTTTTGAGACCACTGCCTAGCGGAGACCATGAGGCCCTGGTTGCTTGGGCCTCCTAGTGTGGTGGGACCAAGGATGCCCGGGGCGTGGTGCTGGGAGCTTCCTCAGCAGCCCTGGGTTCTCCTTCCCTCCCTGCAGGCCAGCGGCGGCTGTGGGAGGCCGTGAAGAGGAGGAAGGCCCTGTGCAAGCGCAAGTCGTGGATGAGCAAGGTGGGTAGGTGGGGAGCCCTCCCCGACGCCCCGACAGGCTCAGTCGCTCTGTGTTTCCTGGCACTTTGTACAGGCCTCCCTCTGCCCGCGGCTTATCAGGCAGGGCGCTTGTGGAGCCGCTCACCTAAGTGTCTGTCTCCGCCAGAGATGGACACGTGAGCAGCCTGTGTGCTCGCTGAGGGCCCCGCGGAGGAGACAGGGGCTCGTTGACAAGTGCTCCTTCACCCGAGCCGGGCGCTGTCTGAGTGCCGGGGCCCAGGGCCAGCGTGGGGCGGTGGGGCCTGTCTGGATCCAGGGCATCTGCGTTGCTTCCCTCCCCTCCCGCCCGCTGGGCCTCTCTGGTCATCCAGCCCTGTTGACAGCTTCCTTTCCCACAGCCGCCCGCCCTTCCCCGCCAGGCCTCGTCCTAATTTGGGTCTGTCCTGTAGCGAGTGAGTCCCTGGTTGACTCAGTGGAACTTTGCCCATTGTCTGGAAGACAATGAGAGAGGAAGTGAGCCAGCCAGGGCCTCCCTCTCCACTTCTGGCCTCAGGGCTTGGGCAGAAGCTGGGCAGGGCAGAACAGCTGGACTGGGATTGGGCATCAGAGATTTCCTGGCCATCCCTTGGGATCCTGAGGCCTTTCCTGGGGACACTGTCCTGGTGCCTTGCCCAGGTTTTGGGGAAGGATGAGTGTGTTAGGCAGGTGGAGGTGGGAGAGACGAGCCATGTGGCGTGCTGGGGTATGGGGGGTCTTGGTGGGGCAGTCACCACCCTCCCCAGCCCACAGCCATGTCCTCAGGAAGATGGTGCCGGCCCCATGGCCTGGCTCACCCTACAGGGCCGTGACAGGGGTCCCCCAGGTAAGCGCTGCACTGAACTCACTAGCGTCAGGAATTCTGGTTACTGGGAGGAATGGCGGAAAAGAAACCCTCAAATTTGAGAGGCCTCCTTAGCCCAGGTCTGCCCCCTCCCGCGCCAACTCGGGGGGCTGGGAGGCCCAGACTGAGAAAGGCCCAGGCTTTGGGTGCCCCAGTAGAGGCGTCTACGCCAGGCCAATGGGCTCCTTCCTTCTGTCTCTTGCCCCTTGCCCCCTTGCTTATCCAGCCCAGGCCTCAGATCCCCTCCAGCCCTCTTCCGTCTTTCTCCAGCCCCGGCTCTAGGCGCCACTCCAGAAACCCAGCTGTCTTCCCAGGCTCTCCCCCAGCGAGCCCAAGCTCCATCTGCAGCACACACAACACACACCCTCTTCCAGCCCAGCCTCAGACTAAAATTATCCTCTCCCCTGGGCAGGATGAAGGGCAGCCGGCTCCCTGGGGAGGGCAGAGACAGACAGCGCCAAATGGGCAACCCAGAGAAGGGGCCAGGGCTAAAAATGGACAGGGCGGCGTTCGTGGAGGGCCCCTCGGGCTGCTGCCCGTCTTTGTGGGTTAGGGGCTGGGCGCTGAGCGGGGGAGGGGTGAGGAGGAGACCCAGACCACACGGATGGGTGGGGTCTGTCCGGGCAGCAGGGTGTGGGGCCGCAGCGGCTCCAGGCTGGTTCCGGCACCTTCCCTGACACCGCTCTGAGGCTGTGGGTCCCTGCGTCAGGGTGTAGGGTCTGGAGGGAGTCTGTGCAGCCAGGCTGTCCCCTGGCAGTTTGGCGAAGCAGGGGGGCCAGCCCACCAGCTGGATCAGCGGGCTGGGCCTGAGTGACGGGCCCGGGGGCCCAGGGCTCCATCTGGCCCCTGGCTCTTTCCAAACAGGTGTTCAGTGGAAAGCGGCTGGAGGCCGAGCTCCCTCCTCACCACTCTCAGAGCACCTTCCGGAAGACCTCCCCTACCCCAGCGGGCCCCGCGGGGGAGGGGCCCCTGCAGAGCCTCACCTGCCTCATCGGGGAGAAGGACCTGCGCCTGCTGGAGAAGCTGGGCGACGGCTCCTTCGGCGTGGTGCGCAGGGGCGAGTGGGACGCCCCCTCTGGGAAGACGGTGAGCCCCGCGTCCCGCCCTGCCGGGCACAGCCAGGAAGGTGGCTTGCCCTGCAGTCCCCACTTCGGTTCTCTTAAGCACATTGGTTTCTCTTTTTGATTATGAAGATAATGTGCTTGTTGTAAGACCCTGGGAACTATGTGAAAATTAAGAAAACACATTGCTCGCAATGCTGCCACTCAGAAAACAGAGTTGGCGTTTCTGCCTCCCACCTCCCCTGGTATTTTGCTGGACTCAGTTAAGGTAAAGATCTTGGAGACAACTTTTTCCTCTTGTCCTTGCTTCCTGCGGGACAACGTACATCCACTAAGACAGCTAACCCTGAAGTGGAGCTTGCTTGCCCACCAACCACCGTAGCGTGGCCCAGGCCATGGGTAAGACTGCCCCCCAACCTGCCTCTCCCCCTTCCCCCAGGGGAGCTGCTTTCCTGACTTCTAGCACCATAGATGAGGTGTTGTTTTTTTTTTTTTGTCATAATTTAAGACATCTTTTTCCTTCTACACACAAACACCTAACGTTCCATTGTATTATAAAATCATCTTATACCATTTTACTACTCTGCCATCACACTGGGCATCTCGTAGCTTACTGTGGCTCCAGGAAGGAGAGGCCAAGCTGGTGCCCCCAGCTGTCCTTGCCCAGCCTGGCCGCAGGCAGAGTGTGCAGCACGGGCACCGGCGACACCTTCACCGCCTGAGGTGTGCTGGCCTGAGGCTGGAGTGGGGGCGGGGGAGGCCAGCCGAGCTGGCGGGGGCGGGGCAGACTGGCTCCGAGTGGGGGTGGGGCGTGAGTCCTGAAGCCCTGCACGTCCCACTCTGAGCAGGTGAGTGTGGCTGTGAAATGCCTGAAGCCGGATGTGCTGAGCCAGCCAGAGGCCATGGATGACTTCATCCGTGAGGTCAACGCCATGCATTCGCTTGACCACCGCAACCTCATTCGTCTCTACGGTGTCGTGCTCACCCCGCCCATGAAGATGGTGAGTGCCCTGGCCCAGGGGAGTCACAGGAGCAGGGTGAGAGGCCTGTAGGCTTTGGGCTCCCGGGTGTGCCCCTCTTCCTGCCTGTGCTGGGGTTGCTTTGTCCACACTGAGGTCAGAGGCCCCCCGCTGATGGTGGTAAAGGGGGCTCATGGGCCTAGCCCTGGGGCTTTCTCTGGGTTGCTAGCACGCATTGGCAGAGTGTTGCACCCATGGGAGGAGTTGGCCCTTAAGTCTAGTTTTTGGAACTTGTTTTTAAAAATTTAACCATTATTTATGTGTTTGCAAGGCAGAGTGACCCAGAGGGAGGGAAAGACAAAGGGAGATCTTCCATCTGCTGGTTCACTCCGTAGGTGGCTGCAATGGCTGGAACTGGGCCAGGAGCCTGGAACTCATCCGGGTCTCCCACGCGGGTGGCAGAGGCTCAGGTCCCTGGGCCATCTTCCTCTGCTTTCCCAGGCACAATAGCAGGGAGTTGGATTGGAAGCAGAGCGGCCAAGTCCTGAACGAGCACTCCAGTATGGGATGCTGGCGTTGCAGGCAGCGGCTTAACAAGCTATACCACATCACTGACCCCAGTGTTTAGAATGTCTAACCCGAGTCTTTTGAGTTCCTTCTCTCTGGGCCTCAGTTTCCCACACTGTGTGGAGGCCAGGAAGCAGCAATGCTCATGGCTCCGCCAGGCCTTCAGGGGGTTCCTGGGGGCCCAGCTCGGGGTGCTGAGAGGGGCTGGGGCTTACCCAGGCGTGTTCCTCCCTCTGTCTCCTTGGCCTCAGGTGACAGAGCTGGCACCTCTGGGATCGTTGCTGGACCGGCTACGTAAGCACCAGGGGCACTTCCTCCTGGGGACCCTGAGCCGCTACGCTGTGCAGGTGGCTGAGGGCATGGGCTACCTGGAGTCCAAGCGCTTTATCCACCGTGACCTGGCTGCCCGCAATCTGCTGTTGGCTACCCGAGATCTGGTCAAGATCGGGGACTTTGGGCTGATGCGAGCACTGCCCCAGAACGATGACCACTACGTCATGCAGGAACATCGCAAGGTGCCCTTTGCCTGGTGAGGGGCAGGCGCTGCCAGCTCACAGGGTCTACACCCAACCCGGGGCCTCC